>NC_091288.1:106408453-106728015 GCF_032444005.1 Ranitomeya imitator
AGGGCCGGCTTTTGCGATTCTCAAATCAGACAATTAGGAAGATAGGAGTCGGGGAGGTTTAAGTTATATGTTCGGCATGATTTATACAATGATTAATCTCTATTTCATTTTTAGGTCCAGTCATAATTTGGTTCATCGGACACTCTTTTATTTATTGGGCCCAGAAGAGAGCTTTACAGCAATGCTATTCTGAGAATTTATCCTTCGATCTTGCCAAGGTGCAGATCTTCTGGCATGGAGTTCGTGGTTTAAGATGGTTTAATTTGGATTCAGAATTTAAGAAATGTTTTAAACAATTTCCATTCGCGGATCTGGTAGTGTTCCATGCAGGTGGGAATGATCTCGGAAAATTGAAAACCCTGGATTTGTTAGCCATTATGTGTTCTGATACTGTTAATCATAGACAATCTTTTCCTTATCCGGGTTTTGTCTTTTCTGAGATTGTTCCTCGGCTTATGTGGAATACACCGGAATTCAGATCCCTGGACAAAATTCGTAAGAGGATCAATAAAAGTATGGAGAAATTCTTACCATTAGTTAATGGATTTTCCTTTAGGGTATCGTTACACTATACGATTTACCAACGATCACGACCAGCGATACGACCTGGCCGTGATCGTTGGTAGTCGTTGTGTGGTCGCTGGAGAGCTGTCACACAGACAGCTCTCCAGCGACCAATGATGCCGAGGTCCCCGGGTAACCAGGGTAAACATCGGGTTACTAAGTGCAGGGCCGGGCTTAGTAACCCGATGTTTACCCTGGTTACCAGCGTAAAAAAAACCAAACACTACATACTTACATTCCGATGTCTGTCCCTTGCCGTCTGCTTCCCGCACTGACTGACTGCCGGCCGTAAAGTGAAAGCACAGCACAGCACGCTGTGCTCTCCTTTCACTTTACGGCTGGCAGTCAGTGAGTGCGGGAAGCAGACGGCAAGGGACCTGACGGACACCGGAATGTGAGTATGTACTGTTTTTTTTTTTTTTACATTTACGATGGTAACCAGGAAAAACATCGGGTTACTAAGCGCGGCCCTGCGCTTAGTAACCCGATGTTTACCCTGGTTACAAGCGAACGCATTGCTGGATCGGTGTCACACACACCGATCCAGCGATGACAGCGGGAGATCCAGCGACGAAAGAAAGTTCCAAACAATCTGCTACGACGTACGATTCTCAGCAGGGTCCCTGATCGCTGCTGCGTGTCAGACACAGCGATATCGTATGGATATCGCTGTAACGTCACGGATCGTACCGTCGTAGCGACAAAAGTGCCACTGTGAGACGGTACCCTTAGGCATGATGATCTTGAGGGCTTTTTACCTGGGCTTTATCGCCAGGATATGATTCATTTATCTAACATTGGATTAGATATTTTTAACTTGAATTTACAAAATATTGTGGAAAAATGGCTGTGTGTTTTTTGGGGGGCCTCAACTCTTTGAGTGGAGGCTTGTGGGAAAATCACCCAGTTCCTGGGTGGATTGTTTAATGGAGTTATGGAGTGTTTGGACATTTATAATAATCGTTCAATTGGTTTTATGCTGTTTTTATTATTAAGTTACCCTATAATAAACATCACGGCCAATTTTATTCCACAATAATTTGTTGTGTCTTTATTTTGCATGAATGAGCCTTGTGTTGCCATGCAATGTGCATTCTGCCTTACATTAAATATGTAACAAAAGTAAAAGATAAAAAGTAACCATTGAAATTATGGAGATCTTGTAATAAATTACTGAAAGCATAAGCCTGTACTGTAAATGATGCAAAGTATCAGAGTGCACGTTATTAGTGACGTACACAAGACCAGGCAGAATATAACAGTGGTATGATATATGGTACAGGGAACCTGTCGTTAGATTCATACTGCCTGAACCACACGCAGCATGATCAGAGCCGGGCAGCGCCATTGTGGTCAGGTATATGCTTTTGCTGGGGGCCACATCAGGATATAACCCCTGCCCAACTTTTCTGCGTTGTCCTTGCAAATCTGCATCTTTTCGCAGTAAAATATACCTGACTAAAATCACACAGACAGGCTCTGATTAATGCTGCCGATGGTTCAGGAAACATGAGTATAATGGCTGGGTCACTATAATGCATCGTTTAAAGAGACTCTATCGGCAGGTTTTTGCTATATAGTCTGAGAGTATTATAACATAGAGCAAGAATGCCTGATTCCAGAAATGCATAACATAGAGCAAGAAGGCCTGATTCCAGAAATGCATAACATAGAGCAAGAATGCCTGATTCCAGAAATGCATAACATAGAGCAAGAAGGCCTGATTCTAGAAATGCATAACATAGAGCAAGAAGGCCTGATTCTAGAAATGTATAACATAGAGCAAGAAGGCCTGATTCCAGAAATGTATAACATAGGGCAAGAAGGCCTGATTCCAGAAATGTATAACATAGGGCAAGAATGCCTGATTCCAGAAATGCATAACATAGAGCAAGAAGGCCTGATTCCAGAAATGTGTAACATAGGGCAAGAAGGTCTGATTCCAGAAATGTATAACATAGGGCAAGGAGGCCTGATTCCAGAAATGAATAACATAGAGCAAGAAGGCCTGATTCCAGAAATGTGTAACATAGGACAAGAAGGCCTGATTCCAGGAATGTATAACATAGGGCAAGAAGGCCTGATTCCAGAAATGTGTAACATAGGACAAGAAGGCCTGATTCCAGAAATGTATAACATAGGACAAGAAGGCCTGATTCCAGAAATGTATAACATAGGACAAGAAGGCCTGATTCCAGGAATGTATAACATAGGGCAAGAAGGCCTGATTCCAGAAATGTGTAACATAGGACAAGAAGGCCTGATTCCAGAAATGTATAACATAGGACAAGAAGGCCTGATCCCAGAAATGTGTAACATAGGGCAAGAAGGCCTGATTCCAGAAATGTATAACATAGGACAAGAAGGCCTGATTCCAGAAATGTATAACATAGAGCAAGAAGGCCTGATTCCAGAAATGTGTAACATAGGACAAGAAGGCCTGATTCCAGGAATGTATAACATAGGGCAAGAAGGCCTGATTCCAGAAATGTGTAACATAGGACAAGAAGGCCTGATTCCAGAAATGTATGACATAGAGCAAGAATGCCTGATTCCAGAAATGTGTAACATAGGGCAAAAAGGCCTGATTCCAGAAATGTAAAACATAGGGCAAGAATGCCTGATTCCAGAAATGCATAACATAGGACAAGAAGGCCTGATTCCAGAAATGTATAACATAGGACAAGAAGGCCTGATTCCAGGAATGTATAACATAGGGCAAGAAGGCCTGATTCCAGAAATGTGTAACATAGGACAAGAAGGCCTGATTCCAGAAATGTATAACATAGGACAAGAAGGCCTGATCCCAGAAATGTGTAACATAGGGCAAGAAGGCCTGATTCCAGAAATGTATAACATAGGACAAGAAGGCCTGATTCCAGAAATGTATAACATAGAGCAAGAAGGCCTGATTCCAGAAATGTGTAACATAGGACAAGAAGGCCTGATTCCAGGAATGTATAACATAGGGCAAGAAGGCCTGATTCCAGAAATGTGTAACATAGGACAAGAAGGCCTGATTCCAGAAATGTATGACATAGAGCAAGAATGCCTGATTCCAGAAATGTGTAACATAGGGCAAAAAGGCCTGATTCCAGAAATGTAAAACATAGGGCAAGAATGCCTGATTCCAGAAATGCATAACATAGAGCAAGAAGGTGTGATTCCAGAAATGTATAACATAGGGCAAGAAGGCCTGATTCCAGAAATGTATAACATAGGGCAAGAAGGCCTAATTCCAGAAATGTATAACATAGAGCAAGAAGGCCTGATTCCAGAAATGTATAACATAGGGCAAGAATGCTTGAATCCAGAAATGTATAACATAGAGCAAGAAGGCCTGATTCCAGAAATGTATAACATAGGGCAAGAAGGCCTGATTCCAGAAATGTATAACATAGGGCAAGAATGCCTGATTCCAGAAATGCATAACATAGAGCAAGAAGGCGGGATTCCAGAAATGTATAACATAGGGCAAGAAGGCCTGATTCCAGAAATGTATAACATAGGGCAAGAAGGCCTGATTCCAGAAATGTATAACATAGGGCAAGAATGCTTGAATCCAGAAATGTATAACATAGAGCAAGAAGGCCTGATTCCAGAAATGTATAACATAGGGCAAGAAGGCCTGATTCCAGAAATGTATAACATAGGGCAAGAATGCTTGAATCCAGAAATGTATAACATAGGGCAAGAAGGCCTGATTCCAGAAATGTATAACATAGAGCAAGAAGGCCTGATTCCAGAAATGTATAACATAGGGCAAGAATGCTTGAATCCAGAAATGTATAACATAGAGCAAGAAGGCCTGATTCCAGAAATGTATAACATAGGGCAAGAAGGCCTGATTCCAGAAATGTATAACATAGGGCAAGAATGCCTGATTCCAGAAATGCATAACATAGAGCAAGAAGGCGGGATTCCAGAAAAGTATAACATAGGGCAAGAAGGCCTGATTCCAGAAATGTGTAACATAGGGCAAGAAGGCCTAATTCCAGAAATGTGTAACATAGAGCAAGAAGGCCTGATTCCAGAAATGTGTAAAATGGGGCAAGAAGGCCTGATTCCAGAAATGTGTAACACAAAGCAAGAAGGCCTAAATACAGCAATGTATAACATAGGGCAAGAAGACCTGATTGCAGAAATGTGTAACATAGGGCAAGAAGGCCTGATTCCAGAAATGTGTAACATAGGGCAAGAAGGCCTGATTCCAGAAATGTGTAACATAAAGCAAGAAGGCCTGATTCCAGAAATGTGTAACATAATGCAAGAAGGCCTAAATACAGAAATGTATAACATAGGGCAAGAAGACCTGATTCCAGAAATGTGTAACATAGGGCAAGAAGGCCTGATTCCAGAAATGTGTAACATAGGGCAAGAAGGCCTGATTCCAGAAATGTGTAGCATAGAGCAAGAAGGCCTAATTCCAGAAATGTATAACATAGGGCAAGAAGGCCTAATTCCAGAAAAGTGTAACATAGAGCAAGAAGGCCTGATTCCAGAAATGTATAACATAGAGCAAAAAGGCCTAATTCCAGAAATGTGTAACATAAAGCAAGAAGGCCTAATTCCAGAAAAGTGTAACATAGGGCAAGAAGGCCTGATTCCAGAAATGTGTAACATAAAGCAAGAAGGCCTGATTCCAGTAATGTGTAACATAAAGCAAGAAGGCCTAAATCCAGAAATGTTTAACATAGGGCAAGAAGGCCTGATTCCAGAAATGTGTAACATAGGGCAAGAAGACCTGATTCCAGAAATGTGTAACATAGGGCAAAAAGGCCTGATTCCAGAAATGTGTAACATAGGGCAAGAAGGCCTGATTCCAGAAATGTGTAACATAAAGCAAGAATGCCTAATTCCAGAAAAGTGTAACATGGGGCAAGAATTCCTAATTCCAGAAATGTGTAACATAGGGCAAGAAGGCCTAATTCCAGAAAAGTATAACATAGAGCAAGAAGGCCTGATTCCAGAAATGTGTAACATAGGGCAAGAAGGCCTAATTCCAGAAAAGTCTAACATAGGGCAAGAAGGCCTAATTCCAGAAATGTGTAACATAGGGCAAGAAGGCCTAATTCCAGAAAAGTATAACATAGAGCAAGAAGGCCTTATTCCAGAAATGTGTAACATAGGGCAAGAAGGCCTAATTCCAGAAAAGTATAACATAGAGCAAGAAGGCCTGATTCCAGAAATGTATACCATAGAGCAAGAAGGCCTGATTCCAGAAATGTATAACATAGGGCAAGAAGGCCTGATTCCAGAAATGTATAACATAGGGCAAGAATGCCTGATTCCAGGAATGCATAACATAGAGCAAGAAGGCCGCATTCCAGAAATGTATAACATTGGGCAAGAAGGCCTGATTCCAGAAATGTGTAACATAGGGCAAGAAGGCCTAATTCCAGAAATGTGTAACATAGAGCAAGAAGGCCTGATTCCAGAAATGTGTAACATGGGGCAAGAAGGCCTGATTCCAGAAATGTGTAACACAAAGCAAGAAGGCCTAAATACAGAAATGTATAACATAGGTCAAGAAGACATGATTGCAGAAATGTGTAACATAGGGCAAGAAGGCCTGATTCCAGAAATGTGTAACATAGGGCAAGAAGGCCTGATTCCAGAAATGTGTAACATAAAGCAAGAAGGCCTGATTCCAGAAATGTGTAACATAAAGCAAGAAGGCCTAAATACAGAAATGTATAACATAGGGCAAGAAGACCTGATTCCAGAAATGTGTAACATAGGGCAAGAAGGCCTGATTCCAGAAATGTGTAACATAGGGCAAGAAGGCCTGATTCCAGAAATGTGTAGCATAGAGCAAGAAGGCCTAATTCCAGAAATGTATAACATAGGGCAAGAAGGCCTAATTCCAGAAAAGTGTAACATAGAGAAAGAAGGCCTGATTCCAGAAATGTATAACATAGAGCAAAAAGGCCTAATTCCAGAAATGTGTAACATAAAGCAAGAAGGCCTAATTCCAGAAAAGTGTAACATAGGGCAAGAAGGCCTGATTCCAGAAATGTGTAACATAAAGCAAGAAGGCCTGATTCCAGAAATGTGTAACATAAAGTAAGAAGTCCTAAATCCAGAAATGTTTAACATAGGGCAAGAAGGCCTGATTCCAGAAATGTGTAACATAGGGCAAGAAGACCTGATTCCAGAAATGTGTAACATAGGGCAAAAAGGCCTGATTCCAGAAATGTGTAACATAGGGCAAGAAGGCCTGATTCCAGAAATGTGTAACATAAAGCAAGAAAGCCTAATTCCAGAAAAGTGTAACATATGGCAAGAATTCCTAATTCCAGAAATGTGTAACATAGGGCAAGAAGGCCTAATTCCAGAAAAGTATAACATAGAGCAAGAAGGCCTGATTCCAGAAATGTGTAACATAGGGCAAGAAGGCCTAATTCCAGAAAAGTCTAACATAGGGCAAGAAGGCCTGATTCCAGAAATGTGTAACATAGGGCAAGAAGGCCTAATTCCAGAAATATATAACATAGGGCAAGAAGGCCTAATTCCAGAAATGTGTTACATAGGACAAGAAGGCCTGATTCCAGAAATGTGTAACATAAAGCAAGAAGGCCTAATTCCAGAAATGTGTAACATAGGGCAAGAACGCCTAATTCCAGAAATGTGTAACATGGGGCAAAAAGGCCTGATTCTAGAAATGTGTAACATGGGGCAAGAAGGCCTGATTCCAGAAATGTGTAACATGGGGCAAGAAGGCCTAATTCCAGAAATGTGTAACATAGGGCAAGAAGGCCTAATTCCAGAAATGTGTAACATAGGGCAAGAAGGCCTGATTCCAGAAATGTGTAACATGGGGCAAGAAGGCCTAATTCCAGAAATATGTAACATAGAGCAAGAAGGCCTGATTCCAGAAATGTGTAACATGGGGCAAGAAGGCCTGATTCCAGAAATGTGTAACATAAAGCAAGAAGGCCTGATTCCAGAAATGTGTAACATAAAGCAGGAAGGCCTAAATACAGAAATGTATAACATAGGGCAAGAAGACCTGATTCCAGAAATGTGTAACATAGGGCAAGAAGACCTGATTCCAGAAATGTGTAACATAGGGCAAGAAGGCCTGATTCCAGAAATGTATAACATAAAACAAGAAGGCCTAAATACAGAAATGTATAACATAGGGCAAGAAGACCTGATTCCAGAAATGTATAACATAGGGCAAGAAGGCCTGATTCCAGAAATGTATAACATAGGGCAAGAAGGCCTGATTCCAGAAATGTGTAACATAGGGCAAGAAGGCCTAATTCCGGAAAAGTGTGACATAGAGCAAGAAGGCCTGATTCCAGAAACGTGTAACATAAAGCAAGAAGGCCTAAATCCAGAAATGTGTAACATAGGGCAAGAAGGCCTAATTCCAGAAAAGTATAACATAGAGCAAGAAGGCCTGATTCCAGAAATGTATAACATAGAGCAAGAAGGCCTGATTCCAGAAATGTATAACATAGGGCAAGAAGGCCTGATTCCAGAAATGTATAACATAGGGCAAGAATGCCTGATTCCAGAAATGCATAACATAGAGCAAGAAGGCGGGATTCCAGAAATGTATAACATAGGGCAAGAAGGCCTGATTCCAGAAATGTGTAACATAGGGCAAGAAGGCCTAATTCCAGAAATGTGTAACATAGAGCAAGAAGGCCTGATTCCAGAAATGTGTAACACAAAGCAAGAAGGCCTAAATACAGAAATGTATAACATAGGGCAAGAAGACCTGATTGCAGAAATGTGTAACATAGGGCAAGAAGGCCTGATTCCAGAAATGTGTAACATAGGGCAAGAAGGCCTGATTCCAGAAATGTGTAACATAAAGCAAGAAGGCCTGATTCCAGAAATGTGTAACATAAAGCAAGAAGGCCTAAATACAGAAATGTATAACATAGGGCAAGAAGACCTGATTCCAGAAATGTGTAACATAGGGCAAGAAGGCCTGATTCCAGAAATGTGTAACATAGGGCAAGAAGGCCTGATTCCAGAAATGTGTAGCATAGAGCAAGAAGGCCTAATTCCAGAAATGTATAACATAGGGCAAGAAGGCCTAATTCCAGAAAAGTGTAACATAGAGCAAGAAGGCCTGATTCCAGAAATGTATAACATAGAGCAAAAAGGCCTAATTCCAGAAATGTGTAACATAAAGCAAGAAGGCCTAATTCCAGAAAAGTGTAACATAGGGCAAGAAGGCCTGATTCCAGAAATGTGTAACATAAAGCAAGAAGGCCTGATTCCAGAAATGTGTAACATAAAGCAAGAAGGCCTAAATCCAGAAATGTTTAACATAGGGCAAGAAGGCCTGATTCCAGAAATGTGTAACATAGGGCAAGAAGACCTGATTCCAGAAATGTGTAACATGGGGCAAAAAGGCCTGATTCCAGAAATGTGTAACATAGGGCAAGAAGGCCTGATTCCAGAAATGTGTAACATAAAGCAAGAATGCCTAATTCCAGAAAAGTGTAACATGGGGCAAGAATTCCTAATTCCAGAAATGTGTAACATAGGGCAAGAAGGCCTAATTCCAGAAAAGTATAACATAGAGCAAGAAGGCCTGATTCCAGACGTGTGTAACATAGGGCAAGAAGGCCTAATTCCAGAAAAGTCTAACATAGGGCAAGAAGGCCTGATTCCAGAAATGTGTAACATAGGGCAAGAAGGCCTAATTCCAGAAATATATAACATAGGGCAAGAAGGCCTAATTCCAGAAATGTGTTACATAGGACAAGAAGGCCTGATTCCAGAAATGTGTAACATAAAGCAAGAAGGCCTAATTCCAGAAATGTGTAACATAGGGCAAGAACGCCTAATTCCAGAAATGTGTAACATGGGGCAAAAAGGCCTGATTCTAGAAATGTGTAACATGGGGCAAGAAGGCCTGATCTCAGAAATGTGTAACATGGGGCAAAAAAGGCCTAATTCCAGAAATGTGTAACATAGGGCAAGAAGGCCTAATTCCAGAAATGTGTAACATAGGGCAAGAAGGCCTGATTCCAGAAATGTGTAACATGGGGCAAGAAGGCCTAATTCCAGAAATATGTAACATAGAGCAAGAAGGCCTGATTCCAGAAATGTGTAACATGGGGCAAGAAGGCCTGATTCCAGAAATGTGTAACATAAAGCAAGAAGGCCTGATTCCAGAAATGTGTAACATAAAGCAAGAAGGCCTAAATACAGAAATGTATAACATAGGGCAAGAAGACCTGATTCCAGAAATGTGTAAAATAGGGCAAGAAGACCTGATTCCAGAAATGTGTAACATAGGGCAAGAAGGCCTGATTCCAGAAATGTGTAACAGAAAGCAAGAAGGCCTAAATACAGAAATGTATAACATAGGGCAAGAAGACCTGATTCCAGAAATGTGAAACATAGGGCAAGAAGACCTGATTCCAGAAATGTGTAACATAGGGCAAGAAGGCCTGATTCCAGAAATGTATAACATAAAACAAGAAGGCCTAAATACAGAAATGTATAACATAGGGCAAGAAGACCTGATTCCAGAAATGTGTAACATAGGGCAAGAAGGCCTGATTCCAGAAATGTGTAACATAGAGCAAAAAGGCCTAATTCCAGAAATGTGTAACATAATGCAAGAAGGCCTAATTCCAGAAAAGTGTAACATGGGGCAAGAAGGCCTGATTCCAGAAATTTGTAACATGGGGCAAGAAGGCCTAATTCCAGAAATGTGTGACATAGGGCAAGAAGGCCTAATTCCAGAAATGTGTAACATAGGGCAAGAAGGCCTGATTCCAGAAATGTGTAACATGGGGCAAGAAGGCCTAATTCCAGAAATGTGTAACATAGAGCAAGAAGGCCTGATTCCAGGAATGTGTAACATAGGGCAAGAAGACCTGATTCCAGAAATGTGTAACATAGGGCAAGAAGACCTGATTCCAGAAATGTATAACATAGGGCTAGAAGGCCTGATTCCAGAATTGTATAACATAGGGCAAGAAGGCCTAATTCCAGAAATGTATAACATAGGGCAAGAATGCCTGATTCCAGAAATGTATAACATAGGGCAAGAAGGCCTTATTCCAGAAATGTATAACATAGAGCAAGAAGGCCTGATTCCAGAAATGTATAACATAGGGCAAGAAGGCCTGATTCCAGAAATGTATAACATAGGGCAAGAAGGCCTGATTCCAGAAATGTGTAACATAGGGCAAGAAGGCCTAATTCCAGAAATCTATAACATAGGGCAAGAAGGCCTGATTCCAGAATTGTATAACATAGGGCAAGAAGGCCTGATTCCAGAAATGTATAACATAGGGCAAGAATGCCTAATTCCAGAAATCTGTAACATACAGCAAGAAGGCCTGATTCCAGAAATGTGTAACATAGGGCAAGAAGGCCTGATTCCAGAAATGTATAACATAGGGCAAGAATGCCTAATTCTAGAAATGTATAACATAGGGCAAGAAGGCCTAATTCCAGAAATCTATAACATAGGGCAAGAAGGCCTAATTCCAGAAATGTGTAACATAGAGCAAGAAGGCCTGATTCCAGAAATGTGAAACATGGGACAGAAAGGCCTGATTCCAGAAATGTGTAACATGGGGCAGAAAGGCCTGATTCCAGAAATGTGTAACATAGGGCAAGAAGGCCTGATTCCAGAAATGTGTAACATGGGGCAGAAAGGCCTGATTCCAGAAATGTGTAACATGGGGCAAGAAGGCCTGATTCCAGAAATGTGTAACATAGGGCAAGAAGCCCTGATTCCAGAAATGTGTAACATGGGGCAGAAAGGCCTGATTCCAGAAATGTGTAACATGGGGCAAGAAGGCCTGATTCCAGAAATGTGTAACATAGGGCAAGAAGCCCTGATTCCAGAGATGTGTAACATGGGGCAAGAAGGCCTGATTCCAGAAATGTGTAACATGGGGCAAGAAGGTCTGATTCCAGAAATGTGTAACATGGGGCAAGAAGGTCTGATTCCAGAAATGTGTAACATAGGGCAAGAATGCCTAATTCCAGAAATGTATAACATAGGGCAAGAAGGCCTGATTCCAGAAATGTATAACATAGGGCAAGAAGGCCTGATTCCAGAAATGTATAACATAGGGCAAGAAGGCCTGATTCCAGAAATGTATAACATAGGGCAAGAAGGCCTGATTCCAGAAATGTATAACATAGGGCAAGAAGGCCTGATTCCAGAAATGTGTAACATAGGGCAAGAAGGCCTGATTCCAGAAATGTATAACATATGGCATGAAGCCGTGATTCCAGAAATGTGTAACATAGGGCAAGAATGCCTAATTCCAGAAATGTATAACATAGGGCAAGAAGCCCTGATTCCAGAAATGTGTAACATGGGGCAAGAAGGCCTGATTCCAGAAATGTGTAACATAAAGCAAGAAGGCGTGATTCCAGAAATGTGTTAACCAATTTTTCTGCTTGGTGTACTTTTCATATAATCCCTTTTTTGATATAGATGAGGCAGAGCTAAATCTTATAAACCTAGCCCACACCCCTGATAGGCAGCTTCCTGTGTACACTGTGCATTGTCAGGAAGCTGTTCATCAGTGGTGGGGGCGTGGTTACAAAGATTAGCTGGACTGTTGGTTATGTGAGCTTTAATCCTGTAGTGATAATCTCCTGCTGATGAAACACACAAACTACAACGCTCAGCCTAATAAGTGATACATCCCTTGAATCGGGGTCTTGTGCCTTACATTATACTATTCCCCGATTTTTATAGCAAAAACCTTCTGACATATTCTCTTTAATCCTGCTTGTGAACATGTTGTCGAGACAAGTACAGTATGTTGGTAGTATTATTTTAAACTATGAAAAAGCAAAAAAATTTTGTAGGTAACTTACTTCTGAAATTAATCGGCATGATCTGATGGAATCATTGACTCCTTGCCACTGCTGATAATCCGGATACTCCCCCCTTTTCAGAAAATATTGATGCCCCATGTAATTGGGTCGTTCATACAGCATCCAGCAGCCATTCTCCACTCGGACAGAATTACAAGCATTGAAGTGAGGCTGTAGGTCAGGATTGTCACTGCTGCACTCATAGGAGCGGCCCTGGAAGTTCCTGTCCTCATAAAATATGATCTAATATTGAAAGGATAGATAATTAATCAGACAATATTACAGAGACTCCTATGTAACATAATGGTACACACAGAAGCCATATTGCTATATTTCTATCTCAGTAATGTGCTTAGGCAACTTTCGCGTCATGCGCCCCTATATTTAACATGGGGGGTGCATGGACATGCATTGTGCTGCGTCATGCGACGCATGCGTTTTTTGGGCCGCAAGCGTTGGGCGCAGAAAATGCAACAAGTTGCATTTTTCTTGCGTCCAAATTTCGGCAAAAAAGGACGCATGCGTCGCAAAACGCAGCGTTTTTGCGTGCGTTTTTATTTGCGTTGTGCGTTGCGTCGCCGACGCAGCGGCGCACAACGCAAATCTGAACATAGCTTTACTGCTTACCTTTCCCATTGTGCAGCTGTTGCTTGCTATAACTCCTCAGATATGTGGATAGAAAGGAAGCCCTTATATTCATCAGCTCCTGTGCTGTATCTGCAGAAAAAGTGAACAAAAGGCAGTTTGTTTCTGTTTAGTAACATGATGATTTATTTTTTTTTGTCTTGCTCTCTAATTCCGCTTTCAATGGGCTGTCAGTTTCACTTAATGTTTAGTCAACTTGATATTACTGTACATCTGGCATTGTGCTATCAGAAACACTGGCAGCGGCTGTATTGGAGGTGTGACAGGGATTCTTTCCTGGACTGCAGTCTGCACTAAAGCCAACATACGTTCACATACAAGCTGTGTTTACCATGGACATAAAAAACAACAACTGGGGGCTCCAGTTTGTAGTGGATGTGTATTTTCCTATGAGGTCTTATGACTCCCGTTACTAAGGTCGGGGCTAAAAGTTTTAAGACTGACACAAATTTGGGGTTTTATAATTTGCTGCTTTAGTGTTTTTAGATATTTAGTCACATGTTTCTATGATTGCTGAAAAACAATTATCATAATTTTGGACGTTTTTAAACATCTATTGACAATCAACTGATTATGCTTATCAAGTTCATACAAAAATCTTTTAAAAAATATACTACATCATGTAGTTCGAAGTGGATGAGTGAAACAGTGCCTTGTGTATTGTGCATTTTAATGTACTTGCTACTAAATAATTAAGAAAAATTATGTGGGGTCCCTCCTATCTTTGTAAGCTGCCAAGGCAAAGCAGACAGCAGAGGGCTGATATCAATAGGGTATGAAGGGCCATGGATATTGCCCTCATCCATCCCAGAAATGTCACATCCATTAGATGCGCCAATTCTGGTGCTTAGCCTCAGCTCTTTCTGATTGCCCTGGTGTGATATCAGCTGTGTAACGTCTGCTAACATTAAGTCCAGGGGTTACTAATGGAAAGGCATCTGTCAAACACCCCCATTACTAACCTTATAGTCAAAAGAAACACACACAGAAAAATCCTTTATTTGTAAAAATCAAAATCAACAGTGGTCCGCCGCAATCCAAATGGAGGTTCCATGATGACCCCAGTCTTCTTCATCCAGTGTATGGAGCCTTGTTCAGAGAACACAGCTCCATAGACTGGTGCAGCAGCCATTGCCAGGTCTGAAACTGTACTCCACAAGACCTGGCTGCAGTAAACTGTGGTGAAAAAGTAAAGTTAACTCAGCTGACAGAAGCTGGTTCTCATGATATCAGCACGCGTGCCGGACTCATGAGCAGTGGCATCATCGCCCATCATCTGTTTGACACTCAGGCTGCCCTCGTGAGAATTGGCCACTCTAAACTGAGGTAATCTTACTAACATTATCACATGTTCACACTTTTATCTACCTGAGTTTACAACCCCTGGGTCTCTCGGTAGCTGTGAGGCCCGGAACCTTAAGGGAGCTGTGGAGACATAGCATTGTATCTTAATTAACCAGATGTCTATTTTTAACAAGCCAGGAAGAATAGACTGTTATTCATATGTTGACTTTTGAAGTTGTGTTTCTTTCTGGTTGATTAAAAAACAGACTTTTGCTTGTGTAAGCCTATCATATTGACTTGTAAGTTGACAAGTTGATATTGTGCTCTTATCCTTGATGACTAATGAAGTTTACTGATATGCTAATTATACATTGTCCATACCAGCCAGTTTGTTGGCCTTCAAAGCAGAGGAGGAAAATCTACGCAAATAGATTACATAATCAAACAATGTGAATTGGTCTTATCAGCATTACCTGTAAATACTGAATGACAGACACTTGTTAAATATAAAAAGAGGTGACACACCTCTGTAAGAGTCAGAGAGATTCAGCCAAGGCATCCAAACATTCAAAGGACCAAAGACAGGACAGCAGCCAAGGCATCTTGGCTCCATCACGAGGGACACTATCATTCTACAGGATGCCAGCTTAGTGGGCCCATGGGCCCAGCTGGAAGAATACATATCTGCTTCATTGACCATTGCTGAACTATGGATATGTTTGTGAAAACCAGGAATGAGAACCGTCAATCGCCTGGCTACATGGAGATGTTTGGAAAAGCCAGGTTGTGACCCTCCAGTCAACTGGCCATGTACCTGAATGGACTGTCATCTTTCTGACCTTGTAGTTACCTTCTCTCTGTGTGTGTGCCACAGGAGGAGTATTTGGCCCTGGAAAATGAAGCCAGGTTTTGACGTTATGGTCAACTGGCCCTTGTACCTAAATGGAATGTCATCTTCCTATGCTTGTCATTACCTCTTCTCTGTGCATGTGCCACAAGTGGGGTAGTCAGCCTTGTAAGATCTGAAGTAACAACTGCTATTATCCCGGCGAGTCAGCGGAAGGGTTAGACTCTGTAATTTGCACAATCTTGGGGTACTGTGCTGGGACTGTTCTATGTGTGATCTGCCTGTTTTATGGTTCAATAAAGCATTTCCACACTGTTTTACCCTCACCCTGTGTTGTCTGAGCAGCGTTATGCCCACGTTAAAATTAGAGCTGGTGAGCGGTGAGATGACCCATGTTGCATGCGGTTTTGGTTAGCGGACCAGGTGCCTGCGACCCCCATGTCTCCACAAGAGCCTTTAAGGGAGACTTTATAGTTACTGGAGTTCCCACCTGCTGGGACACCTGGAGGCTGTGAGCTAAGGTTACCAGAGTTCACAGTGCCCAGGTGTTCTAGCAGCTTGGAACTCAAATAACTTTAAAGTCTCCCATAAAGGTTCTGGGCTTCACAGTTGCTGGGAGACCTGATGGTTGTAAACTCTGGTAACCTAAAGGCCCTCAGTTCAGTTCACCTCAGTTCACAGTGGCCAGTTCTTTCAAGTGAAGCGAACGTGCTAGACTGATGAGCAATGATGTCACCGCTCATCTATCCAGCACTCACACTGCCCTCGTGAGAACCAGCCGCTGTGAACTGAGGTAACCTTACTGACATCACCTCAGTTCGCAGTTGCAGAGTTTTGCAGACTACAGTGTTAGACCCTTAAGTGGCTGCTGCACCAGCCTGTGGAGCTGCATTCTCTGAAGATGGGGATTATTGTGGGACCTCCAATTGGATTTCAGCAGAGCCCTGTGGATATTTTTTTGGTGATAAATGGGTAAAAGAAGGTAACTGCCAGGGAATGATTTATACAAATAAAGGACTTTTCTGTGTGTGTTCATTTCTTTTGACTATGGGGTTAGTAATGGGTGTACGTGACAGATACCTCTCCATTACTAACCCTCGGGCTTGATGTCAGTTGACATTACACAGCTGACATCAACCCCAAAACAATTACCCTGATTGCCATAGCACCAGAGCAATACTGAGAGATGAGGCTATGCTCCAGAATTGGCACATCTAATGGATGAGCCTTTTCTAGGGCGGATGAGGGATAGTCTTTTTAGGTGGGAAGGAGACAATTCCATGTCCCTTCTCACCCTATTATTATAAACCCATAGCTCTACCCTCACCTACTGTATTCTCATCCATCCCTTGTAGATTGTGAGCCCTCGTGGGCAGGGTCCTCTCTCCTCATGTACCGGCGGTGACTTGCATTATTGTACTTGTTTTTTATTATGTGTACCCCTTCTCTGTGATTTAGCCCTAAGTGCCCACAGCCCTAATGATTGTTAATTGGCTGGGCTGCAGCCTTTCAACAAGCTTAATTAGTCTGCCGAATGTGAACTGTAATACAGACATACAGTAAGAAAAATAATTAAACAACAATTTTCGCCATTTTAATTTTTAAAGGTGCTTGAAAAGTCATTGGAACAAAGTTAAACCCCTGTTATAAGGGAACAAACCACAGAGAGATCCTTTCCAATAAAATTTTAAAATTTTATTTCTTTCACAAACACAAGAGATACAGCAGTCTGTAAGAAGTTTATGTTCAGGATTCACTACTGGACGCTAGGTGTCCGGTACAAACCTCGAGCTTTACAGTTTGGGTTCACTCATTCCTAGTAATAATGTTACTATTAAATACTACCACAGTGTGGAATGACTACTTTTTCAGCAGCAGTGATGTCAACAAGAAACATCCATCTCTTTTTACTCACCAAAAAACAACAAAGAGGTTGTGACATTCTGCAGGAAGTACAGGAATTACATTACAAATTAATGGTATAAGTAGTAAGGGGGATGGATGTTTCATCAAAAAGAAATCTGACAGGTGCCCCGCCCACTATCAAATTGATATCAAATTGATATCAAAGTGATATCAAATTGTATCAAATTGATCTTATAGGGAATTAAATAGATACTGTATGGCTATCGTAGTGTATTAAAGGGAATAAAATAGATATTATACGTCGATCGTAGTGTATGAAAGTGTATTAAATTGATTACTGGCACGATTCCTACAAATTGATAACAAAGTGCGCTGTTTTATAAGCCGATTGATACGTTAATGAGAATTGTTTCCTTGTGCCTATTATTTTATAGGGCAAATAATTATAGCGTATCAAATTGACAATAAAAGCATAATATCAACGTTATACATAACAGAACCTATATAAATAATAGCTGCAGCAAAAACCTATATAATTATTGTCCCTATAAAATAATAAGCACAATCAAATTCTGATTATCAGATCAATCCCACTTTGTTTCCCTTTGGAATAATTATTGGCCCTATAAAATAATAGGCACAAGGAAGCAATTCTCATTAACGTATCGGCTTATAAAACAGCGCACTTTGTTATCATTTTATAGGAATCGTGCCAGTAATCAATTTAATACACTTTTATACACTACGATCGACGTATAATATCTATTTTATTCCCTTACTATTCCATCCACCTTACTACTGGTATAAATAAAGGTATTTTCTTTGAGGAATCCCCCTTGTAACAGGGATACCTGGAAGAATAACCCAGGTTATGAAGTTATTATTATTGAAATACTCCAGTATATGATCTTTTTGAAAATGTTCAAAGTTTTGCCCACAGTAGAGGTTAAACTTATATGCCCAGATTCATCAAAATTGTTGTTGTACATGCCAATCTTGATGGTGACGTTGTATGCATCTTAATGAATCAAGCATAATCTATAAGTGGCATTTGCCTCTTTCCACCTCACCATAAATCTTATGAGATTTGTGGTGCCTGGTATGATACAACTCTTTATGAATTAGAGAGCGGGCATTACCATACCTCGCCTCACCCCAGCTTCACCTATTTTGAGAGAGCTGTTGTTACCCTTTCAGCTTTATTTAGACATAAATAAAGACTTCCTCTTAGTAGCTTGTTTATTCCCATAGGGTATAATTCGGTGCAGGATGTATTCAGGATGCTTATAAAGGTGTCCCATTTGCTTTGTGTTCTTTTGGTTTTAAGGGCATTGTCCAAGCTAATGGCAATAAAATAATCTTTTAGATGATGGAGTTTTAGTGTTTTTGTAACCCTTCTACTATTTGTCTTATTAAAGCATAACTGAAAAGTTATTATTTTATCAGTATGGCCCAAGTGACCAACAACCCATACATTTTTAATACTTTGCCTACTCTATTTGTTAAAATTAGATCCAGAAATGCCACCCCCCCTTTTGTTGAATAATTGTCTTTTATTATTGCCGAAAACATGCTTCTGGATTGCCCCCACGTAAGGGCAAAGGGGTACTCGGTACCGGGTCCTTCAGTTCCCTCAGCGAGGATGTCACGGTGGCCCGACCCGGACCGTGGCCCTATGAGGGGCGCCCAATAAAAGGCAGAGTTCGTAGATAACGGTAGTGTTCGTGACGCCACCTGTGGTATTCGGTCACAGTGACCGATGCTGCTCAGGGGTCCGCTGGGGTGGTGTTATGGCAGCTAGATGGTGTACCTTCCCACAGGTGAAGTATTTCCCCAGGGCTTCCCAGAAGTGTAGATGATGATGGTGGATGATGTAAGGTGCGGCGAATAACGAGGACACAATGGGTGCAGTCTCTTTACCTTTACTGAAGGCTTCAGCATCCACAGTCCAGCGTGCCGGATGACAGGGTAGGCAGGGTCCGGCCGGTCTGATGGCAATTCCAGTGTCCCCTTATCCAGGTGGAAATCAGTAGCCTTCCCCTTGCGCACAGTAACGTAGTAGGTCCCTACTTGCATAAGTTACCATGAGGTCCTCACTATTGTTACTTCTCTCTCTCTGTCCCCCAGATGGATAGGACAAACCCGTATGACGGTGATGGCCTGAGGCTATTTTATAGGGACCCTAGAGACGCCCCTGCTCCACAATTGCCACTGTGTCTGCTTAGGTGTTTAGGTAGGACAACCAACTTGGAATTGACTGCCCTGCCGTTCTCTGAAGTAAAGCGTAGAGTCTATTACTCCCTCGGTGTTCCGGCCACCGGCCCGTGGTCCAGAAGGAGGCAGCCTCTCAGGACAGGACTCCTTCTGGTTTTTGTTCTCCTTTTTGCTGTGACTTCGTGGCTCACTCCCTACAACACAATTCTTTTCGTGTCCTTTCTTAAGATGCTGCCGCATGGGTTGCAGGCGCAGCTCCGTGTACTTTCTGTCCTCCACAGACTGCAGTCTGGATCTGACTGGAAATCACTCCAGCCAGCTCGACCTGGAGACCTTTCCTCGTCAGTCTCCAGCCAGGAACTCTCTAACTTCCTCCCCAACCCACCAGTTTTACCCTAATGTGAGGAGTGGCCTAATAGATAGAACCCTTAGCTCCCCCCGGTGGACTGGCGTATGAAGTGTGTGTGTGGCTGTGATACCTGGTAAGGTGAACTCCTTTGGTGCCATCAGACGTAACATCACTCCCCCCCGGTTGGAACAACGACATTACTGCAACGACCAGGACTCTGGGGCACTTCATTTCACCTTCTCCCCCCTTCCCCCCCGTTAAATCCAGCACTCCGGGGCTGGGGAAAAGAACACAACAATTACAGGTTAGCAAAAGACATGCAAAATTTTTGAAATGCTTTAAAACAAATTAATTTAACAGTGCTTCCCCTTTATGGGAGGTGAGAACACTTGAACGTTATAAACAAAACATATTTACATTGCACGCTACTAAAACAGTTATTATCTAACTATGAAATACAATTACCCATACAGGTATTCTATCTATTATCTACTAAGTGCTATCCTACAATAATAAATTAACATTCTCTTCATAAAACAGTTATTCTTCTTTAAGTGCAAAGTTTATTCACCATCTATCTATGGCTCTCCAGATGACTCACTAACCCCTACGGGTTCACTTTATTGAAATGCAGAACAGGTTTCACCCCCTGTACGGACTAGACTGTATCTTTCTTCCAACTTCCTTTTGACCTCAATTTTATTCAAAGTACATCATTACTTAGCTACATACTATCACTATGTAAAAACATTATGACTATCTAACTTTTTAAGGCAACATTATCACTCTTTGGCAAGGTGCAACAAATGAACATTCCCTTTAAAAGACTCAAGTCTTTTTCCTGAGGTAGTGCAAACAATCAACAAGTCACTTATACACTTTAAGACAATAGAAACTTTCACGTTGTCATCAGGATCAGTTTCTTCGCAAAGTCTTCTTGTAAAATCAGTAGAGAGCACCTTTAAGAAGGTGCAAACTATTTACAGGGGACAGTTTGTGAACCATTCACTGTCCATGATTCCAATGTTCTTTTGTGTAACAGTGATGAAACTTGAAGCAATAGGGATCACAGGTAAACAAAGGGATCCCTTTAAGGATTAACCCTAAACGGGTTTTGAAGCAGCAAAAGAGAGGAACAGTTAACTATTTACAGTTTGCGGTTTTCCGAGGTTTACTGAAGTTCTGGGGGTAGTACCGGTGGGGGCAGCCCTGCTGGACATCGGCTGCCACTGGATACTACGTAGAGTGCGTCCGCACTCCGAATAGGGGTCTGGGTACTCACAGTTCTCCTTGCCACGAAGGTCTGAGTGAACTTTGAGCACATGGTGACCGATACAGGGGTCACCTGTTCGGGTGTGGAGCAGTAGGGCGATGATACTGTGATCTCCGGCTTGTATTTATAAACATGGAGGGCATACCACCCCTTGTCTCCCCAATGACGAGTGTACCTTACTCGATCACCTGGGTATAGATCCCGGCCTGGGTGTCCCTCAATGAGGTGCGCCTCCACATCTCGCCGATTTACAAAGACTTCAGAGTCGAGGCCGCGCTCCTTTATGAAGCCCCAACCCCCTTGCATACGGAAAGTCACCACGGTCCCATAATACTGGGGGCCCCAGTCCTCCTCGGTCATCTGCCTGGCTCTAGCTTTGGCCTGCAGGTCTTTCTCACGTTCGGCCTGGTGTCGGAGCTCCTTCTTCCTGGCCCAATCCTTCTCCTGCTGGCGCAGCTGCTGATAGTAATCCTGCTGGGAGATAACCTCAATACTTTCTCGCTCTGGCTGGGCCTCCCCTGGGAACCCGATCAGGTCGGCAGTGGTATGGGTCCATTTGAATGTCATCCCCTCTCTCTGGACATTCACTGCCTGCTTGGTGGGCTGCAGCGGGATATCAGAGGTCTTTAAACTTTCCCAGGGACTCTCCAACGTTAGTGGGCTACACACCTGGCCGGGTGGTCGTGAAAGCAGCCTGGTTCTGCCTCGTGGCATCCAGCGATTCTTGCTCCTCCTCTTCCGGAGGGCGGTTCCTTCTTTGTCCTCCACCATCCCAGACCAGGTGGCGGAACTTTTTCGTTAATGAACAGATCTCCCAGACATAATAGTATCTATGGGGGGCCGCTCATCCAGGCTACGCCCACGATGACACGCCCCACTCTTCCTGCACGCCACATGGTACTGCAATGGCGGTGGTTTTGGCAGGAATTTTGGCGGTAAATGGCAATACACAGTCCTTAAGCACAAACAGTTCAAATACGATTCTGGCACAGTTTTAAGGCACACATGACCCAATTCTTCAGGCTTAAGTAGATCCTGTTCGTGATGCCAAAGTTGGATCAACTTCTTCGCAGGCGTGTACTACGGAGGACACAGCATGAACTTCAACCCAATATTGCGGCCAGCATGCAGCCAGTGGGTAAGGAAAGGGTGAATCAAACACCCGAAAACCCCGCCCATATGACCGCAAACCTGTCCCGCCAAATTCAGGTGACAGGTTCCCTTTAAGCAAAGATATTTTGCTCATGTATAATACAAAAGTCTCAGACATTGACAATTTCAGGCAATTTCACATTTCATCAAACACAGAAAATTAATTATATTATTTTATTAATATATAAGGCAAAAATGACACAACAATACATAATTAAAAAATACATAATAAAATCAAGGAATTTTTTTTTAAATAATTAAAAAACGAAAATACAAAGAAAAATAAAAAAAAGTGTGCGGGGGCAGGGTATGTCAGACCAATTGATAAAAATTATATATATATACAGTGGGGCAAAAAAGTATTTAGTCAGTCAGCAATAGTGCAAGTTCCACCACTTAAAAAGATGAGAGGCGTCTGTAATTTACATCATAGGTAGACCTCAACTATGGGAGACAAACTGAGAAAAAAAAATCCAGAAAATCACATTGTCTGTTTTTTTTAACATTTTATTTGCATATTATGGTGGAAAATAAGTACCGTATATACTCGAGTATAAGCCGACCCGAGTATAAGCCGACCCCCCTAATTTTGCCACAAAAAACTGGGAAAACTTATTGACTCGAGTATAAGCCTAGGGTGGAAATGCAGCATTTACCGGTGAATTTCAAAAATAAAAATAGATCATTATTTCCCCATAGCTGTGCCATATAGTGCTCTACACCATTCATATTTCCCCATAGCTGTGCCCCATATAGTGCTCTGCACCGTTCACTGTGCCCCCTAGCTGTGCCATATACAGTGCTCTGCACCGTTCACTGTGCCCCATAGCTGTGCCATATACGGTGCTCTGCACCGTTCATTGTGCCCCCTAGCTGTGCCATATACAGTGCTCTGCACCGTTCACTATGCCCCCTAGCTGTGCCTTATACGGTGCTCTGCACCGTTCACTGTGCCCCCTAGCTGTTCCTTATACGGTGCTCTGCACCGTTCACTGTGCCCCCTAGCTGTGCCTTATACGGTGCTCTGCACCGTTCACTGTGCCCCCTAGCTGTGCCTTATACGGTGCTCTGCACCGTTCACTGTGCCCCCTAGCTGTGCCTTATACGGTGCTCTGCACCGTTCACTGTGCCCCCTAGCTGTGCCTTATACGGTGCTCTGCACCGTTCATTGTGCCCCCTAGCTGTGCCTTATACGGTGCTCTGCACCGTTCATTGTGCCCCCTAGCTGTGCCTTATACGGTGCTCTGCACCGTTCACTGTGCCCCATAGATGCTCCACATTAATCTCTGCCGCCGCCGCTGCTGCAATAAAAAAAAAAAACCACATACTCACCTCCCTTGATTGCAGCTCCCAGCGTCTCGTTCCGGCGCCTCCATCTTCCCGGCGTCTCTGCTCTGACTGATCAGGCAGAGGGCGCCGCGCACACTGTATGCGTCATCGTGCCCTCTGCCTGATCAGTCAGAGAGCGCAGACGCCGGGAAGATGGAGGCGCCGGCCGGGAAGATGGATCGGCGCCCGGCGGCTGGAACGAGGACAGGTGAATATAACATACTCACCTAGTCCTGGCGATCCTCGCGCTGTCCCCTCCTGTCTTCGGCGCTGCAGCTTCTTTCTCTATCAGCGGTCACCGGCACCGCTGATTAGAGAAATGAATAAGCGGCTCCGCCCCTATGGGAGGTGGAGCCGCTTATTCATTTCTGTAATGAGCGGTCCCACGTGACCGCTGAAGAGAGGAAGAAGCTGCAGCGCCGAAGCCCGCGGGACGGCAGGGACAGCGCGAGGATCGCTGGGACTAGGTAAGTATACCCCAGCGCCCTCAGCCCCTCACCTGCCGACCCCACCGCTACCGTGACTCGAGTATAAGCCGAGGGGGGCACTTTCAGCCCTAAAATTTGGGCTGAAAATCTCGGCTTATACTCGAGTATATACGGTATTTGGTCAGAAACAAAATTTCATCTCAATACTTTGTAATATATCCTTTGTTGGCAATGACAGAGGTCAAACGTTTTCTGTAAGTCTTCACAAGGTTGCCACACACTGTTGTTGGTATGTTGGCCCATTCATCCATGCAGATCTCCTCTAGAGCAGTGATGTTTTTGGCTTTTCGCTTGGCAACACGGACTTTCAACTCCCTCCAAAGGTTTTCTATAGGGTTGAGATCTGGAGACTGGCTAGGCCACTCCAGGACCTTGAAATGCTTCTTACGAAGCCACTCCTTTGTTGCCCTGGCGGTGTGCTTTGGATCATTGTCATGTTGAAAGACCCAGCCACGTTTCATCTTCACTGCCCTTGCTGATGGAAGGAGGTTTGCACTCAAAATCTCACGATACATGGCCCCATTCATTCTTTCATGTACCCGGATCAGTCGTCCTGGCCCCTTTGTAGAGAAACAGCCCCAAAGCATGATGTTTCCACCACCATGCTTTACAGTAGGTATGGTGTTTGATGGATGCAACTCAGTATTCTTTTTCCTCCAAACACGACAAGTTGTGTTTCTACCAAACAGTTCCAGTTTGGTTTCATCAGACCATAGGACATTCTCCCAAAACTCCTCTGGATCATCCAAATGCTCTCTAGCAAACTTCAGACGGGCCCAGACATGTACTGGCTTAAGCAGTGGGACACGTCTGGCACTGCAGGATCTGAGTCCATGGTGGCGTAGTGTGTTACTTATGGTAGGCCTTGTTACATTGGTCCCAGCTCTCTGCAGTTCATTCACTAGGTCCCCCCGCGTGGTTCTGGGATTTTTGCTCACCGTTCTTGTGATCATTCTGACCCCACGGGGTGGGATTTTGCGTGGAGCCCCAGATCGAGGGAGATTATCAGTGGTCTTGTATGTCTTCCATTTTCTAATTATTGCTCCCACTGTTGATTTCTTCACTCCAAGCTGGTTGGCTATTGCAGATTCAGTCTTCCCAGCCTGGTGCAGGGCTACAATTTTGTTTCTGGTGTCCTTTGACAGCTCTTTGGTCTTCACCATAGTGGAGTTTGGAGTCAGACTGTTTGAGGGTGTGCACAGGTGTCTTTTTATACTATTAACAAGTTTAAACAGGTGCCATTACTACAGGTAATGAGTGGAGGAAAGAGGAGACTCTTAAAGAAGAAGTTACAGGTCTGTGAGAGCCAGAAATCTTGATTGTTTGTTTCTGACCAAATACTTATTTTCCACCATAATATGCAAATAAAATGTTAAAAAAACAGACAATATGATTTTCTGGATTTTTTTTCTCAGTTTGTCTCCCATAGTTGAGGTCTACCTATGATGTAAATTACAGACGCCTCTCCTCTTTTTAAGTGGTGGAACTTGCACTATTGCTGACTGACTAAATACTTTTTTGCCCCACTGTATATATATATCTATATATATATATATATATAAATATATATATATATATATATATATATATATATATATATATATATATATATATCTACTATATAAAGCTGAATGTGTGTATGTGTGTATGTATGTATGTATGTATGTATGTCCGGGATTGGCATCTGCACCGTCGCAGCTACAGCCACAAAATTTTGCACAGTAACACGTCTGGACCCCGAGAGCGTCATAGGCTATATTGTGAGGTGAAATTTTAACCCCGCGCGTTCCAATTCACCAAACAATTTTGCCCCTATCTACATAATGGGGAAAAAAGTGAAAGGAAAAGTGTTGGAGGCGTTGAAGCTACAGCCACAAAATTTTGCACAGTCACACGTCTGGACCCCGAGAGCGTCATAGGCTATGTTGTGAGGTGAAATTTTAACCCCGCGCATTCCAATTCACCAAACAATTTTGCCCCTATCTACATAATGGGAAAAAATGAAAGGAAAAGTGTTGGAGGCAAATTGACAGCTGCCAGATGTGAACAAGGGGGACGTAAAGAGTGAGAGCGATGGCGCCAAAGAGTATATACCGTACAGTTGCTAAGGTGGGGCCCCGACATGGGATACTCACCACACACGGGGATATGAACACACACACAAAATGCGCCACACACTTCCACGTGCTTGAACACATATTACCCTGAGCACACATTTCACCACACATTCTCCAACCTCGCCACATAAAAGTCGAAACACAAAAGTCGCTGCTCAAAACTCGCCACGCGCAGAACTCGCCACATGCAAAAACTAGGCTCTTGCAAAACTCGCCACAAGTGCAAAACTCACCTCATGGAAAACTCGCCACATGCAAAACTTGCACATGCGGAAAAATTGCCACATGCACAAAAGTTGCAACACATGCAAAATTTCTTCACACAAAACTTGCACATACTCAAAAGGCACCACACAAAACTTGCCACGTGCAAAACTCGCCATGCGCAAAACTTGCTGCACACAACTTGCTACACTAACCTGTCACATGCAACTCGACACACAAAAAGTTGCTACACGCATGTTGCCACACACAACTCATCTCACAAAAGTCGCTACATACATGTCGCCACACGCAACTCAACACACACAACTTGACAAACGAAACTCGCCCTAAAACACACACAAGTCTGGTCTTATCCTTCAAAAATAAAAATCTGATTAATAAGCAGACAAACTACAACAAATGTACCATAAAGGAAATACGGCAGCTGTCAGTCACATGACCTGTCTATTATGTGTATGTGTGAGCTAATATATACTGCCAGGGGGAGGGCTTCCTGCTGGCTGGGGATTTATCAGGCTGCCAATTTAGCTTACAAATACTGAGGTAAAAATACTGAGCAAATAACGTGTGAACGAGGTCTAATACAGGAGGAGATGACACACAGGTATATACTATATACAGGAGAGATGACACACAGGTATATACTATATAGAGGAGGAGATGACATACAGGTACATATATATACAGGAGGAGATGACATACAGGTATATACTATATATAGGAGGAGATGACACACAGGTATATACTATATACAGGAGGAGATGACATACAGGTATATACTATATATAGAAGGAGATGACATTCAGGTATATACTATATATAGGGGAGATGACACACAGCAGGTATATAATATATACAGGGGAGATGACATACAGGTATATAGTATATACAGGAGATGACATACAGATGTATACTATATATAAGGGAGATGACAAACATGTATATACTGAGGTGATGAGGTGAAAATGAGAGGTGTGAGGTGAAAATGAAAAGGTGTGAGTGCAAAATGAGAGGAGTGAGGAAAAATAATGGAGTGATCAGAAAATGACAGATGTGAGGTTGAAATGACAAGTGTTAGGGGGGAATGAGAGGAGTGAGGGAGAAAATGAGAGATGTGAGGGAGAAAATGAGAGATGTGATTGGGAAAATGAGAGGCGGGATGGGAAAATAAGAGAAGTGACGTGCTATAACTAACCACAGATATTTACTATGCCCAGGCAACGCCGGGCTCTTCAGCTAGTCTAATATATAAAGCTGAATGTGTGTATGTGTGTATGTATGTCCGGGATTGGCATCTGCACCGTCGCAGCTACAGCCACAAAATTTTGCACAGTCACACGTCTGGACCCCGAGAGCGTCATAGGCTATATTGTGAGGTGAAATTTTAACCCCACGCGCTCCAATTCACCAAACAATTTGGCCCCTATCTACATAATGGGGAAAAAAGTGAAAGGAAAAGTGTTGGAGGCGTTGAAGCTACAGCCACAAAATTTTGCACAGTCACACGTCTGGACCCCGAGAGCGTCATAGGCTATGTTGTGAGGCGAAATTTTAACCCCGCGCGTTCCAATTCACCAAACAATTTTGCCACTATCTACTACATAATGGGGAAAAAAGTGAAAGGAAAAGTGTTGGAGGCGTCGAAGCTACAGCCACAAAATTTTGCACAGTCACACGTCTGGACCCCGAAAGCGTCATAGGCTATGTTGTCAGGCGAAATTTTAACCCCGCGCGTTCCAATTCACCAAACAATTTTGCCCCTATCTACATAATGAGGAAAAAGTGAAAGGAAAAGTGTTGGAGGCGTCGAAACTACAGCCACCAAATCTTGCACAGTCACACGTCTGGACCCTGAGAGCGTCATAGGCTATGTTGTGAGGTGAAATTTTAACCCCGCGCTTTCCAATTCACCAAACTATTTTGCCCCAATCTACATAATGGGGAAAAAGTGAAAGGAAAAGTGTTGGAGGCGTCGCAGCTACAGCCACAAAATTTTGCACAGTCACACTTCTGGACCCTGAGAGCGTCATAGGCTATGTTGTGAGGTGAAATTTTAACCCCGTGCTTTCCAATTCACCAAACAATTTTGCCCCTATCTACATAATGGGAAAAAATGAAAGGAAAAGTGTTGGAGGCAAATTGACAGCTGCCAGATGTGAACAAGGGGGACGTAAAGAGTGAGAGCGATGGCGCCAAATAGTATATACCGTACAGTTGCTAAGGTGGGGCCCCGACATGGGATACTCACCACACACGGGGATATGAACACACACACAAAATGCGCCACACACTACCACGTGCTTGAACACATATCACCCTCAGCACACATTTCACCACACATTCTCCAACCTCGCCACATAAAAGTCGAAACACAAAAGTCGCCGCCCAAAACTCGCCATGCGCAGAACTCGCCACATGCAAAAACTAGGCTCTTGCAAAACTCGCCACAAGTGCAAAACTCACCTCATGGAAAACTCGCCACACGCAAAACTTGCACATGCGGAAAAATTGCCACATGCACAAAAGTTGCAACACATGCAAAATTTGCTTCACACAAAACTTGAACATACTCAAAAGGCACCACACAAAACTCGCCACGCGCAAAACTCGCCATGCGCAAAACTTGCTGCACACAAGTTGCTGCACTAACCTGTCACATGCAACTCGACACACAAAAAGTTGCTACACGCATGTTGCCACACAAAACTCATCTCACAAAAGTCGCTACATGCATGTCGCCACACGCAACTCAACACACACAACTTGACAAACGAAACTCGCCCTAAAACACACACAAGTCTGGTCTTATCCTTCAAAAATAAAAATCTGATTAATAAGCAGACAAACTACAACAAATGTACCATATAGGAAATACGGCAGCTGTCAGTCACATGACCTGTCTATTATGTGTATGTGTGAGCTAATATATACTGCCAGGGGGAGGGCTTTCTGTTGGCTGGGGATTTATCAGGCTGCCAATTTAGCTTACAAATACTGAGGTAAAAATACTGAGCAAATAACGTGTGAACGAGGTCTAATACAGGAGGAGATGACACACAGGTATATACTATATACAGGGGAGATGACACACAGATATATACTATATACAGTAGAGATGACACACAGGTGTATACTATATAGAGGAGGAGATGACATACAGGTACATATATATACAGGAGGAGATGACATACAGGTATATACTATATACAGGAGGAGATGAAACACAGGTGTATACTATATACAGGAGCAGATAACCTACAGGTATATACTATATACAGGAGGAGATGACATACAGGTATATGCTATATATAGAAGATGACATGCAGGTATATACTATATACAGGAGGAGATGACACACATATATATACTATATACAGGGGAGATGACACACATGTATATACTATATACAGGAGGAGATGACATACAGGTATATACTATATATAGAAGGAGATGACATTCAGGTATATACTATATATAGGGGAGATGACACACAGCAGGTATATAATATATACAGGGAAGATGACATACAGGTATATAGTATATACAGGAGATGACATACAGATGTATACTATATATAAGGGAGATGACAAACATGTATATACTGAGGTGATGAGGTGAAAATGAGAGGTGTGAGGTGAAAATGAAAAGGTGTGAGTGCAAAATGAGAGGAGTGAGGAAAAATAATGGAGTGATCAGAAAATGACAGATGTGAGGTTGAAATGACAAGTGATAGGGGGGAATGAGAGGAGTGAGGGAGAAAATGAGAGATGTGAGGGAGAAAATGAGAGATGTGAGGGGGAAAATGAAAGATGTGATTGGGAAAATGAGAGGCGTGATGGGAAAATAAGAGAAGTGAGGTGCTATAACTAACCACAGATATTTACTATGCCCAGGCAACGCCGGGCTCTTCAGCTAGTATCTAATATATAAAGCTGAATGTGTGTATGTGTGTGTGTATGTGTGTATGTATGTCCGGGATTGGCATCTGCACCGTCGCAGCTACAGCCACAAAATTTTGCACAGTCACATGTCTGGACCCCGAGAGCGTCATAGGCTATGTTGTGAGGCGAAATTTTAACCCCGCGCGTTCCAATTCACCAAACAATTTTGCCCCTATCTACATAATGGGGAAAAAAGTGACAGGAAAAGTGTTGGAGGCGTCACAGCTACAGCTACAAAATTTTGCACAGTCACACGTCTGGACCCCGAGAGCGTCATAGGCTATGTTGTGAGGTGAAATTTTAACCCCGTGCTTTCCAATTCACCAAACAATTTTGCCCCAATCTACATAATGGGGAAAAAGTGAAAGGAAAAGTGTTGGAGGCGTCGCAGCTACAGCCACAAAATTTTGCACAGTCACACGTCTGGACCCCGAGAGCGTCATAGGCTATGTTGTGAGGTGAAATTTTAACCCCGCGCTTTCCAATTCACCAAACAATTTTGCTCCTATCTACACAATGCGAAAAATTGAAAGGAAAAGTGTAGGAGGCAAATTGAAAGCGGCCAGATGTGAACAAGGGGGACTTAAAGAATGAGAGCGATGGCGCCAAAGAGTATATACCGTACAGTTGCTAACGTGGGGCCCCGACATGGGATACTCACCACACACGGGGATATAAACACACACACGAAATGCGCTACACACTACCACATGCTTGAACACATATTACCCTCAGCACACATTTCACCACAAATACACCAACCTCGCCACATAAAAGTTGAAACACAAAAGTCGCCACTCAAAACTCGCCACGCGCAGAACTCGCCACATGCAAAAACTAGGCTCTTGCAAAACTCGCCACAAGTGCAAAACTCACCTCATGGAAAACTCGCCACACGCAAAATTTGCACACGCGGAAAAATTGCCACATGCACAAAAGTTGCAACACATGCAAAAGTTGCCTCACACAAAACTTTCACATACTCAAAAGGCACCACACATAAAACTCGCCACGCGCAAATCTCGCCATGCGCAAAACTTGCTGCACACAACTTGCTACACTAACCTGTCACATGCAACTCGACACACAAAAAGTTGCTACACGCATGTTGCCACACAAAACTCATCTCACAAAAGTCGCTACATGCATGTCGCCACACGCAACTCAACACACACAACTTGACAAACTAAACTCGCCCTAAAACACACACAAGTCTGGTACTATCCTTCAAAAATAAAAATCTGATTAATAAGCAGACAAACTACAACAAATGTACCATATAGGAAATATGGCAGCTGTCAGTCACATGACCTGTCTATTATGTGTATGTGTGAGCTAATATATACTGCCAGGGGAGGGCTTCCTGTTGGCTGGGGATTTATCAGGCTGCCAATTTAGCTTACAAATACTGAGGTAAAAATACTGAGCAAATAACGTGTGAACGAGGTCTAATACAGGAGGAGATGACACACAGGTATATACTATATACAGGAGAGATGACACACAGGTATATACTATATAGAGGAGGAGAGGACATACAGGTACATATATATATACAGGAGGAGATGACATACAGGTATATACTATATACAGGAGGAGATGACACACAGGTATATACTATATACAGGAGCAGATGACCTACAGGTATATCCTATATACAGGAGGAGATGACATACAGGTATATGCTATATATAGAAGATGACATGCAGGTATATACTATATACAGGAGGAGATGACACACATATATATACTATATACAGGGGAGATGACACACATGTATATACTATATACAGGAGGAGATGACATACAGGTATATACTATATATAGAAGGAGATAACATTCAGGTATATACTATATATAGGGGAGATGACACACAGCAGGTATATAATATATACAGGGGAGATGACATACAGGTATATAGTATATACAGGAGATGACATACAGATGTATACTATATATAAGGGAGATGACAAACATGTATATACTGAGGTGATGAGGTGAAAATGAGAGGTGTGAGGTGAAAATGAAAAGGTGTGAGTGCAAAATGAGAGGAGTGAGGAAAAATAATGGAGTGATCAGAAAATGACAGATGTGAGGTTGAAATGACAAGTGATAGGGGGGAATGAGAGGAGTGAGGGAGAAAATGAGAGATGTGAGGGAGAAAATGAGAGATGTGAGGGGGAAAATGAAAGATGTGATTGGGAAAATGAGAGGCGTGATGGGAAAATAAGAGAAGTGAGGTGCTATAACTAACCACAGATATTTACTATGCCCAGGCAACGCCGGGCTCTTCAGCTAGTATCTAATATATAAAGCTGAATGTGTGTATGTGTGTGTGTATGTGTGTATGTATGTCCGGGATTGGCATCTGCACCGTCGCAGCTACAGCCACAAAATTTTGCACAGTCACATGTCTGGACCCCGAGAGCGTCATAGGCTATGTTGTGAGGCGAAATTTTAACCCCGCGCGTTCCAATTCACCAAACAATTTTGCCCCTATCTACATAATGGGGAAAAAAGTGACAGGAAAAGTGTTGGAGGCGTCACAGCTACAGCTACAAAATTTTGCACAGTCACACGTCTGGACCCCGAGAGCGTCATAGGCTATGTTGTGAGGTGAAATTTTAACCCCGTGCTTTCCAATTCACCAAACAATTTTGCCCCAATCTACATAATGGGGAAAAAGTGAAAGGAAAAGTGTTGGAGGCGTCGCAGCTACAGCCACAAAATTTTGCACAGTCACACGTCTGGACCCCGAGAGCGTCATAGGCTATGTTGTGAGGTGAAATTTTAACCCCGCGCTTTCCAATTCACCAAACAATTTTGCTCCTATCTACACAATGCGAAAAATTGAAAGGAAAAGTGTAGGAGGCAAATTGAAAGCGGCCAGATGTGAACAAGGGGGACTTAAAGAATGAGAGCGATGGTGCCAAAGAGTATATACCGTACAGTTGCTAACGTGGGGCCCCGACATGGGATACTCACCACACACGGGGATATAAACACACACACGAAATGCGCTACACACTACCACATGCTTGAACACATATTACCCTCAGCACACATTTCACCACAAATACACCAACCTCGCCACATAAAAGTTGAAACACAAAAGTCGCCACTCAAAACTCGCCACGCGCAGAACTCGCCACATGCAAAAACTAGGCTCTTGCAAAACTCGCCACAAGTGCAAAACTCACCTCATGGAAAACTCGCCACACGCAAAATTTGCACACGCGGAAAAATTGCCACATGCACAAAAGTTGCAACACATGCAAAAGTTGCCTCACACAAAACTTTCACATACTCAAAAGGCACCACACATAAAACTCGCCACGCGCAAATCTCGCCATGCGCAAAACTTGCTGCACACAACTTGCTACACTAACCTGTCACATGCAACTCGACACACAAAAAGTTGCTACACGTATGTTGCCACACAAAACTCATCTCACAAAAGTCGCTACATGCATGTCGCCACACGCAACTCAACACACACAACTTGACAAACTAAACTCGCCCTAAAACACACACAAGTCTGGTACTATCCTTCAAAAATAAAAATCTGATTAATAAGCAGACAAACTACAACAAATGTACCATATAGGAAATATGGCAGCTGTCAGTCACATGACCTGTCTATTATGTGTATGTGTGAGCTAATATATACTGCCAGGGGAGGGCTTCCTGTTGGCTGGGGATTTATCAGGCTGCCAATTTAGCTTACAAATACTGAGGTAAAAATACTGAGCAAATAACGTGTGAACGAGGTCTAATACAGGAGGAGATGACACACAGGTATATACTATATACAGGAGAGATGACACACAGGTATATACTATATAGAGGAGGAGAGGACATACAGGTACATATATATACAGGAGGAGATGACATACAGGTATATACTATATACAGGAGGAGATGACACACAGGTATATACTATATACAGGAGCAGATGACCTACAGGTATATCCTATATACAGGAGGAGATGAAATACAGGTATATGCTATATATAGAAGATGACATGCAGGTATATACTATATACAGGAGGAGATGACACAGATATATACTATATACAGGGGAGATGACACACAGGTATATACTATATAGAGGAGGAGATGACATACAGGTATATACTATATATAGAAGGAGATGACATTCAGGTATATACTATATATAGGGGAGATGAGACACAGCAGGTATATACTATATACAGGGGAGATGACATACAGGTATATACTATATACAGGAGATGACATACAGATGTATACTATATATAAGGGAGATGACAAACATGTATATACTGAGGTGATGAGGTGAAAATGAGAGGTGTGAGGTGAAAATGAAAAGGTGTGAGTGCAAAATGAGAGGAGTGAGGAAAAATAGTGGAGTGATCAGAAAATGACAGATGTCAGGTTGAAATGACAAGTGTTAGGGGGGAATGAGAGGAGTGAGGGAGAAAATGAGAGGTGGGAGGGGGAAAATGAAAGATGTGATTGGGAAAATGAGAGGCGTGATGGGAAAATAAGACAAGTGAGGTGCTATAACTAACCACAGATATTTACTATGCCCAGGCAACGCCGGGCTCTTCAGCTAGTATATATATATATATATATATATATATATATATATATATATATATGAAAAAATACAAATCAGCACTTCCAATGTGAACACGTGTAAGCTGCAAACTGCAACACAGAGATAAAAAAAGGCCACAGCAGCACATGTACATGAATCGGCCATGTGAAAACACAGACAAATATACATTTCATAAAAATATTTTTTCATAAAATTTTTTTAAAAACATTTTTTTCATAAAACTTACAGTTAAAATGGAGATTCTTAGCGCATAAATTGGCCAATTCATGTGTGCCCATCAACCACGGCAAGGTGATCTCCCCCTGATGGGTCCTACTCTACTGTACATGCCACTCTTGGGCCACCAGCCTACAACTTTGGACAAACATGTCACTCTGGGCTAGACCTACAATTTATGGGCAGGTAGAGTTGATTACTCCCACCTGCAAGGTCAATGGGGGGAGTGCAAGATAAGTCTGGATGTTGCCACATCCATACAAATAGAGGAAAAAATACAAATCAGCACTTCCAATGTGAACACGTGCAAGCTGCAAACTGCAACACAGAGATAAAAAAAGACCACAGCAGCACATGTACATGAATCGGTCATGTGAAAACACAGACAAATATACATTTCACAAAAATATTTTTTCATAAAAATATTTTCAAAAATTTTTTTTTCATAAAACTTACAGTTAAAATGGAGATTCTTAGCGCATAAATTGGCCAATTCATGTGTGCCCATCAACCACGGCACGGTGATCTCCCCCTGATGGGTCCTACTCTACTGTACATGCCACTCTTGGGCCACCAGCCTACAACTTCGGACAAACATGTCACTCTGGGCTAGACCTACAATTTATGGGCAGGTAGAGTTGATGACCTTGCAGGTGGCGGTAATCAACTCTACCTGCCCATAAATTGTAGGTCTAGCCCAGAGTGACATGTTTGTCTGAAATTGTAGGCTGGTGGCCCAAGAGTGGCATGTACAGTAGAGTAGGACACATCTGGGGGAGATCACCTTGCCGTGGTTGATGGGCACACATGAATTGGCCAATTTAGTCACTCTAGCTAAAATAGGAAAGAATAGGACAGAGTTCTGTGCGGTCAGTATTAAAACCCTTCCAAAAATATCCACAGCAGATTATTGTTGTGAATTCTGTGGCAGAGTTCACTCCTGTGGTCACAAGTGGTACTTCGGCTGATTCTCTCTGGGATCTTCCGTTTGTGGAGGAAAGTGGTACTGCAGCTTCTGAGTTTCCTCCCTCAGGTGATCTGGTGAGCTCGTTAGCTTCTTCTCTACTTAACTCCACCTGATGCTTTGATCTATGCTTCCTGTCAATGTTTCAGTGTGGGACTTGTTTTTTCCCTGGATCATTCCTGTGGCCTGCTGCTCTGCAAAGCTAAGTTTTGCTTATGTTATTTTGTTGCTATTTTTCTGTCCAGCTTGCTTTATTGGTTTTTCTCGCCTGCTGGAAGCTCTGAGACGCAGAGGGACCACCTCCGTACCGTTAGTCGGTGCGGAGGGTCTTTTTGTCCCCTCTGCGTGGTTTTTTTTAGGTTTTTGTGCTGACCGCAAAGTTATCTTCCCTATCCTCGTTCTGTTCAGCTAGTTGGGCCTCACTTTGCTAAATCTGTTTCATCTCTATGTTTGTGTTTTCATCTTACTCACAGTCATTATATGTGGGGGGCTGCCTTTTCCTTTGGGGAATTTCTCTGAGGCAAGGTAGGCTTATTTTTCTATCTTCAGGATTAGCTAGTTTCTCAGGCTGTGACGAGGCGCCTAGGTTCTGGTCAGGAGCGCTCCACGGCTACCTTTAGTGTGGTTTGATAGGCTTATGGATTGCGGTCTGCAGAGTTCCCACGTCTCAGAGCTCGTTCTATTATTTTGGGTTATTGTCAGTTCACTGTATGTGCTCTGACCTCCATGTCCATTGTGATTCTGAATTGCCTTTCATAACAGTACAGGAAGCCCAAAGTGCTAATGATTCTCAATAGAGGGAAAAAAGAAGTTCTGAGACCATTTTTTTTTCTTTGCACTGTGTTTTGTCTTTTTTTTTCCCTAGACATTTGGGTGGTTCAGGACACAGGTGTAGCAATGGACATTAAAGGTCTGTCTTCATGTGTGGATCAGCTCACTGCAAAAGTTCAAAATTTTCAAGATTTTGTGGTCCAGAATTCTTTGCTTGAACCGAGAATTCCTATTCCAGATTTGTTTTTTGGAGATAGAACTAAATTCCTGAGTTTCAAAAATAATTGTAAGTTATTTCTGGCTTTGAAACCTCGCTCTTCTGGTGACCCAATTCAACAGGTTAGGATCGTCATTTCTTTTTTGCGCGGCGACCCTCAGGACTGGGTGTTTTCTCTTGCGTCAGGAGATCCTGCATTGAGTAATATCGATGCGTTTTTCCTGGCGCTTGGGTTGCTGTACGATGAGCCTAATTCAGTGGATCAGGCAGAAAAAAATTTGCTGGCTCTTTGTCAGGCTCAGGATGAGATAGAGGTATATTGTCAGAAATTTAGAAAGTGGTCAGTGCTCACTCAATGGAATGAATCTGCGCTGGCAGCAATATTCAGAAAGGGTCTCTCTGAAGCCCTTAAGGATGTCATGGTGGGATTTCCTATGCCTGCTGGTTTGAATGAGTCTATTTCTTTGGCCATTCAGATCGGTCGACGCTTGCGTGAGCGTAAACCTGTGCACCATTTGGCGGTATTACCTGAGCTTAAACCTGAGCCTATGCAGTGTGATAGGACCTTGACCAGAGTTGAACGGCAAGAACATAGACGTCTGAATTGTCTGTGTTTCTACTGTGGTGATTCCACTCATGCTATCTCTGATTGTCCTAAGCGCACTAAGCGGTTCGCTAGGTCTGCCACCATTGGTACTGTACAGTCAAAATTTCTTCTGTCCGTTACCTTGATCTGCTCTTTGTCATCATATTCTGTCATGGCATTTGTGGATTCAGGCACTGCCCTGAATTTGATGGACTTGGAATATGCTAAGCGTTGTGGGTTTTTCTTGGAGCCCTTGCAGTGTCCTATTCCATTGAGAGGAATTGATGCTACGCCTTTGGCCAAGAATAAGCCTCAATACTGGACCCAGCTGACCATGTGCATGGCTCCTGCACATCAGGAGGTTATTCGCTTTCTGGTGTTGCATAATCTGCATGATGTGGTCGTGTTGGGGTTGCCATGGCTACAAGCCCATAATCCAGTATTAGATTGGAAATCCATGTCGGTGTCCAGCTGGGGTTGTCAGGGGGTACATGGTGATGTTCCATTTCTGTCAATTTCGTCATCCACTCCTTCTGAGGTCCCAGAGTTCTTGTCTGATTACCGGGATGTATTTGATGAGCCCAAGTCCAATACCCTACCTCCGCATAGGGATTGTGATTGTGCTATCAATTTGATTCCTGGTAGTAAATTCCCAAAAGGTCGATTGTTTAATTTGTCCGTGCCTGAGCACACCGCTATGCGCAGTTATGTGAAGGAATCCCTGGAGAAGGGGCATATTCGCCCGTCATCGTCGCCATTAGGAGCAGGGTTCTTTTTTGTAGCCAAGAAGGATGGTTCGCTGAGACCTTGTATAGATTACCGCCTTCTTAATAAGATCACGGTTAAATCTCAGTACCCCTTGCCATTGTTATCTGATCTGTTTGCTCGGATTAAGGGGGCTAGTTGGTTCACAAAGATAGATCTTCGTGGTGCGTATAATCTGGTGCGAATTAAGCAAGGTGATGAATGGAAAACTGCATTTAATACGCCCGAGGGTCATTTTGAGTATCTCGTGATGCCGTTCGGACTTGCCAATGCTCCATCAGTGTTTCAGTCCTTTATGCATGACATCTTCCGAGAGTACCTGGATAAATTCCTGATTGTGTACTTGGATGACATTTTGATCTTCTCGGATGATTGGGAGTCTCATGTGAAGCAGGTCAGAACGGTTTTTCAGGTCCTGCGTGCTAATTCTTTGTTTGTGAAGGGATCAAAGTGTCTCTTTGGTGTGCAGAAGGTTTCATTTTTGGGGTTCATCTTTTCCCCTTTTACTATCGAGATGGATCCTGTTAAGGTCCAAGCCATCCATGATTGGACTCAGCCGACATCTCTGAAAAGTCTGCAAAAGTTCCTGGGCTTTGCTAATTTTTATCGTCGCTTCATCTGCAATTTTTCTAGTATTGCTAAACCATTGACCGATTTGACCAAGAAGGGTGCTGATTTGGTCAATTGGTCTTCTGCTGCTGTGGAAGCTTTTCAAGAGTTGAAGCGTCGTTTTTCTTCTGCCCCTGTGTTGTGTCAACCAGATGTTTCTCTTCCGTTCCAGGTCGAGGTTGATGCTTCTGAGATTGGAGCAGGGGCTGTTTTGTCGCAGAGAGGTTCTGGTTGCTCAGTGATGAAACCATGCGCTTTCTTTTCCAGGAAGTTTTCGCCTGCTGAGCGTAATTATGATGTGGGCAACCGAGAGTTGCTGGCCATGAAGTGGGCATTCGAGGAGTGGCGTCATTGGCTTGAAGGAGCTAAGCATCGCGTGGTGGTATTGACTGATCATAAGAACTTGACTTAACTCGAGTCTGCCAAGCGCTTGAATCCTAGACAAGCTCGTTGGTCGTTGTTTTTTGCCCGTTTTGACTTTGTGATTTCGTACCTTCCGGGCTCTAAAAATGTGAAGGCGGATGTTCTGTCTAGGAGTTTTGTACCCGACTCTCCGGGATTATCTGAGTCGGCGGGTATCCTCAAGGAAGGAGTAATTGTGTCTGCCATCTCCCCTGATTTGCGGCAGGTGCTGCAAAAATTTCAGGCTAATAAACCTGATCGTTGCCCAGCGGAGAAACTGTTTGTCCCTGATAGGTGGACGAATAGAGTTATCTCTGAACTTCATTGTTCGGTGTTGGCTGGTCATCCTGGAATCTTTGGTACCAGAGAGTTAGTGGCTAGATCCTTTTGGTGGCCCTCTCTGTCGCGGGATGTGCGTGCTTTTGTGCAGTCCTGTGGGATTTGTGCTCGGGCTAAGCCCTGCTGTTCTCGTGCCAGTGGGTTGCTTTTGCCCTTGCCGGTCCCGAAGAGGCCTTGGACACATATCTCTATGGATTTTATTTCTGACCTTCCCGTTTCTCAAAAGATGTCAGTCATTTGGGTGGTCTGTGATCGCTTTTCTAAGATGGTCCATCTGGTACCCTTGTCTAAATTGCCTTCCTCCTCTGATTTGGTGCCTTTGTTCTTCCAGCATGTGGTTCGTTTGCATGGCATTCCAGAGAATATTGTTTCTGACAGAGGTTCCCAGTTTGTTTTGAGGTTTTGGCGAGCCTTTTGTGGTAGGATGGGCATTGACTTGTCTTTTTCCTCGGCTTTCCATCCTCAGACTAATGGCCAGACCGAGCGAACCAATCAGACCTTGGAAACATATCTGAGGTGCTTTGTTTCTGCTGATCAGGATGACTGGGTGTCCTTTTTGCCTTTGGCTGAGTTCGCCCTTAATAATCGGGCCAGCTCGGCTACCTTGGTTTCACCGTTTTTCTACAATTCTGGGTTCCATCCTCGTTTCTCTTCTGGACAGGTTGAGTCTTCGGACTGTCCTGGTGTGGATACTGTGGTGGACAGGTTGCAGCAGATTTGGACTCAGGTAGTGGACAATTTGACCTTGTCCCAGGAGAAGGCTCAACTTTTCGCTAATCGCAGACGCCGTGTGGGTCCCCGACTTCGTGTTGGGGATCTGGTTTGGTTATCTTCTCGTCATATTCCTATGAAGGTTTCCTCTCCTAAGTTTAAACCTCGTTTTATTGGTCCGTATAGGATTTCTGAGGTTCTTAATCCTGTGTCTTTTCGTCTGACCCTTCCAGATTCTTTTTCCATACATAACGTATTCCATAGGTCATTGTTGCGGAGATACGTGGCACCTATGGTTCCATCTGTTGAGCCTCCTGCCCCGCTTTTGGTGGAGGGGGAATTGGAGTATATTGTGGAGAAGATTTTGGATTCTCGTGTTTCAAGACGGAAACTCCAGTATCTGGTTAAATGGAAGGGTTATGCTCAGGAGGATAATTCCTGGGTTTTTGCCTCTGATGTCCATGCTCCCGATCTTGTTCGTGCCTTTCATAAGGCTCATCCTGGTCGGCCTGGGAGCTCTGGTGAGGGTTCGGTGACCCCTCCTCAAGGGGGGGGTACTGTTGTGAATTCTGTGGCAGAGTTCACTCCTGTGGTCACAAGTGGTAGTTCGGCTGATTCTCTCTGGGATCTTCCGTTTGTGGAGGAAAGTGGTACTGCAGCTTCTGAGTTTCCTTCCTCAGGTGATCTGGTGAGCTCGTTAGCTTCTTCTCTACTTAACTCCACCTGATGCTTTGATCTATGCTTCCTGTCAATGTTTCAGTGTGGGACTTGTTTTTTCCCTGGATCATTCCTGTGGCCTGCTGCTCTGCAAAGCTAAGTTTTGCTTATGTTATTTTGTTGCTATTTTTCTGTCCAGCTTGCTTTATTGGTTTTTCTCGCCTGCTGGAAGCTATGAGACGCAGAGGGACCACCTCCGTACCGTTAGTCGGTGCGGAGGGTCTTTTTGTCCCCTCTTCGTGGTTTTTTATAGGTTTTTGTGCTGACCGCAAAGTTATCTTCCCTATCCTCGTTCTGTTCAGCTAGTCGGGCCTCACTTTGCTAAATCTGTTTCATCTCTATGTTTGTGTTTTCATCTTACTCACAGTCATTATATGTGGGGGGCTGCCTTTTCCTTTGGGGAATTTCTCTGAGGCAAGGTAGGCTTATTTTTCTATCTTCAGGATTAGCTAGTTTCTCAGGCTGTGACGAGGCGCCTAGGTTCTGGTCAGGAGCGCTCCACGGCTATCTTTAGTGTGGTTTGATAGGCTTAGGGATTGCGGTCTGCAGAGTTCCCACGTCTCAGAGCTTGTTCTATTATTTTGGGTTATTGTCAGTTCACTGTATGTGCTCTGTCCTCCATGTCCATTGTGATTCTGAATTGCCTTTCATAACAATTATACAAAAAATTCCTCCATCTAACTAAGGACGTGGAACGTATATCTGCCACTCCAGAGACTACTAAACTCAGAGCAGGAATACAATCAAAAAACAAGCACACAGCTTGTGTGCCATAGAAAAAGAAACAGACACTTATCTTTGCTGAATTGGCAGCTAAGCAGGAGAAGCCAGACAGAGATCCAACACTTCCCAAGAAACATTGACAACTGGCAGGGACTAATGAGTCCTGCAAACCTAAATACCCCAGTCAGAACTGCAATCAGCAGATACACCTGTCCAGGACTGCAGCCCAGAGACAACTGCATTACCACCTACAACCACCGGAGGGAGCCCAAAAGCAGAATTCACAACAGTACCCCCCCTTGAGGAGGGGCCACCGAACCCTCACCAGAGCCCCCAGGCCGATCAGGATGAGCCAGATGAAAGGCATGAACCAAATCAGCGGCATGGACATCAGAGGCAAAAACCCAAGAATTATCCTCCTGGCCATAACCCTTCCATTTGACAAGGTACTGAAGCCTCCGCCTCGAAAAACAGGAATCCAAAATCTTCTCAACAACATATTCCAACTCCCCATCAACCAACACAGGGGCTGGAGGATCAACAGAGGGAACAACGGGCTCCACATATTTCCGCAATAAAGATCTATGGAAGACATTATGGATAGCAAAAGAGGCCAGAAGCGCCAGTCGAAAAGACACCGGATTAATAATCTCAGAAATCCTATAAGGACCAATAAACCGAGGCTTAAACTTAGGAGAAGAAACCTTCATAGGAACATGACGGGAAGACAACCAGACCAGATCCCCAACCCGAAGCCAGGAACCAACACACCGACGACGGTTAGCAAAACGTTGAGCCTCCTCCTGAGACAAACATAGTAACATAGTAGCATATAGTAACATAGTTAGTAAGGCCGAAAAAAGACATTTGTCCATCCAGTTCAGCCTATATTCCATCATAATAAATCCCCAGATCTACATCCTTCTACAGAACCTAATAATTGTATGATACAATATTGTTCTGCTCCAGGAAGACATCCAGGCCTCTCTTGAACCCCTCGACTGAGTTTGCCATCACCACCTCCTCAGGCAAGCAATTCCAGATTCTCACTGCCCTAACAGTAAAGAATCCTCTTCTATGTTGGTGGAAACACCTTCTCTCCTCCAGACGCAAAGAATGCCCCCTTGTGCCCGTCACCTTCCTTGGTATAAACAGATCAACAGTGAGATATTTGTATTGTCCCCTTATATACTTATACATGGTTATTAGATCGCCCCTCAGTCGTCTTTTTTCTAGACTAAATAATCCTAATTTCGCTAATCTATCTGGGTATTGTAGTTCTCCCATCCCCTTTATTAATTTTGTTGCCCTCCTTTGTACACCAAATTGTCCACCACATGAGCCCAAATCTGCTGCAACCTGTCAACCACAGAATCCACACCAGGACAGTCAGAAGGTTCAACCTGCCCAGAAGAAAAACGAGGATGAAAACCAAAATTACAAAAGAAAGGCGAAACTAAAGTAGCCGAACTAGCCCGATTATTAAGGGCAAACTTGGCCAATGGCAAGAAAGCCACCCAATCATCCTGATCAGCAGACACAAAGCATCTCAAATAAGTCTCCAAAGTCTGATTAGTTCGCTCGGTCTGACCATTTGTCTGAGGATGAAACGCAGAAGAAAAAGACAAATCAATGCCCAGCCTAGCACAAAAAGGCCCGCCAAAACCTAGAAACAAACTGGGAACCTCTGTCGAACACAATATTCTCCGGAATACCATGCAAACGGACCACATGCTGAAAAAACAACGGAATCAAATCTGAAGAGGAAGGCAATTTAGGCAAAGGCACCAAATGAACCATCTTAGAGAACCGGTCACAAACAACCCAGATAACCGACATCCTCTGGGAAACCGGAAGATCGGAAATAAAATCCATAGAAATATGCGTCCAGGGCCTCTCAGGGACTGGCAATGGCAAAAGCAACCCACTAGAACGGGAACAACTTGGCCCGCGCACAAGTCCCACAAGACTGCACAAAAGAACGCACATCACGCGACAAAGAAGGCCACCAAAAGGACCTACCAACCAAGTCTCTGGTACCAAAAATGCCAGGATGACCAGCCAACACGGAACAGTGAACCTCAGAAATCACTCTACTAGTCCATCTGTCAGGAACAAACAGTTTCCCCACAGGACAGCGGTCAGGTTTGTCAGCCTGAAATTCCTGAAGAACCCGTCGTAAATCGTAAATCGGGGAAATGGCAGAAAAGACCACCCCTTCTTTCAGAATACCGACCGGTTCTAAGACCTCAGGAGAATCAGGCGAAAAACTCCTAGAGAGGGCATCAGCCTTAATGTTCTTAGAACCCGGAAGGTACGAGACCACAAAATCAAAACGGGAAAAAAACAAGGACCATCGAGCCTGTCTAGGATTCAGCCGTTTGGCAGATTCGAGGTAAATCAAATTCTTATGATCGGTCAAGACCACAATACGGTGCTTAGCTCCCTCAAGCCAATGTCGCCACTCCTCAAACGCCAACTTCATAGCCAACAACTCCCGATTGCTGACATCATAATTGCGTTCAGCAGGTGAAAACTTACGGGAAAAGAAGGCACACGGTTTCATTAAGGAACCAACAGGATCCCTCTGAGACAAAACGGCCCCTGCCCCAATCTCAGAAGCGTCAACCTCAACCTGAAACGGAAGAGAAACATCCGGTTGGCGCAACACCGGAGCAGAAGTAAATCGACGTTTAAGATCCTGAAGGGCAGAGACAGCCACAGAGGGCCAATTCGCCACATCAGCGCCTTTCTTCGTTAAATCGGTCAAGGGTTTAACCACGCTGGAAAAATTAGCAATGAAACGGCAATAAAAATGTGCAAAACCCAAAAATTTCTGAAGGCTCTTCACGGATGTGGGCTAAATCCAATCATGAATGGCCTGAACCTTAACCGGATCCATCTCTATAGACGAGGGAGAAAAAATAAAGCCCAAAAAAGAAACCTTCTGCACCCCAAAGAGACACTTAGACCCTTTCACAAACCAGGCATTGTCACGAAGGATCTGAAATACCATCCTGACCTGTTCTGTTGTGAATTCTGTGGCAGAGCTCCCTCCTGTGGTCACAAGTGGTACTTCGGCTGGTTCTCTCTGTGAGCTTCCGTTGGTGGAGGAAAGTGGTACTGCGGCTTCTGAGTTTCCTTCCTCAGGTGATGTGGTGAAGTCGTTAGGTGCTGCTCTTTTTAACTCCACCTAGTGCTTTGATCCTGGCCTCCAGTCAATGTTCTAGTATTGCACCTGTTTCCTCCTGGATCGTTCCTGTGGCCTGCTGCTCTGCATAGCTAAGTTCCTCTTTGCTATTTGTTTGCTGTTTTTTTCTGTCCAGCTTGTCAATTTGTTTTTTTCTGCTTGCTGGAAGCTCTGGGACGCAGATGGTGTACCTCCGTGCCCTTAGTTCGGTACGGAGGGTCTTTTTGCCCCCTTTGCGTGGTCTTTGTAGGGTTTTGTGTTGACCGCAAAGTTACCTTTCCTATCCTCGCTCTGTTCAGAAAGTTGGGCCTCACTTTGCTAAATCTATTTCATCTCTACGTTTGTCTTTTCATCTTAACTCACAGTCATTATATGTGGGGGCTGCCTTTTCCTTTGGGGTATTTCTCTGAGGCAAGGTAGGCTTATTTTCTATCTTCAGGCTAGCTAGTTTCTCAGGCCGTGCCGAGTTGCATAGGGAGCGTCAGGCGCAATCCACGGCTGCCTTTAGTGTGGTTGGAGAGGGTTAGGAATTGCGTTCAACAGAGTTCCCACGTCTCAGAGCTCATTCTTGTTTTTTGGGTTATTGCCAAGTCACTGTATGTGCGCTGACCTCTATGTCCATTGTGGTACTGAATTACCTTTCATAACAGTACTGGAGGCCAAAAGTACTAATGATTCTCAATAGAGGGAGAAAAGAAGTTCTGAGACCATTTTTTTTTCTTTGCACTGTGTTTTGCCTTTTTTTTCCCCTAGACATTTGGGTGGTTCAGGACACAGGTGTAGCAATGGACATTAAAGGTCTGTCTTCATGTGTGGATCAGCTCACGGCAAGAGTACAAAGTATTCAAGACTTTGTGGTTCAGAATTCTATGTTAGAACCGAGAATTCCTATTCCTGATTTGTTTTTTGGAGATAGAACTAAATTTCTGAGTTTCAAAAATAATTGTAAACTATTTCTGGCTTTGAAACCTCGCTCCTCTGGTGACCCAGTTCAACTAGTTAGGATCGTTATTTCTTTTTTGCGTGGCGACCCTCAGGACTGGGCATTTTCTCTTGCGTCAGGAGATCCTGCATTAAGTAATATCGATGCATTTTTCCTGGCGCTCGGATTGCTGTACAATGAGCCAAATTCTGTGAATCAGGCAGAGAAGAATTTGCTGGCTCTGTGTCAGGGTCAGGATGAAATAGAGGTATATTGTCAGAAATTTAGAAAGTGGTCCGTACTCACTCAGTGGAATGAAGGTGCGCTCGCAGCTATTTTCAGAAAAGGTCTCTCTGAAGCCCTTAAGGATGTCATGGTGGGATTTCCTATGCCTGCTGGTCTGAATGAGTCTATGTCTTTGGCCATTCAGATCGGTCGACGCTTGCGCGAGCGTAAATCTGTGCACCATTTGGCGGTATTACCTGAGCTTAAACCTGAGCCTATGCAGTGCGATAGGACTTTGACCAGAGTTGAATGGCAAGAACACAGACGTCTGAATGGGCTGTGTTTCTACTGTGGTGATTCCACTCATGCTATCTCTGATTGTCCTAAGCGTACTAAGCGGTTCGCTAGGTCTGCCACCATTGGTATGGTACAGTCAAAATTTCTTCTGTCTGTTACCTTGATCTGCTCTTTGTCATCGTATTCTGTCATGGCATTTGTGGACTCAGGCGCTGCCCTGAATTTGATGGACTTGGAGTATGCTAGGCGTTGTGGGTTTTTCTTGGAGCCCTTGCAGTGTCCTATTCCATTGAGAGGAATTGATGCTACGCCTTTGGCCAAGAATAAGCCTCAGTACTGGACCCAGCTGACCATGTGCATGGCTCCTGCACATCAGGAGGTTATTCGCTTTCTGGTGTTGCATAATCTGCATGATGTGGTCGTGTTGGGGTTGCCATGGCTACAAGTCCATAATCCAGTATTAGATTGGAAATCCATGTCTGTGTCCAGCTGAGGTTGTCAGGGGGTGCATGGTGATGTCCCATTTCTGACTATTTCGTCATCCACCCCTTCTGAGGTTCCTGAGTTCTTGTCTGATTACCGGGATTTATTTGATGAGCCCAAGTCCGATACCCTACCTCCGCATAGGGATTGTGATTGTGCTATCGATTTGATTCCTGGTAGTAAATTCCCAAAAGGTCGATTGTTTAATTTATCTGTGCCTGAGCACGCCGCTATGCGGAGTTATGTGAAGGAGTCTTTGGAGAAGGGGCATATTCGCCCGTCATTGTCGCCATTAGGAGCAGGGTTCTTTTTTGTAGCCAAGAAGGATGGTTCACTGAGACCTTGTATAGATTACCGCCTTCTAAATAAGATCACGGTTAAATTTCAGTACCCCTTGCCATTGTTATCTGATTTGTTTGCTCGGATTAAGGGGGCTAGTTGCTTCACCAAGATAGATCTTCGTGGTGCGTATAATCTTGTGCGTATTAAGCGAGGCCATGAGTGGAAAACTGCATTTAATACGCCCGAGGGCCATTTTGAGTATCTAGTAATGCCATTCGGACTTGCCAATGCTCCATCAGTGTTTCAGTCCTTTATGCATGACATCTTCCGAGAGTACCTGGATAAATTCCTGATTGTGTACTTAGATGACATTTTGATCTTCTCGGATGATTGGGAGTCTCATGTGAAGCAGGTCAGAACGGTGTTTCAGGTCCTGCGTGCTAATTCTTTGTTTGTGAAGGGATCAAAGTGTCTCTTTGGTGTTCAGAAGGTTTCATTTTTGGGGTTCATCTTTTCCCCTTCTACTATCGAGATGGACCCTGTTAAGGTCCAAGCCATCCATAATTGGACTCAGCCGACATCTCTGAAAAGTCTGCAAAAGTTCCTTGGCTTTGCTAATTTTTATCGTCGCTTCATCTGCAATTTTTCTAGTATTGCTAAACCACTGACTGATTTGACCAAGAAAGGTGCTGATTTGGTCAATTGGTCTTCTGCTGCGGTGGAAGCTTTTCAAGAGTTGAAGCGTCGTTTTTCTTCTGCCCCTGTGTTGTGTCAACCAGATGTTTCGCTTCCGTTCCAGGTCGAGGTTGATGCTTCTGAGATTGGAGCAGGGGCTGTTTTGTCGCAGAGAAATTCTGATTGCTCGGTGATGAAACCATGCGCCTTCTTTTCCAGGAAGTTTTCGCCTGCTGAGCGAAATTATGATGTGGGCAATCGAGAGTTGCTGGCTATGAAGTGGGCATTCGAGGAGTGGCGTCATTGGCTTGAAGGAGCTAAGCATCGCGTGGTGGTCTTGACTGATCATAAGAACTTGACTTATCTCGAGTCCGCCAAGCGGTTGAATCCTAGACAAGCTCGTTGGTCGTTGTTTTTTGCCCGTTTTGACTTTGTGATTTCATACCTTCCGGGCTTTAAAAATGTGAAGGCGGATGCTCTGTCTAGGAGTATTGTGCCCGACTCTCTGGGTGTATCTGAGCCGGCGGGTATCCTCAAAGAGGGAGTAATTGTGTCTGCCATCTCCCCTGATTTGCGGCGGGTGCTGCAAAAATTTCAGGCTAATAAACCTGATCGTTGCCCAGCGGAGAAACTGTTTGTCCCTGATAGGTGGACGAATAAAGTTGTCTCTGAGGTTCATTGTTCGGTGTTGGCTGGTCATCCTGGAATCTTTGGTACCAGAGAGTTAGTGGCTAGATCCTTTTGGTGGCCATCTCTGTCGCGGGATGTGCGTATTTTTGTGCAGTCCTGTGGGATTTGTGCTCGGGCTAAGCCCTGCTGTTCTCGTGCCAGTGGGTTGCTTTTGCCCTTGTCGGTCCCGAAGAGGCCTTGGACACATATCTCTATGGATTTCATTTCAGATCTTCCCGACTCTCAAAAGATGTCAGTCATTTGGGTGGTCTGTGATCACTTCTCTAAGATGGTCCATTTGGTACCCTTGCCTAAATTGCCTTCCTCCTCTGATTTGGTGCCATTGTTTTTCCAGCATGTGGTTCGTTTACATGGCATTCCAGAGAATATCGTTTCTGACAGAGGTTCCCAGTTTGTTTCGAGGTTTTGGAGAGCCTTTTGTGGTAGGATGGGCATTGACTTGTCTTTGTCCTCGGCTTTCCATCCTCAGACTAATGGCCAGACCGAACGAACCAATCAGACCTTGGAAACATATCTGAGATGCTTTGTTTCTGCTGATCAGGATGACTGGGTGTCCTTTTTGCCTTTGGCTGAGTTCGCCCTTAATAATCGGGCCAGCTCGGCTACCTTGGTTTCACCGTTTTTCTGCAACTCTGGGTTCCATCCTCGTTTCTCTTCAGGACAGGTTGAGTCTTCGGACTGTCCTGGTGTGGATACTGTGGTGGACAGGTTGCAGCAGATTTGGACTCATGTAGTGGACAATTTGACTTTGTCCCAGGAGAAGGCTCAACAATTCGCTAATCGCAGACGCTGTGTAGGTCCCCGACTTCGGGTTGGGGACTTGGTTTGGTTATCTTCTCGTCATATTCCTATGAAGGTTTCCTCTCCTAAGTTTAAACCTCGTTTTATTGGTCCGTATAGGATTTCTGAGGTTCTTAATCCTGTGTCTTTTCGTCTGACCCTTCCAGATTCTTTTTCCATACATAACGTATTCCATAGGTCATTGTTGTGGAGATACGTGGCACCTATGGTTCCATCTGTTGATCCTCCTGCCCCGGTTTTGGTGGAGGGGGAGTTGGAGTATATTGTGGAGAAGATTTTGGATTCTCGTGTTTCAAGGCGGAAACTCCAGTATCTGGTTAAGTGGAAGGGTTATGCTCAGGAAGATAATTCCTGGGTCTTTGCCTCTGATGTCCATGCTCCCGATCTTGTTCGTGCCTTTCATAAGGCTCATCCTGGTCGTCCTGGGAGCTCTGGTGAGGGTTCGGTGACCCCTCCTCAAGGGGGGGGTACTGTTGTGAATTCTGTGGCAGAGCTCCCTCCTGTGGTCACAAGTGGTACTTCGGCTGGTTCTCTCTGTGAGCTTCCGTTGGTGGAGGAAAGTGGTACTGCGGCTTCTGAGTTTCCTTCCTCAGGTGATGTGGTGAAGTCGTTAGGTGCTGCTCTATTTAACTCCACCTAGTGCTTTGATCCTGGCCTCCAGTCAATGTTCTAGTATTGGACCTGTTTCCTCCTGGATCGTTCCTGTGGCCTGCTGCTCTGCATAGCTAAGTTCCTCTTTGCTATTTGTTTGCTGTTTTTTTCTGTCCAGCTTGTCAATATGTTTTTTTCTGCTTGCTGGAAGCTCTGGGACGCAGAGGGTGTACCTCCGTGCCCTTAGTTCGGTACGGAGGGTCTTTTTGCCCCCTTTGCGTGGTCTTTGTAGGGTTTTGTGTTGACTGCAAAGTTACCTTTCCTATCCTCGCTCTGTTCAGAAAGTTGGGCCTCACTTTGCTAAATCTATTTCATCTCTACGTTTGTCTTTTCATCTTAACTCACAGTCATTATATGTGGGGGCTGCCTTTTCCTTTGGGGTATTTCTCTGAGGCAAGGTAGGCTTATTTTCTATCTTCAGTCTAGCTAGTTTCTCACACCGTGCCGAGTTGCATAGGGAGCGTCAGGCGCAATCCACGGCTGCCTTTAGTGTGGTTGGAGAGGATTAGGAATTGCGGTCAACAGAGTTCCCACGTCTCAGAGCTCGTTCTTGTTTTTTGGGTTATTGCCAGGTCACTGTATGTGCGCTGACCTCTATGTCCATTGTGGTACTGAATTACCTTTCATAACACTGTTCCACATAAGACTCCCAATCATTGGAAAAAATCAAAATATCGTCCAAATATACAATCAAGAACTTATCAATATAAGTCCGGAAAATATCATGCATGAAGGACTGAATAACACATGGAGCATTAGTGAGCCCGAATGGCATCACAAGGTATTCAAAATGGCCTTCGTGCGTGTTAAACGCAGTTTTCCATTCATCACCCTACGAACAAGATTATATGCCCTCCGAAGGTCAATCTTTGTAAACCAACTAGCTTCCTTAATCCTAGCAAACAAATCGGTAAGCAAAGGTAAAGGGTATTGAAACTTGACCGTGATTTTATTCAAGAGGCGATAATCAATACAGGGTCTCAAAGAACCATCTTTTTTAGCAACAAAAAAGAACCCCGCTCCCAACGGTGAAGAAGATGGCCGAATATGCCCTTTCTCCAAAGACTCCTTAATATAGCTCCGCATGGCGGTATGTTCAGGCATAGACAGGTTGAAAAGTCGACCCTTAGGAAACTTACAGCCTGGAATCAAGTCAATAGCACAATCGCAGTCCCTGTGCGGTGGAAGGAAACTGGACTTGGGCTCATCGAATACATCCTAAAAATCAGACAAAAACTCTGGAATTTAAGAAGAGGAAGAAGAGGAGATTGACATCAAAGGAACATCATTATGAACCCCCTGACAACCTCAACTAGTCACAGACATGGACTTCCAATCCAGCACAGGATTATGTACCTGCAACCACGGAAAACCCAGCACGATAGCATCATGCAAATTATGCAACACCAGAAATCGACAATCTTCCTGATGGGCTGGCGCCATGCGCAAGGTCACCTGTGTCCAAAACTGGGGCTTATTTTTAGCCAAGGGTGTAGCATCAATGCCCCTTAAAGGAATAAGGTTCTGCAAAGGCTGCAAGGGAAAACCACAACGCCTGGCAAACTCAAAGTCCATTAAGTTCAAGGCGGCGCCTGAATCCACAAACGCCATGACAGAAAATGATGACAATGAGCAGATCAAGGACACAGATAACTGAAATTTAGGTTGTACAGTACTGATTGTAGATGAACTAGTGATCCTCTTTGTCCGCTTAGGGCAGATTGAAATGACATGAGAAGCGTCGCCACATTAATAACACAACCTATTCTGAATCCTTGTCGTTCCGTTTTAGACAGAATCCTGTCACACTGCATTGGCTCAGGAGTCTGCTCTGAGAACAACGCCACAGCGCGCACAGATCTGCGCTCCCGTAAGCGCCGGTCAATCTGAATGGCCAGAGACATAGAATCACTCAGACCGGAAGGCGTGGGAAACCCCATCATAACATCTTTAACGGATTCAGAAAGACCCTTTCTGAAAATTGCCGCCAAAGCATCATTATTCCATTTAGTCAACACAGACCATTTTCTGAATTTCTGACAATACAATTCTGCCGCCTCTTGACCCTGAGACAGGGCCAACAAGGTCTTCTCAGCTTGATCCACAGAATTAGGTTCATCATATAATAATCCTTAAAGCCTGAAAAAAGGAGTCTACATTAAGCAAAGCCGGATTCCCAGATTCCAGGGAAAACGCCCAAACCTGCGGGTCGCCACGCAGCAGGGAGATGACGATTTTAACCTGCTGAATGGAATCACCAGAGGATCGAGGTCTCAGAGCAAAAAATAGTTTACAGTTGTTTTTAAAACTCAAAAATTTGGACCTGTCTCCAAAAAACAAATCAGGAGTAGGAATCTTCGGCTCTAAAACAGGAGTTTGAACAATATAATCAGAAATACCCTGTACCCTAGCAGCAAGCTGGTCTACACGAGAAACTAATTCCTGAACATCCATGCTTGCACAAGGCTCCTCAGCCACCCAGAGATAAAGAGGGAAGAGAAGATAAAGCAGACTGAAGAAATAAAAAATGGCTCAACACCTTTCTTCCCTTCTTCTGAGATGCATTTAACTCATTGTGGGCCGGTTGTACTGTTATGATCCGGTGACCTTGGAGCAGCATGAAAACTTTCACTGGAGTAGGTGGTAACTATACTGACCGCAAATCCTGATCTTAACACCGCAACTAGAAGTAGCCGTGGGGTGTACCTAACAAGCCCTAGACACCTCGTCACAGCCGGAGGACTAAATACCCCCTAAAGATGTAAATAGGAATACTACCTTGCCTCAGAGCAGAACCCCAAAGGATAGGCAGCCCCCCACAAATATTGGCTGTGAGTTGGAGAGGAAAGACACACACAGTTAGAAAACAGGATTTTAGCACAAGAGGCCACTCTAGCTAAAATAGGAAAGGATAGGACAGAGTTCTGTGCGGTCAGTATTAAAACCCTTCCAAAAATATCCACAGCAGATTATCCAAAAATTTCCTCCATCTAACTAAAGACGTGGAACGTATATCTGCAACTCCAGAGACTACTAAACTCAAAGCAGGAATACAATCAAAAAACAAGCACACAGCTTGTGTGTCATAGAAAAAGAAACAGACACTTATCTTTGCTGAATTGGCAGCTAAGCAGGAGAAGCCAGACAGAGATCCAACACTTCCCAAGAAACATTGACAACTGGCAGGGACTAATGAGTCCTGCAAATCTAAATACCCCAGTCAGAACTGCAATCAGCAGATACAACTGTCCAGGACTGCAGCCCAGAGACAACTGCATTACCACCTACAACCACCGGAGGGAGCCCAAAAGCAGAATTCACAGCACACCATGTCGCGTTTGGAGAGCCCCTGTATGCCTAAACATTGGAGCTCCCCCACATGTGACCCCATTTTGGAAACTAGACCCCTCCCAAGGATGCATTGTGAGCACATTGAACCCCCAGGTGCTTCACAAATTGATCCGTAACAATGAAAAAGTACTTTTTTTTCATAAAAAATTTATTTTGGCCTCAATTTGTTCATTTCCACATGGGCAACAGGATAAATTTGATCCTAAAATTTATTGGGCAATTGAACCACTGTTTGGGCACACGGCAGGCCTTGGAAGGGAAGGAGCGCCATTTGACTTATTGAATGAAAAATTAGCTCCAATCGTTAGCTGACACCATGTCGCGTTTGGAGAGCCCCTGTGTGCCTAAACATTTGAGCTCCCCCACATGTGACCCCGTTTTGGAAACTAGACCTCCAGTGAAACTAACCTAGATGTGACCACTTTAAACGCCCAAGTGCTTCACAGAAGTTTAAAACGCAGAGCCGTGAAAATAAAAAATCAATTTTCTTTCCTCAAAAATTATTTTTAAGCCCACAATTTTTTATTTTCACAAGAGTAACAGGAGAAATTGGACACCAAAAGTTGTTGTCCAGTTTGTCCTGAGTACGCTGATACCCCATGTGTGTGGGGGGACCACTGTTTGGGCACACATCGGGGCTCAGAAGGGAAGTAGTGACATTTTGGAATGCAGACTTTGATGGAATGGTCTGCGGGCATCATGTTACGTTTGCAGAGCCACTGATGTGCCTAAACAGTAGAAACCCCCCACAATTGACCACATTTTGAAAACTAGACCCCCCAAGGAACTTATCTAGATATGTGTTGAGCACTTTGAACCCCCAAGTGCTTCACAGAAGTTTACAACGCAGAGCCGTGAAAATAAAAAACTAATTTTTTTCCCCTCAAAATGATGTTTTAGCAAGCAATTTTTTATTTTCACAAGGGTAACAGGGGAAATTGGACCCCAATTGTTGTTGCCCAGTTTGCACTGAGTATGCTGGTACCCCATATGTGGGGGTAAACCACTGTTTGGGCACACGTCGGGGCTCGGAAGGGAAGTAGTGACGCTTTGAAATGCAGACTTTGATGGAATGGTCTGTGGGCATCACGTTGCATTTGCAGAGCCCCTGATGTGCCTAAACAGTAAAACCCCCCACAAGTAACCCTATTTTGGAAACTAGACCCCCAAAGGAACTTATCTAGATATGTGGTGAGCACTTTGAACCCCCAAGTGCTTCACAGAAGTTTATAACGCAGAGCTGTGAAAATAAAAAAATAATTTTTCTTTCCTCAAAAATGATGTTTTAGCAAGCAGTTTTTTATTTTCAGAAGGGTAGCAGGAGAAATTGGACCCCAATAGTTGTTGCCCAGTTTGTCCTGAGTATGCTGGTACCCCATATGTGGGGGTAAACCACTGTTTTGGCGCATGTTGGGGCTCGGAAGGGAGGGAGCACCATTTGACTTTTTGAACGCAAGATTGGCTGGAATCAATGGTGGCGCCATGTTACATTTGGAGACCGCTGATGTGCCTAAACAGTGGAAACCCCTCAATTCTATCTCCAACACTAACTCCAACACACCCCTAACCCTAGTCTCAACTCTAGCCATAACCCTAATCACAACCCTAACTCCAACACACCCCTAACCACAACCCTAACCCCAACACACCCCTAACCCTAATCCCAACCCTAAACATAATCCTAACCCTAATCGAAACCCTAACCCCAACACACCCCTAACCACAACCCTAACCCCAACACACCCCTAACCATAACCATAACCACAAGCCTAATCTTAACCCTATTTCCAACCCTAGCCCTAATTCCAACCCTAACTCTAATTCCAACCCTAACCCTAAGGCTATGTGCCCACGTTGCGGATTCGTGTGAGATTTTTCCGCACCATTTTTGAAAAATCCGCGGGTAAAAGGCACTGCGTTTTACCTGCGGATTTACCGTGGATTTCCAGTGTTTTTTGTGCAGATTTCACCTGTGGATTCCTATTGAGGAACAGGTGTAAAACGCTGCGGAATCCGCACAAAGAATTGACATGCTGCGGAAAATACAACACAGCGTTCCCACACGGTATTTTCCGCACCATGGGCACAGCGGATTTGGTTTTCCATAGGTTTACATGAAACTGTAAAGCTGATGGAAAACTGCTACGAATCCGCAGCGGCCAATCTGCTGCGGATCCGCAGCCAAATCCGCTACGGATCCACAGCCAAATCCGCACCGTGTGCACATAGCCTAATTCTAAGGGTATGTGCACACGATGCGGAAAATGCTGCGGATCCACAGCGTTTCGCCGCTGCGGGTCCGCAGCAGTTTCCCATGAGTTTACAAAAAATGCTGCGCACATGCTGTGGAAAAAACTGCGCGGAAATGCAGCGGTTTACATTCCGCACATTTCACTTCTATCTGCAGATTATGCAGCGGTTTTACAACTGCTCCAATAGAAAACCGCAGTGAAATCACCAGAAAAACCGCGGTAAATCCGCGATAAATCCGCAGCGGTTTTGCACTGCAGATTTATAAAAACCACTACGGAAAAATCCGCTGAGGACCAGAATACGTGTGCACATTCCCTAACCCTAACCCTAGTTCTAACTGTAGTGGAAAAAAAAAATCTTTATTTTATTATTGTTCCTACCTATAGGGGTGATAAAGGGGGGGTTCATTTACTTTTTTTTTATTTTGATCCCTGTGATAGGTTTTATCACAGTGATCAAAATGTACATGGAACGAATCTGCCTGCCGGCAGATTCGGCGGGCGCACTACGCATGCGCCCGCCATTTTGGAAGATGGCGGCACCCATGGAGAAGACAGATGGACACCGGGAGCCTCGGTAAGTTTAAGGGGGAAAGATCGGGGCACGGGGGGGGGTGTCGGAGCACGGGTGGTGGCATGGGAGCACGGGGGGAGCGGACAGGAGGACGAGGGAGCGGAGCACAGGACAGAGGGGAGCGGCCCACAGTTCGGTGGACTGGGGGGGAGATTGGTGGGGGGGGGGGGACACATCAGTGTTTCCAGCCATGGCCGATGATATTGCAGCATCGGCCATGGCTGGATTGTAATATTTCACCAGTTTTTTAGGTGAAATATTACAAATCGCTCTGATTGGCAGTTTCACTTTCAACAGCCAATCAGATCGATCGTAGCCACGGGGGGGCTAAAGTACCACTCCCCCTGTCCCTGCAGGTCGGGTGATATTGGAGTTAACCCTTTCACCTGATCTGCAGGGACACGATCTTTCCATGACGCCACATAGGCGTCATGGGTCGGATTGGCACCAACTTTCATGACGCCTACGTGGCGTCATGGGTCGGGAAGGGGTTAATAAATAAACCAGCCAGAAATACCAACCGGTATGACGTACAGCTGCCCCCACACTCCACTCCAACGCATATACAGAAAAAATGTAAAACCTGTCCATTTATAATGACCACAGACAAGATAAAGATCCCCAATTCACAACAGGACTACAAGATCCCAGGTACTTTCAGCTGCGTCACTTCTAATGTGGTGTACCTAATTATTTGTACTAAATGTCCAAATGGAGTACTGTATGTGGGGGAGACAGGGCAAAAGCTTAGAACAAGAATGAACTCTCAGGCCGGCCTCACACTAGCGAGTTTTACGGATGTAAGAGCGCAGAAACTACGTCCGTAAAACTTGCATAAAATACGGCACAATTATTCTCTATGCCCCTGCTCCTATCTGCCGTATTTTCCTGATCAGTATTATACGGCTTTCTACGGCCGTAGAAAATCGCAGCATGCTGCGTTTGTCACCGTATTGCGCAAATAAAACGTCAATGAAAGTCTATGGAAGCCCCAAAAATACGGATTACACACGGACCAGCAGTGTGACTTGCGAGGAATACGCAGCGGTGTTAGAGAGAAAAGCCGGCAATTCAGTGCGGTGTATAGTAAAATCACACTGACAGCTTACAGTAGAATAGGTAGAATAAATGTGTACACATAGAATAGGTATATATATATATATATATATATATATATATATATATATGTCATTGAGACACATATATGTATATATATTAATATTTCATCCAGCGCGATATAGCAGAAAGCCGGTAATTCAATTACCGGCTTTTGCTTTCTCCTTCCTAAACCCGACATGATATGAGACCTGGTTTACATACAGTAAACCATCTCATATCCCCATTTTTTTTGCATGTTCCACACTACTAATGTTAGTAGTGTGTATGTGCAAAATTTGGGCGCTGTAGCTATTAAATTAAAGGGTTAAATGGCGGAAAAAATTGGCGTGGGCTCCCGCGCAATTTTCTCCGCCAGAATGGTAAAGCCAGTGACTGAGGGCAGATATTAATAGCCTGGAGAGGATCCATGGTTATTGCCCCCCCCCTGGCTAAAAACATCTGCCCCCAGCCACCCCAGAAAAGGCACATCTGGAAGATGCGCCTATTCTGGCACTTGGCCACTCTCTTCCCATTCCCGTGTAGCAGTGGGATATGGGGTAATGAAGGGTTAATGTCACCTTGCTATTGTAAGGTGACATTAAGCCAAATTAATAATGGAAAGGCGTCAATTATGACACCTATCCATTATTAATCCAATACTAGTAAAGGGTTAAAAAAAAACACACACACATTATTAAACATTAATTTAATGCAAAAATCACAAAGGTTGTTGTATTAATTTATTCTACTCTCAATCCACTCACTGAAGACCCTCGATCTGTAAATAAAAAAATAAAAATAAACCAACAATATACATACCTTCCGAGGATCTGTCACGTCCAACGATGTAAATCCATCTGAAGGGGTTAAAATATTTTGCAGCCACGAGCTTTGCTAATGCAACGTTGCTCATGTCTGCAAAACCCCGGAGAATGTAGGTAAAGTAGGTCATTGACCTATATTTACCTGCATTTACGGTGAGGCGCCCTCTGCTGGCTGTTCCTAGATCGTGGGAACTTTCCTAGAAAGCTCCCTGGCTCGAGATCATATGAGGACAACCAGCAGAGGGCGCCCTCTTATGATCTCGAGCCTGGGAGCTTTCTAGGAAAGTTCCCACGATCTAGGAACAGCCAGCAGAGGGCGCCTCACCGCAAATGCAGGTAAATATAGGTCAATGACCTACTTTACCTACATTCTCCGGGGTTTTGCAGACATGAGCAACGTTGCATTAGCAAAGCTCGTGGCTGCAAAATATTTTAACCCCTTCAGATGGATTTACATCGTTGGACGTGACAGATCCTCGGAAGGTATGCATATTGTTGGTTTATTTTTATTTTTTTATTTACAGATCGAGGGTCTTCAGTGAGTGTATTGAGAGTAGAATAAATTAATACAACAACCTTTGTGATTTTTGCATTAAATTAATTTTTAATAATGTGTGGTTTTTTTAACCCTTTACTAGTATTGGATTAATAATGGATAGGTGTCATAATTGACGCCTCTCCATTATTAATTTGGCTTAATGTCACCTTACAATAGCAAGGTGGCATTAACCCTTCATTACCCCATATCCCACCGCTACACAGAAATGGGAAGAGAGTGGCCAAGTGCCAGAATAGGCGCATCTTCCAGATGTGCCTTTTCTGGGGTGGCTGGGGGCAGATATTTTTAGCCAGGGGGGGGCAATAACCATGGACCCTCTCCAGGCTATTAATATCTGCCCTCAGTCACTGGCTTTACTACTCTGGCGGAGAAAATTGTGCGGGAGCCCACGCCAATCTTTTCCGCCATTTCACCCTTTAATTTACTAGCTAGAACGGCCAAATTTTGCATAGACACACTACTGACATTAGCAGTGTGGAATATGCAAAAAAAAATGGGGATATGAGATGGTTTTCTGTATGTAAACCAGGTCTCATATCATGTCGGGTTTAGGAAGGAGAAAGCAAAAGCCGGTAATTGAATTACCGGCTTTCTGCTATATCGCGCTGGATGAAATATTAATATATATACATATACAGTATGTGTCTACTGACATATATATATATATATATATAGACAGTATATATGTTTTTTTTTAACACATGAATCCCTTGTATAGCCGTATGTCGGTTTTGCAAGCCTGCGGTACGGATGACATACGGATTACATACGGAGGATGCCATGCGCAAAAAACGCTGAAACACCCTGCCTACGGAGGAGCTACGGACCACTATTTTGGGGACTTTTCAGCGTATTACGGCCGTATAAAACAGACCGTATTTTCATACGCTGAGTGTGAAGCCGGCCTCACCGCCACACAATAAGAGAAAATAGAATGGATCTACCTGTGGCAATACATTTTTGTCTCCCAAATCATAACATTATGGACATGATATTACTTGTGTTAAAAGGTAGCTTCAAATCTCAGAGAGACAGAAGAGTCTGGGAATATAAACTGATGACGACCTTTGACAGTCTCACTGCAGGAATGAATGTGTCGCATGGATTTATGTCTTTTTACATCAACTAAGGAACTTGTCCCTCAGACTATGAGGGGTCATCACAACAGAACCAGACCCCAATAAAACAATCCTTATCTAAGAACTGGCTCAATATTTATCGACATAACTGTTTATCACTCATGGTAATTCTGCTTCATGTCACCATCTTATCCATGGTTTTTACCTTTTTTTTCTATGCTATGTTGTGCATAAATATGTGATTCTACAGAATTTGTTTTAGTCTTTGCCTGATGAAGAGACCTGTGTAGTCTCGAAAGCTTGCAATTTGTTACCATCTTTTCAGTTAGCCATTAAAAGGTATCAACCACTGAGGACTCTCAATTCTAAATATTTTTCTATCTACTGGCTAACACGGTACCAAGATATACCGTATTTCTTTCCTGTATAAAGTAATATAATTAATTTTCTGTGTTTGATTATTTTTTGGGGGATTTATATGTATGATTTATATTCATTAATTGTATATTTATTAGATGTATTTGGTATTTCTTTTTTCTATAGGATTTTGTTAATTTCAAATTTCAGGCCATTTTTCAGGCAATAATTTGTTTTTAGCTAATGGAATGCACTTGGGTTTTTGTAAGTAGTTGCAGTTAGGGGTCAAGTTCCCGCCTCTGCACAGGGGGAATCTCAGGCCATCTCTGCTGCAGTCTCCCATTCTTTTCCTGCCGCAGAGGAGCCTGCTCAGCGGAGACGTCAGTCCCAGCGTATCGCTCAGTCTGACTCTGTACAAAGAGTTACTGCTGCTTTTCTTGCTTCTGCCATTGAGGCCAGTGCTCGGCAGCGGCAAGCAGACGCTTCTAGGACTAAGTCCTGCTTTTCTCGTTCTGAGCATGCCCAGAGTAAGATCTCTCAGTGGAGATCAAGGGTCACATGTTCAGATACTGCAGCTAAATCCATTGGTCCTCCAGGAAGGCCCTGTAGGTGCTCAGGCTCTGTAGAAGCTTCTCATTGGTCCTTCTAGGAATGTCCTGTACATGCTGCAACAATTTAAGGCTCGCATTGCCGCACGGCCATGTGCTATTATCTTTCTAAAGTTATGTGCTTTGCGCCAGTGTGGTCATGTAAGATTGTGTTCAGGGACCCGGCTAAAATAAGCCCCTAGAATGCTGGCACCTCCGGCGAGGAGATTGTGTGTTTATATGTATTCAGGGACCTGGCTGAAATAAGCCCCTAGAATGCTGGCACCTCCGGTGAGGAGTTTTGTGTGCATGCATAACTACCGACTGCTCTCTGTTGGGCAGTTAGCCTGTGCCTCTGTGAAGTCTAACAAGGTGCAGTGCTTTGCTTTCACGGCTACTCTGTGAAATAACAGAGCTAGTTTGTACCGCCATATAGTGCCGCCATTACTAGCAGCAGGTTCTCCTGCACGGTGGACCCCGGGCTGCGAACGCATCAATTACAATGAAACATCTATATTTACTCGGTGCGTTCCGCTAGCCCTAACAGTTGCTTGTTCTTTTGAATGGTGTTTCTCTATTCTATATTTGCATACATGTTTTATTGTATAGTTCATGTATACGAAATGTTGTGTTGTATTTAGTATTTTGCATTACCCACTAGATGTCCCCATTGCAGCAGCGATCAGGAGGCTGATGACAGAGACTAAACAACAAAGTACAGGGTCAGAGACTGAGTGTCAATTCTTTGTGACAACTTCAAGGCAAATTAATGAAGCTTCTCTAGGAAAGCCACAAGGAATGGTTCTTTGTTCTATTTTGACCCAGGAAGAGTTTGGCACAGTAGAGGCATGGATTGTGGTAGTAGTGTAGCATCGGGTGGTTTCGTCAAACTCAATCTGACAGGTACCCCGCCCCTATCAAAGTGTATCAAAGTGTGTAACCCCTCCCCTCCTCCTGTCAGCCAGCTGTCCCTGAGGCTGGCTGATTTCCCCTTTTGATATCGTTTGATATACTTTAATTTGTTGCAGTTTGATATTATTCACGTATTTGTTTTATATTTTTATACGTAGCTCGAGTTTGATTCTGTAAGCTGTATTTTATTCACAGTGTATCCATATAGTTCAGAACTTAAAGCTGTTTATTTGTGTCTCTACACGTATTTGTTTTATATTTTTATACGTAGCTCGAGTTTGATTCTGTAAGCTGTATTTTATTCACAGTGTATCCATATAGTTCAGAACTTAAAGCTGTTTATTTGTGGCTCTACTGAACACTAGTACTAAATGGTGAACATTAACTAAATGTTTATTTTCACAAACAGAGAATCTGCTGTGGGTCAGCGGTTTATAACACCTAGGCCAATTGTTGTTGTATTTGCTTTCCCAATAAATGCTTATTTACACAAAACGAAAAGACAAGAAAAGTTATTGTGTCCTGTAGATGGCATCTGAGAAGTTATTTGTGTTTCAGCTGTGTTATCTGAGGGTCAGATATTTTTGTACAAATTCAGGGGCATTGTAAGATGTGTTTATTCACAGTGTACCAGATTTTCTCCTTGTGTCTGTATATATATACAACACACGCAAGTAAGAAGCGGTGTGTTTTATACGAATAAAAAACCAAAGACACGATATTGTAAAAATGTAAAAAAAAATTTATTTCTCACAATAAAACAGCATCTCAAAGACATTTCAATACTATAAAAAAAACTTACAGAATATAAAAAGTAAAAACATTAAATAGTACAATGAACATACATCATTACACTTCTTACAAAATAATTAATATAGCGTTACAAGGCGAGTACAGCATTTTAGCCAGTACATTCTTTACATCGTGAGCCACATGGTTTGTAGCATCGGTAGAGACCTTTTTTTAGGTAGCAAAGTTCCGCGTGTGGTACCTAATGACGGGGAATGTAAAGATTGAATTGTACGGGGAGCCGCCGCTAACTTCAGCGGTGTAGATACAGAGCGTGTCTCACTGTTGGTAATTTTTAATTCATCTAAAAGCTTCCTAGTAGCGGTGTTACCCACAACTGTAGACGGCATATTTAGCTCGGCCATAGCCTGCATAAATGAATCCCAACCCGGCGGTAAATTTCTACTGTTCAGAGCATGGCTCTGCGTTGTACTACGTACCAAATCCAGTAAGTTAGACCCTGGTATTACGGATCTTTTGAAAATAAATTCAGTTTTATTATTCCATGCTGTGACATTTTTATTCTGCAGCAGCCTGTTTAGTAAAAATTCAGCATTCTTTTTATATCTTTGGTTTATATGGCTGACAATTTCAGCGATCTCATGATTTTTATCAGAGTCGGTATTTGTCAATTGCTGCTGACCAGGATCAGGAGGGCTAACGAGATTTAAAGCCGTTACTTCTTTTGAGCTGTGTCGTGTATGTACCAAGTAGGGTTGCAGCACAGAGCTATAAATTTTAATTTTCACATCATCGGGAATGTCACGACGCTGTAAAATGTCGCTAATTTCACCATCAAGGCGGCGAATAACACTGTCGCGTATGTTATCTGTAGTACCGGGTCTTAGTTTGTCTAGCTCCTGTTTGGGGATTAGATACATTTTCGCTGCATGCTCCATTATCTTCCGGCGATCAGGCTTGTTATTATTGGAATTGCAAAAGCTAAAAGAGGTCCGATAAACCCGCCGGCCTGTTTTAGTAGTCGCTTCTTTTTCTTTATGGGCTGAGATCTGTCGCTCAGTGTTCTTATAGCTTTACGCCACTTCTTTAATATACCTTTTTGGCGCTCTTTCAGCGGAATCCTGCCTTTTAAGATATTTAAAGCAATCTCGCCTATGGCTGTAATTAAATCATTGCTTGCATCGCGCAAAATAGACTTTCTGACAGCGGGGGTTGCTTTCACTAGGGTTTTTAAGAGAGCCCAGTTACGCCGGAGCCTCTCAGACATCTTTACATCACAACGCCCACAGCGTAGAATGTCTGATACCGGGTAAAATTCACTTTTTAGAAGTGTTTTTCTTCTGAACATAGACAGCGGGCAACGCGGGTGGAAACAACCCAGTCCTTAAACGCAGATCCTCAGGAGTATTAGCTCTCAAATCTACAAGCAAATACCCGTAAGGCTCCCGCGTGGCATCCTCAAAAGCTTCTAGGAAAAAACGTGTTTTTCCGGGATACATCTGACGAGCTAGAGTTAAAATTTGTAATTTATCTCGGGGGTTATTAAAAAGCACCATGTACTTTGTGTTTAAATTTATCGTACGGCTTTTCTTACCCTGACAAAATATGTTTTGCACCAGGTAGAAAATGCTGAGATTTCTGTGGTGCACATACTTGGTAAAGGCTTTTTCTATCTCACAATTCTCACTAGCACTCTCCATGAGATCATCAACAATCGCCAAATTCACCTTCTCCGGTGGGAATAATTCGTCATCTACGAATGTATTCGTCAGACCCTCCACAAATCTGGCGTGGGGAAAAGAGAGAGAGATTTCATCATATAGTTTTTGCCAACACGAATAAAACCATACAATATTATCAGGTTTCTGAGAAAAATTAGCTTCAATATTATATAGCAGCTGTTTTACAAAATAGCTCTTTCCAGAATTAGACGGGCCTGCTAGAATGCACGAGAACGGGTGTTGCAGACGCGTATCCATCACAATACTCGACTAATACCCAAAAGGTAATGTTGTGAAATCGTCTAATAGTCGCCGCTTTGTATAAACGCACTTTTGTGTTTTGCGTAATGGCCTTGTTTCAATATCCCAGTACTTTTTATTTCTCACAATGGACGCCTGCTGTACGACAATACGTTTCTGAGTATCTGCGGCAGAATTGCGCGGGTAGTCCAGAACTAGATCTTTCAGACTGTTGAAATTAATAGATTGAGAGTTACCAACATTTAGTGTTATCCCCTTAACTTTTAAGACAGTTTTACCGGTGTTGAGTTTGTAGCCGTAAGTTTTGGGGCCCGCGGATACAAATTCTGTGATGTGTGTACCATCGGGTATTTCACTGGTCAGCTCCCCCAGGTAATCGCCTAAAGGTGGTTGCCACTCACCATCTCTCTGTACAAAAATAACTGAGTCTGTGTCGTGATAAAGGCACCTCTCCTGCAGCCGGTCCAGCAGCGAATAGAGCTCTAACCGAGCATACGCTGTTGTAAAACACGCTATAAAAATGTTTGTGTTTTTGTTGAGTGTGTGGTGGCCTTTTGCATATTTCCAGTTAATGGTTGCGGTGTCATCATCAAGGAAATGTAACATCGAAATGTCATAGTAAGGCAGGAACAAATACTTAAAAAGCTCATCTGGATCCCTAACAATGCAGGTACATGATAGATTAGATCTCTGAGCAAACTTTCCCCATAAAGAATTTAAGAAAAGCTTGGAGATCTGTCGCTTAGCAGGATTGACAGCTATATTTTCAGGCCGTAATTGGACACCTTCTTTTTCAAGAAAAGAGTCAATGTACTGCCGTTTCTTGGCGTCATCAGTGCACCAGCTAGGATAACCAGAGGCTTCCTGCTTATCCCTAAGATGTAATTTAATGTAAGGCGCAAACAGATCATCAGTGGTTTTAGGAAAATGCCATATTTCATAGATGTGAGCGATCCGATAACCTTTTTCTATCGCCATCTCGAGCTCTATAGTGCACCAGGTGCATGTCAGCGCCCGTTCTTCATTACTGTGGGCACAAATATCTGCCTGGGAATTTGCAGCGCATGTGTAGCAAAGGGGAAACATTAATTTTTTGTTGAGTTTTACTGGTAGAACTGGAAAAAATAAATCTCTCGGCGGGTAGACCTTGACTCTAGCAATGCCAAAGTATTTTTTAATGAATCCAAAATTGTCGTAGATGATGTCTGGATGGCCTACAGGGTATGTTTTAGTTTTGTTTACAAAGGGGTACAGACTGGTGAAATCGTAGTAGTGTAAAGTCTCCCCTTCTTCCAGATGCTGATAGAGCTTAATGGCGTTAGTTCGCCCGCCATAAAGCGCATCACGGGGGTCTAAAGGAACGGGGAATTCCATCTGGCGAAGAAATGTTTGAAGGTTAGAATCATTTTCAACCATTTCATTCCACTCATGTTCCCACATCAGTCTTACTGTGTACCCGCAACACTGTAAGTAACGCTTTTTAGCTAAAAAGGTGTAATATAACTGGCCGTAGGACGTACTCATGACCTTATTCGTGTCATTTTCATTATAGCACACGGGACATCCGTGGTAAAAACACCCCTGAAATTCAAAGGCTATGTGCTGTCCGCTAACATAGGCATAACCATCTAGAAAATACTTTCCGACCTGTTTTTCACCGCCTCTCAAAGCGTGCTGTATGTCGATGTTCTCGGAGTGGGCTACATACATGAGCCACTGTATAGCGGGTGTCGAGTAGCGCTTTTTTGCCTTGTGATAATTATCACCAGGTAAAATGGCGATTGTCTTTTTTGGAAGAAATTTAAACCGGTACATTGTCATACACACCGAGGCCAGGGTGATGAGCTGAAAAGGATCAACACATCTGCTCACTACAATCCTTTGCTTTTGACGCTTACAGTTTTTTTTAATAACATTTTTCTGCGTCATCTGCATAATACGCTCTCTATAGATCTCGCAGGCGTGTCTCAAAATTTCAACATCTTGTTTGCAATAAGATTTTAGCTCGGCCTTGAAGTCAAAAGTTGTATTTACCTGTGTCTCATACCACTCCAGGAACTCTACCTTCTCACCAGGTGACATGTACTCCACCCCATAATATTTTACATCCGGTATGGGACCTACATAATTTTGGTTTTCTCGGGTATTGAAAAAGTGTGGAAAATGTCCTTTACCGCCTGAAAAGCCCATGGTCTGTGGTAATTTACTGAGCTTCATGGGGATAAAATTTAGAGAGTCTATGAACCTTATAGACAAATCGGGTAGCGACACACACAAGAGACGACCACCTTGGGTTATCAACTGTACTTGTAGTTTTTCAGAAATCAGTTCCTTAACAATAAAGTATGCGTCGTATCTTCCACCATTGTGGGCAATAAATGTATGATCTGAAAATTTACCGCTTTTAAAGAACTGTACAAAGTCATGTGTACAGGTATCACCCTCAAACTCCCAGGAGGGGTGGCCATACAGCGTTGTAGCATAAATGTAATTAGGGATGTGCGTGCCTGTCTCCTGCATACATTCAAAATCATAAAAGATATAACAATCTGACTCATCCTGTGCTACATACTTCTGCATGTAACAAAGATGGGCATCGAATTTATTTAAATGTCTGCGACATACAGGACAGCGCAAACCATTACATTTATGCTCTGTTTCGCTATTTCTGGGGACAAAACGGTTGCATTTATCACAAAATGTTTTAAGTCTGCAGAATGCTGGGTCGCCTAATCCCAATTGTTTGTGATAATCTAGGCACACGCTCGAGCGGCAATAAACTCTGCAAACAGGACATCTGGGTTGGTGGGCGGCACTGCTTTCTACGCAATTCTCTCTCTGACAGGTTTTACAAAAATACTGGCAGGAGTGTTTGTTTTTGTGGTGAAACACTGAATTGCAGAGCTCACAAAAGTAATCAGCACCGATAAAACCCTTCATATTTTTGATCCCGTAGTAGTGATTATCATGGAACAATATGAATACTGTTTTGCCATTAGCTGTATTACCGCTCTCAAAGTAACGCCAATCGCCCTGACTATAGTACAGTACTTTAATGGTGACCCCCAAATATTTTTCAAATGCAGGGATGTCGCTAAAACTCACTAATTGATCATCAGGGATGCCCAGTGCTGCGTGTATGTTTTTAGAGCGGCTCAGTAAAACACCATCAGTGACATCCGTGTCGTCCATCAGGGCGCACACACTAGCAGCCAAACACAGATTTGTCGTGTAATTGTTAAAATCATACAGCCATTGCCTCTTTTGTTTAATGATCTGACTGCTCCCTATAGATTTCAAGCGCCTTTTTTGTTTTACACCACCGCGTCGGTTTTTAATGATGGTGACGACTAGCTTTAGCGAATTGGATGATATGCATTCATTGTTACTTTGAAGTGCGCTGGCAACAGCATTTAAAAAAGATTCTGAATTAAAATCTTCACGGGTTTGTTTTGTAGTGAAAATAGGGTCTAAAGTATCGCCGGCATCAAATCTTAACTGTGCCAGGTTCAATGTCCCTGATGATTCTATCCAGTAATGCCTGAATGCCTTCATGAACAATATTCAAGCCCTCTTCAAATGATCGTACACGCTCCAAATTTACAAATCTAAAATGATCTGTATGTATATGGCCATTGAAATTGCGGAGGGCTCTTTCATGATGATGGATGTGTTGCAAAAATACTGTATGATCGGGGCGCCGCACATTACCAGCAGCGTCAGCGTCTGCGACTTGTGAATTTTGTGTAGATGCATGTGCGGCATCTGCAGAGCTGCCTTGGCTATGTGAGTGCTGTTCTGACTCTTGTGACGACGTCTGTGGTGGCTGTAGAGGCACTGCAGGACACATGCCACCACGACGCCTCCTAGAGCATAGCGCCCGTCTAGCACTGACCAACAATTTTAGAGCCCTCTTTATAACTCTAGCCCTATTATACCTGGGTAGTGTTAGTTTAGGTGGTTTATGCATGCCGTAGCCGACCATATCTAGTCATAATGGGGTCGCTGTAGTTGTTATCTCGCCATCCAGCAGCAGGCTCCGAAGTGCGTATAGTTCGGACTTATTAGCCTGTGTTGGGCTTTGTGTTGATAATAATTTTTCAAAAGTATCGCAAAAAAACATTATTTTGGGGACCCAGCGTTTGTAGCGTAAGTAGCGGACGAAGTGTTCCTGAAACACAAGCATTTCAACGGGGCCCCAGCTGCGGGATTCATGCTGCAGATCTATAGCTGGCGCATGAATCCGTGGCTTTTTACACACCTTAAGCTCTTTACACCCCTTAACATCAGCCGGCCGCGACCTCTTTGACCGTTTCTTAACATTAACAGAGTTAGATACACAGACATGAGATATGTCATCCAAATTAGAGGGTCCTGAGGGTCCGACCCCAGAGGCATTAGCAGGCCCCGTTACACATGGCGCTGACGGTTGCATAGTGTGGGACATACGTATAATGAGCGGTTCTACGGATGGTTGCTTACCATCAGCGAGCTGATCAATCTCGCGATCATACTCTTCACGAGTCATCGTGGCTGTTGCACCCACGGCGCAGGATGTGGTTGGTGGCTCTGTAACATGTTTTGTTTTTCGCTTATGTTTTCGGGGTGCCTCGACCACTTCTGGATATAGTAGCGCGGGGTCATTCACACGGGTTGTCGATGGCTGTCCGGTGCTTGAATGGAGTATTTCACGATGGTCCGACGGTACAGGGTTTCCTGCGTCCTGCACCACGCAGATCGGTGATAGCGGATATGCTCTAACAGCTCCATTAGCCGTCTGTATCGCCGGCCACGCTGGTGCTGCGCCATTCTCGGTGATCTGTAGCGGCTGTAGAGGTGCTGGAGGTGTTTTTCTCATGACTTTGCGCTTAGCTGTAGGAAAGATTATACATGTGTCAGATATGTGCGAGACCGTCGCAGGCCGCTGCGCTTAGCTGCAGGAAAGATTATACATGTGTCAGATATGTGTGAGACCGACGCAGGTCGCTGCGCTTAGCTGCAGGAAAGATTATACATGTGTCAGATATGTGTGTGCCATGGATCTCAATGGTGAAGCACGTGTATCATTGATTGTACAGAGACTGTGCATGTATACCAAAATATACACTTACGGGCTAGCGATGTGTGGTGAATGATTGCTGTGGCGTCTTCTGAAGCTTCTGCGAGGCTCTCCATTAGCTCCGGTATATTCTCTTTTGTGAAAATTCTTCTAGGCTTCAGTTTACAAGCTATAAATAAAGATATAGGCCTTAGTAGAGGCGTGGTGGATTTTCTCAGAGCGGTTGTGCAAAAACTTTTCATACGATTACCTTTTCCTTTCCGGCACCCCGGTCCGAGCTGTTTTTTAGGGGCTCTAGAAACAGGGCTGTTTCTCGGCGTGGGGTTCTGGTACATCAGTTCCTCAACAGGCAGCTGATTGTGTTCCGTGGTGGTTGGTTCTGGAAACATGTCGACATCTGTAAAGAATTAATATATATATTTACACGTCTAAATACTTAAAAGCTATATACACACACACACACATACATACACGCAGACACACAACGCACCTATGATGTCCTGAGTCAAATCCCACACAGCAGCGGCACCTGCATTAGTGTTACTATACTCAGCTCCAGGTGTATCACACTCCAGAGTAGGCACGCTGAAGCCGTTGAAAAACTCATCGGGCATGCTCCTGATAAAGTCATCTACAGCATCGGGGGTGTTCCTGGTAAATTCATCTACAGCATCGGGGGTGTTCCTGGTAAATTCATCTAGATTATCGGGGAGGGCCCTGATTAATTCATCTTAAACAAGAAAGAATAAACAATATAAAGATAATATATAAAACAATCCTTACTTAGAATGGGCCGCTAACAGATACATGTATATAAATCTTGAAACATACCTATTACAGAATCCTCAGCTTGGCTGGAAAAAGCCGAAAAATTTTGGGATTCCATCTAAAATAAATTATCTGTGTAAATTTTTTGTGCAATCTATATTAACCACACACCACCACTCGTCAAACTCATTTATATACCCCAACAAATAAAACTGCGGCCCGTGTATAAATATTCTTATACTAAGCAAATCATGGGTAATACGGCTAAGTCTTTCTATATTATACAGCGTCACTAAATATGGTTTATGCGGTAAAACTATATTATACAGCCCCACTAAATATACCGCTACTGTATAAATATGACTATAAATATGTCTATGTTAAACAAAACACAGGTAGTAAGTAAGCGCTGCATGCGCTAGTTAGGGCGCATTAACAGTTATTAACTACTGTATTACATAAATGATGTTATAATAGCTGTCCGCGGCTAAGTCTTTCTATATTAATTATGGACCACAGAATATGGTTTATGCAGTAAAACTATATTATACAACGATACTAAATATGCAGCTAGCCTCCAGTATAACACTAACTTATTAAACAAATAACACCCTTAATTATGGTTTTAGAGATGCATAGTTAAATATAATTAAGCATTTGCGAATAATAAGACAACTGTCTTATATACTTACATTTAGAATAGCTCTGCTTTTTAGTCTAGTCGGACTTCTGGTGAATGTCTGATGTACTTAGTGGTCCAGCCAGCTGTATTTATCCTGAGTGTCAGAAATCAGCTCACCTGTTAACACCCAGAAACACACCCAGTTACGCCCCATCACACGCCTTCTGGTAACACCCAGAACACAACCATACATGCAATTAATGCATGCATTAACTCACGCATGATATATCCGGATTAAAACAGGAATTTTTATACAGCTGAATTTCTGAAAGAAGCAGGCTTTTGATTAACGAGCCACAATCATTTTAATCAATCATGACGTCTAAATCGTATGATGCCATATTAGAAAAACAATATTTTACAAGCCAGGCACCCGGATCATTCTCGGGTATTGACAAATTATTTAGATCTGCAAGAGCGCACGGAATAAAGAAATCTGATGTGATTGCTTGGTTGAATAAGCAAGACACCTACACGCTACACAAGCCTGCTAGAAAACGCTTTTTGACAAATAAAATTTACGTCTCGGCCATTGATGCGCAGTGGCAGGCGGATCTCGTAAGTTTAATTGACTATTCAAGGGAAAATGATAATGTCAAATACATCCTGACGGTGATTGATGTTCTATCGAGATACGCATGGTGCGTGGCCTTGACAAACAAGACAGGCGCTAGTGTCGCCAGATCGTTCGAATTAATATTTCAAAATGATAAGCGCATACCGAAGAAACTGCAGACGGATCGCGGCAAAGAATTTATAAATTCATCACTCAGGCAACTATGTAATACGCACAATATTCATCACTTTTTTACAAACAATGATGTAAAAGCCGCTATGGTCGAGCGTTTTAATCGCACATTAAAAACCCGTATGTGGCGCTATCTTACGCATCATAATTCCTTTAGGTATATTGATATTTTACCGGATTTGCTGCATAGCTACAACCATACGTACCACTCAACAATCCGCTGTAGTCCCGCGTCTGTGTCAGAGAGAAACGTGATGCAAATCTGGCGCAATATTTACAGTTCTACTATTACTAATAAACCGATTAAACCGTCTTTAACGGTTGGCTCTCATGTGAGAATATCTCGCTATAAGTCGACCTTCTGTAAGGGCTATGAGAAGACGTACAGCGATGAGATTTTTTTAATCACCGGCGTCTCCAATAAATTTCATAAACCCCTTTATAAAATCAGTGATTTAGTCGGGGAGCCTGTAGAGGGGTCATTTTATAAGGAAGAGCTGCAAAAAATACCTATGGATGAGGATCGTGTCTACAGAGTAGAAAAAATTTTGAGAAAAAAACGTGTCAGGGGTGTGGGTCACTGCTTTGTCAAATGGCTGGGCTACCCCGAAAAATTCAATAGTTGGATCCCGGCCTCGGAGTTGACAGATATATAACCATGGAAGCGGGCTCATTTTTCGTGACATTACCCAGTAATTCGTCAATTAAAATCTACCCTGAAAGCACAATATCGGAGTACAATACCAAGTTAGCGCGGGCCGTTCATCTTTCGGCAGATTATGAGGTGGCGTTAACGGAAATACAGTACCCCCATACGTGGAACACGTTTGATGCTTTTGAAGGAAGCTTCTACGCGGCTAAACACGGCGAACTGTTAGTACAGTATCACATAAAATCAGGATTTTACTCGTCCATTCCTAAGCTAGTTGGCGCGGTCAATGCCCGAATAGGAGCGCTGTATTTATCTACGCCTGCCTACAGAATACGGTATGATGAGCTACGCCGCGAGGTGATCCTGCCCGACCCATCCCCTATACAATTTGCTAAAATTTATTTTCGGACTGCAGACCGTCGATGACTCCCCCGTTGCTTTAATGCCGTGGAATTGCCGCTTTTACCCCGATTCAAAGGCTGGTTTTTATTCGCTTTTTGTATACACTGATATAATTCAACATCAACTTGTAGGTGACAGTTACGTTCAACTGCTACGAACCGTTGAAGTTAGCGGCGATGATAATGATATTGTCACGGTGCGCTACTCACGGCCCGATTACATACCGCTGTGCAAGCAACACTTTGACTCCATAAACATTACAGTCATGTCGGACCAGGGCACGCCGGTTAAATTCAGATACAGAAAGTGTATAGTGCGATTACATTTTAGACCTCGTCAGCATTGACACGATAAAATGCTGTCTCAAAGGGTGTATGGAGATCCAGCTGTTTATGCCCGCTACTATACTGCCCAGTCGGGGCACGGGCTAGAGGGATTCCGCGGGAGCGAGTACATGTATGGCTCTGGCCTGGCAGGGCTATTTAAAGGCTTATTTCGTCGCGCCGTTCCGCTTTTCAGAAAAGGCTTAGAATTAGTAAAACCACACGTTCGGACGGCTGCCCGGAACATCGCTGCAGATGCCGTGACATCAGCATCGACGGCCCTTATGAAAAGGATAAATACACCAACCCAGCAAGACGGCTCTGGGATAATCTATGTCGCTAAAAAAGCCCAAAAAAGAAAGCGGCGCGTTTGCCCTCCTTTACCGCCGATGCTCATGAATAAAACTACATCCAAGAGACGTCCCCGTCAGAAACGAGTAAGACGCTCTGCGGACGACATCTTCTAATCAGTTACCATGGCTTTCCTGCATGACGCTTCTGTAGAGTGCGCAAAATCTGAACTGGATATTTTTGCCGTACCACCGACTCAAACAAGTATCGAGAAATCTCTATTTGTAGAAGTACAGCCGGTTGCTGCTCTGTCAGACAATGGACCGTTGGAGTTTTACATATCTGGTAGCGGTGATTATTATTATGATCTGAACAACACGCTTCTGTACATAAGCTGTCGCATCGTGAAGCAGGATAATACGGCCATCGCCGATGGTGCGCGTGTGGCGCTCATAAACTACCCTCTAGCCACTCTTTTTAACCAGGTCGATATTACTCTGGGAGACCGACTTATCTCACAATCGGACAATCTCTACAGCTATAGAGCGTACATAGAGACCCTTTTAAATTACAGTTCACAGACGCTGGCATCACAATTTACAGCCGGTTTGTTCTATAAAGACACTGCGGGGCATCATAATGACAGGCGCCTGGATGGCGCAAATGCTGGATTTATCAAAAGAGCCAGTGCCGCTTCTCGCTCAAAACCCATCGATCTTTTGGGGCCCATTTTTGGGGATATATTTAACCAGCCAAAGTTAATATTGAACGGTCTTGACCTTAAGGTTAAGCTGTCAAGAAATAAGGATACTTTCTGCCTCATGTCCGCAGAAGCCGAGCCGCTGAAGGTACAAATCTCGCAGGCGGCTCTCTATGTGAAAAGAGTGCAGGTATCACCGGCTGTCCGAATCGGCCACAGCCAGGCCCTCCTAGCCGCAACAGCCAAGTACGCTGTTGACCGAACATGCCTGAAAGTGTACAGCATCGCCGCAGGGACACGGATCACGAACCACGAGAACCTCTTCCTAGGACAGATACCAAAAACTGTTATATTGGGGTTTGTAGATAATGAGGGCTTCAGCGGTTCTTATACAAAAAACCCACTGGACTTTCACCACTACCACGTCAACCACGCGGCATTATATCTGGATGGTCAGCAGATACCCGCGAGGCCTTATAATCCTAATTTTAATGCTGATTTAGCCATCAGAGAATATATGGCGCTTGCCCATATATCGGGCAAGCAAAAGGCTGATTGTGCCATGGCGATAGATCGTGAAGAATTTATGGCTGGCTTCACGCTATTTGCTTTTAATTTATCGCCTGATCAAGAGCCTGGAGGCCATTTCTCGCTCATTAAAACAGGTAATCTGCGTGCTGAAGTCCGCTTTGCGATAGCGACACCCCACACGATAAATATGATTGTCTTTGCAGTCAACCACACCATTCTGGAAATTAATAACAGGCGAGAGATCTTGTACGATTTTAATTAAGCAACGATGGACAGTCTGCAGCTTACAGTTATAGCACGGTCCGATAATTATACAGACCGCATATTCGCCGGTGTGTTTCCGTGTGATTTGCTTCCGGAAGAAAGAGTGACTCAGAGACCCGCGGCATATATTGTGAATACAGACCCGGCGAATCAAGCTGGTCGCCACTGGATATTAATCGTACTCTGCGACGATAAGACGGGCATATTTTTTGACAGTTACGGCTTCCATGCGGATAATATTATCTTTCCACGCGCTTTTGTGACATTCCTGAACAAGAATTGTTATTCTTATTGTTATCAGAGCGCACAAATTCAAGATTTGTATAGCCGTGTATGCGGTCATTATTGCATATATGTATTATACCATTTAGCTCGAGGCTTTCCATTTAAGAAGGTTTTACAAAATTTCACATCTGACTTGCAGAATAATGATCGAACCGTATCAGGTTTTGTGACATCAAGATTTTCAGGCGCAGTCCTTTGTTCATCGTGTCGTTATCAGATTCCGCAAAGATGCATTTGTCAGCATTATGCTGTTAGCTAACTTAAAGTGTGTTTCCTTTATGCTGTTAGCTAACTTAAAGTGTGTTTCCTTTTTTCTGTTTGTGTAAAGTGAGTGTGGTTAGCTTAAAATGTGTTCTTTATTTCCAATTAGTTCTGACAATAAAACATTTTAATGAACATAACACGCTGTATGTAGTCGTACAGATCCTAGGATATAATTATATACCATAACACCTCCAGGCAGCTGCCCTGAGAAAGCTAATACAAAAAACAAATAACCTCAGATGACATCTACAGGACACAATAACTTTTCTTTAAACCTCTGACCCGCAGATAACCCTACATAACCTTCAGGTACAATACAGGTACAAATGTGTTATAAAACAAAGTTCTGCTTCACAAAGATCACCAAACAGCATGAATTTGTACAAAAATATGACCCTCAGATAACACAGCTGAAACACAACTTCTCAGATGACATCTACAGACACAAAAAAAAGAGAAAGCAAATATCAAACATTCTGCGTTATAAAAACCAATGCCTGGGCACATGACCCGCAGATACCCCTACATAACCTTCAGGTACAATACATGTACAAACAGAAAATCTGTCTTTTCGGTTTGTGTAAATAAGCATTTATTGGGAAAGCAAATACAACAACAATTGGCCTAGGTGTTATAAACCGCTGACCCACAGCAGATTCTCTGTTTGTGAAAATAAACATTTAGTTAATGTTCACCATTTAGTACTAGTGTTCAGTAGAGTCACAAATAAACAGCTTTAAGTTCTGAACTATATGGATACACTGTGAATAAAATACAGCTTACAGAATCAAACTCGAGCTACGTATAAAAATATAAAACAAATACGTGTAGAGACACAAATAAACAGTTTTAAGTTCTGAACTATATGGATACACTGTGAATAAAATACAGCTTACAGAATCAAACTCGAGCTACGTATAAAAAACAAAATACGTGAATAATATCAAACTGCAACAAATTAAAGTATATCAAACGATATCAAAAGGGGAAATCAGCCAGCCTCAGGGACAGCTGGCTGACAGGAGGAGGGGAGGGGTTACACACTTTGATACACTTTGATAGGGGCGGGGCACCTGTCAGATTGAGTTTGACGAAACCACCCGATGCTACACAACTTGTGGTGATGTAATATGTTGCATCACTGCACTAGTAGAAGTGTAATAAGAAGGGCCCATAAATTATGGATATTTGGTGCCAGTTTGTGGAGTGTGTGGTCTGGTTTTGCCATGCCAGGTCCTGGATTTAGATATTTGTGGCTTGAGCTAAGTGTTTAGCCAGGAAGTTTAGCAGCATATGTGGAAGGCATCTGAAAGTTTGCTGACTTTGAGGAGTGGACCAGATGTCAGTTGCTGAATTGTGGCTTATGAAAAGTGGTAAAAGTAGATTCTCTGTGGGTTCTAGAAAAACTAAAACCTCAGTGCCTTCAGCCACCAGATCTTTTTGCAAGTCATTTGCTGTCACTGAAGGCAGAGGAGTAGCTAGGATTTTGATTCAGGGGAGGAAAACTTCTGAGTGGTAACACTCTGATTACAACTATGGTCACATGCCATTATTGTTGGCGTAAGGCATCCTCAGCAGATGACATAGCTAAAATCAAACTCTATACAAAGACCAACACTGATATTACTGCCATATGGTAACCATACAGAGGTAGACACCAGTCTTGCAGAAATTGTAATAGATTACAATACAGCTACAGATACTGACTTACCGCTGACATTCTTTCTGGTGGAGTCGTTCACATTTCTCATCTTTTCCATCTAGCCCAGTATGACACAACAGCTTCTTCCAGTCAGGACTCAGCTGCAGAGATTACAACAAAGACACATTTATTAACATTTCCTGCACCACCCCGATCTATCCCCAACCTGCACAAACTCCTCATCCTGCTGACACCTCAATACTGAGCCGCTGTTTCCGTATGTGCCCCTATTACTGCACCTGCTGTGTGGTACTGTGTGCCCTCTAAGTGGCAAAACAAACCTCTAGAATATAGTAATGCTGTGTGCAAGTGCGCTAGAAATCAGTGCCAACATTTTGCCCCCCTAGAAAATAATAATGTCCTCTATGTGTCCCTTTGACAGTCACAATAATCTGAGTTTCCCTATAATAATAAGTGCCCACTTAACATTTAATAATGTCTTGTACACAGTATGATGCTCTCTAATGCACAGTAAAATGCCCTCTCACTGTATAGTACACTCCCAGACCCTTTTGGTAGCCCACAAACTGATGACTCCAAACTCTATAATGGCCCCACTCTGCACAAACACCCCACATTATCTCCCACACTGTATGAAGGCCTCCTCACTGTAATCCCTGCACATTATGATGGCCCCATAAATAGCCTCCATATTGTATAATGAACCAGATAGTCCTCAACATAGTATAATGCACTCCCTATAGGCCTCCGTATAGCATAATGTACTCCTCAAAGGCCTTTGTATAGTATAATATACCCACCATATGCCTATATATAGTATAAGGCACACCCATAGGCCTCTATAGTATAAAACACAGTCTATCATTGTTGGTTTGTTTACTGTAAGTGCTAGTTTGTATTTTTTATGCAACCCCTCATGTACAGTACCATGAAATCCGTGGTGCTATATACATAAATATATAATAATGAACACAAAAGCCAAATGAGAATCTCAAGTTGCAGACAGGATGTTTTGGGCTACTGGCCCTTGTCAGTGCAAAGTATGAAATGTGATTTGGCTATGTGAGAGGCTAAGGCTGGGACCTAAAGGGTAAGGTTTCTCCTTATAGAGAGTGATATGCTAGGCCAGCATGCCTGTATGAGGAGATTTTAAACATTTTCATGTAAAATGTCAGAGATCAGCTGCTTTCTCTAGTGTTTAAAAGTTGAAAATATGAAACCTGTTTTTAATAATTTTTCATATTTCATACCAGTAAAATATGTTAAAATATTAAGCAAAGATCAAACATAAATAATTTACATTTTTTCAATTGTTGAGAACATTTTTTGGGGGAAATTACCCATTTTCTTAAGGATGGATTCATTGGTTCAATAATTCTGAGACTGCAGAAGTCATTAACCCCTTTGCCCCCAAGGTGGTTTTGCATGTTAATGACAAGGCCAATTATTACAATTCTGACCACTGTCCCTTTATGAGGTTATAAATCTGGAACGCTTCAACGGAGCCTGGTGATTCTGACATTGTTTCTTGTGACCTATTGTACTTCATGATAGTGGTAAAATTTCTTTGATATGACTTGTGTTTATTTGTGAAAAAAAATGGAAATTTAGCGAAAATTTAGAAAATGTTGCAATTTTTCAACATTGAATTTTCATGCCCTTAAATCACACAGATATGTCACACAAAATATTTAGTAAGTAACATTTAACAGTTTATTAACCCTTCAGGTGCTTCACAGGAATTTTTGGAATGTTTAAAAAAAATTAACATTTAACTTTTTTTCACAAAAAATTTACTTCAGATCCAATTTGTTTTATTTTACTAAGGGTAACAGGAGAAATTTGTTGTTCAATTTGTCCTGAGTACGCTGATACCCCATATGTGGGAATAAACCACTGTTTGGGCGCATGGCAGAGCTCAGAAGGGAAGGAGCGCCGTTTGAATTTTCAATGCAAAATTGGCTGGAATTGAGATCGGACGCCATGTCGAGTTTGGAGAGCCCCTGATGCACATAAACAGTGGAAACTCCCCACAAATTACACCATTTTGGAATGTAGACCCCCTAAGGAACTTATGTAGATGTATGGTGAGGACTTTGAACCCCCAAGTGCTTCACAGAAGTTTATACTGTAGAGACGTAAAAATAAAAAATCATATTTTTTTTCACAAAAATGACATTTTCGCCTCCAATTTTTTTATTTTCCTAAGTGTAACAGGAGAAATTGGACCCCAAAAGTTGTGCAATTTGTCCTGAGCACGGTGATACCCCATGTGTAGGGGGAACCACCATTTGGGTGCATGGTAGAGCTCGAAAGGGAAGGAGCCACGTTTTGGAATGCAGACTTTGATGGAATGGTCTGCGGGCATCACGTTAGGTTTGCAGAGCCCCAATGTACCTAAGCAGTAGAAACCCCCCACAAGTGTCCCCATATTGGAGACTAGACCCCCAAATGAACTAGATGGGTTGTGAGAATTTTGAACCAACAAGTGTTTCATTAGAGTTTATAATGCAGAGCCGTGAAAAAAAAATCATTTTTTCCATAAAAATGAATTTTTAGCTCTAATTTTGTATTTTCACAAGTGTAAAAGGAGAAACTGGACCTCAAAAGTTGTTGTCCAATTTGTCCAGAATACGGTGATACCCCATATTGTGAGAGAAAACTACTGTTTGGGTGCACATTGGGGCTCGGAAGGAAAGCAGTGACGTTTTGGAATGCATACTTTGTCGGAATGGTCTGCGAGTGTCATGTTGCATTTGCAGAGCCACTGATTTGCCTAAACAGTAGAAACCCCCCACAAGTGACCCCATATTGGAGACTAGACCCCCCAAGGAACTTATCTAGATGTGTTGTGAGAATTTTGAACCCCAAAGTGTTTCTCTAAAGTTTATAATGCAGAGCCATGAAAATAAAAAATCATTTTTTCCCCCAAATTTTTATTTTCACAAGAGTAACAGGAGAAATTGGACTGCAAAAGTTGTTATCCAATTTGTTCTCAGTATGCTGATACCCCATATGTGGGCCTAAACCACTGTTTGGGTGAACTTGAGCCTGGGAACTTTTCAGAATATTTTCCCACGCTCGAGTTCATATGAGGACATCCAGCAGAGGGCGCATCACCGCAACTGAAGGTACCTAAAGGTCTTTGACCTACATTCCATTCATTCCCCGGGGTTTTATAGGCAGGAGCACAGCTGCATTAGCAGAGCTTCTGCTTGTAAAATTAGTTAACCCCTTCAGATGGATTTACATCGTGGGACATGACAGAACGCCGGAAGGTATGGGATATTGTTGTTTTTTTATTTTACCTTTTTTACAGAAAGAGGGTCTTCAGGTGGATTACCAGTATAATAAAATATTACAAAAACCTGTGTATTTATTTCATTAAAATTCTTTGTAATAATGTGTGTGTGTTTTTTAACCACTCCATACTATTGGATTAATAATGGATAGGTGTCATAATTGACGCCTCTCCATTATGAACCTGGCTTAATGTCACCTTACAATAGCAAGGTGACATTAACCCTTCATTACTCGTATCCCACCGCTACACGGCAATGGGAAGAGAGTGGCCAAGTGCCAGAATAGGCGCATCTTCCAGATGTGCCTTTTCTGGGGTGGCTGGGGGCATATGTTTTTAGCCAGGGGGTGCCAATAACCATGGACCCTCTCCAGGCTATTAATATCTGCCCTCAGTCACTGGCTTTACCATTCTGGCGGAGAAAATTGCGCGGGAGCCCACGCCAATTTTTTGTCCGCGATTTAACCCTTTAATTTAATAGCTAGAGCGCCCAAATTTTGCACATACACACTACTAACATTAGTAGTGTGGAATATGCAAAAAAAGGGATATGAGATGGTTTACTGTATGTAAACCATGTCTCATATCATGTCGGGTTTGAGAAGGAGATGGCAAAATCCGGCAATTGAATTACCGGCTTTTAAGCTATCTAGCGCTGTATGAAATATTAATATATATACATATATGTGTCTCACTGACATATATATATATATATATATATATACCCCTATACTATGTGTAAACATTTATCTTAGCTATTCTATTCTAACCTGTCAGTGTGATTTTACTGTACACCCCACTGAATTGCCGGCTTTTCTATAGAACACCGCTGTGTATTTCTCGCAAGTCACACTGTTGGTCCATGTGTAATCTGTATTTTTCTGGCCCCCATAGACTTTTATTGGCGTATTTTTTGCGCAATACGGTGACAAACGCAGCATGCTGCGTTTTTCTACGGCCGTAGAAGACCGTATAATACGGATCAGTAAAATATGGCTGATAGGAGCTGGGGCATAGAGAAGCATTGTACCGTATGCAATCCGTATTTTCAGCACCTCTTTTACGTCCGTAAAACACGCTAGTGTGAGGCCGGCCTTATTCTTTGGGTCAGTATGATTACAGTGCTACCTCATTTATATCATTTTTTATGTATTGGCGCTTTTACACAATAAAAACTATTTTATATAAAAAATTATTATTTTTGCATCGCTTTATTCTGAGAGCTATAACTTTTTTTTTTGCTGATGATGTTGTTTGGCAGCTCATTTTTTGCGGGACAAAATGATGTTTTCAGTGGTACCAAGTTTATATCCGTCTTTTTGATCGCGTGTTATTCCACGTTATGTTCCGCGGTATGATGATAAAGCATTTTTTTGCCTTTTTGTTGTTGTGGGGTTCACTAAAGGGGTTAACTAGTGGGACAGTTTTATAGGTCTGGTCGTTATGGACGCAGCGATACTAAATATGTAAACTTTTATTGTTTTTTTATTATTAAAGAAATGTATTTATTGGAACTATATTTAATTATTATTTTTTCTTTGTTTAGGAATTGAAAAAAAATATTTTTACACAGTATAATATTTTTTTTAAACTTTTTTACATTGTCCCAGCGTGGGACATCACTGTATAAAGTCAGATAGCTGATCTGACACTTTGCACATCACTGAGTCAGATCAGCGATCTGACAGATATGCAGTGAAGGAGGCTTCTCAGGTCCTGCTCTCAGCAGGCACTGACAAGTCACCTCCCTGCAGGTCCCGGAAGGACCCCAACAGCCATCTTGGATCCAGGGGTCTGCAGGCAGAGAGAACCTCAGAACAATGCAATCATATTGTGTTGTTCTGAGGGAAGCAAACAGGGAGTCCCCTCACTGCGCAATGCTTCTCTATGCCACTGGAATGAGGCGATCTTGTTTGATCAGAGTGTTCCAGGGGTTAAAGTGTCGGGAGCGGTCCATGACCGCTCCTCGCAGTTAGCACCTGGTGTTAGCTGTGATAACAAAGTGCCATCAAAGAAGAATAGGCGAAATGCGTGTCGGGGTGAGATGCAACAGTGCTGACACACCATTCAGGTATAATGTGATTTGATACACTTTACTTTATAGTAATGATAGCACTATGCACGTAGACACTTTAATTGATTGTGCCCTTATATGGTGAATAAGGGAAATAACCCTGTCAATATTTTAACCATCTATCTTTGATGAATGGCACTTTGCCTTGTTGTAGTAAGTATAGATATACCCCTGGTTGTTTATTGTAGTAACTTCTTGGCCTTACCAATTTGTGTTAATATATTCTATCTGATTTGGTGTGCCAACTGTTGTTGGTCTTCTAGTCTGACTTGAGGCATCCATCCATTATATACTTTGACAAGATTTTATGTATATTTATGTGAATAAACTTTAATAATTTTTCTATACATTTCATGTGCCTTAATTGGTTCTGAGTAAATGAAAATATAAATAAGAATGATATTTTATTATTTACAAATACCACAATATCAATAACATACTGCATGGAATATGAAAAAAAGAGATGGGAAAAAAATCCCCACAGGGGCTAAAGTATTGCTATATGACACAAAGATAGATTACAAGTTTCTGCCATCCATTAGAACAAATGCCAAGAATTGAATAAATCACTAATATGTGAATACATACAGTTGCAATATCAAGAAAACACTAAAATAGATAGTTATCAACTAGTATAATACAATAATAAATACATTTGTAACTATACAGCACAAATACTTCTGTTCAGGAGAAGATATTAAATATATTGGCATAACGCTAATGTGAACCACGTACTGAGCAATGAATAGAAGAAAAAACAATAATCTAAAAAGTACATTTGGCCATATTGATGAACAGGAGACCGTAACCTCAGAGCCCCCCCCCCCCCCCCCCCCTCTACCTGTGTTTCACCAACCACAGTGGTTTTGTCAGGTGGTATTTTTGGCCTTTGTTTTGATGAATTGCAAACAGCTCTAATCTATCTGTGTCATATAGCAGCACTCTAACCGCCAGTGGGCATTATTCTCCAATCCTTCTTCCTTTCATATTATATGCATAGTATTTTGCTGATTTTGTGGTATTTGCACTTAAAGGGAACCTGTCACCTGAATTTGGCGGGACTGGTTTTCGGTCATATGAGCGGAGTTTTTGGGTGTTTGATTCACTCTTTCCTTACCCGCTGGCTGCATGCTGGCCAAAATATTGGATTGAAGTTCATTCTCTGTCCTCCATAGTACACGCCTGCGCAAGGCAAGATTATCTTATTCTTGTGCGTCCAAGCTTCCCTCCACTTATAAGAAAAAGCTCTGCCAACCACGCACGGATGAATTGCTGTCTAATGAACAGCCCTCTCTTCTGGACAGCATCAGAACCCTCATCAGACAGGAGGTCCAGTCCTCTATGGCGGCCCTTTCCCAGGCCCCAACACCACAGCCCCCTCCTCCTAAGAAAAGGAAGATGTCTCCTGTGGATTCTGACTCTGACTCAGGCGAGATCCGTACCTCGGGTTCGGAGGACATTTGGGAGAATGAGGGTTCTACTTACAGCCCCAGGTCAGATAATAAAAAATATATTTTTTCTTCCGAAGATATGGAAGAGCTAATTTCCATGGTGAGGGGCACCATGGGGGTGGAGGAGGAGGTAGCGAGCCACTCCGTTCAGGATGATATGTTTGGGGGGTTAAAACCCAGGGCCCCAAAGGGGTTCCCTATACATGAAAACATTGAAAATCTTGTCCTTCATGAATGGGGCCTACCTGAGAAAGGTTTGAGTGTCCCATCAGAATTAAAGAATCGTTTCCCTCTTGATGGGGTCTTTTCTTTATGGGAAATACCTAAAGTGGATGTACAGGTGTCCAGGGTAATCACAAAGATGTCTCTTCCCTTTGAGGATTCCTCTCAGCTCAAAGATCCTATGGATTGGAAAATCGAGGAAATCCTGGGACACATCCACTAATCTACTGAAAACAAAAGTGGCCTCAACATGTGTTGCCAGATCCCTATTTCTCTGGCTACGTACTTTAGAAAATCACCTTTCTCAGGGGACATCAAGGGAAGAGATACTAAACTCTCTACCACTTCTTCAGAAGGCAACAGGGTTCCTTGCGGATGCTTCCGCTGAGTCTGTACGGGTAGCCGTTAGGTCTGCAGTTCTCTCCAATTCAGCTAGGAGAGCTCTATGGCTTAAATCCTGGGGAGGTGACATTACCTCCAAGTCCAAACTGTGTGGTATTCCTTTTCAGGGACATTATATGTTTGGGCCAGCCCTTGATGAGATCTTAGACAAGGCTACAGATAAAAAGAAAGCTCTTCCGTAGCAGAGTACCTCTAGGAAATGCTTTTTTCGTCCCTCCCGTGAGCAAGCTCCCCAGAGAGATTACAGGGGTAAAAGTAAATCAGGTCGTGGAGCTACCCCAAAGGGGGTAAAACCAGGAACATCCTTGTCCCACAACACCAGCAGACCCCTGAGAAATAATGACTGCTCTCACGTCGGGGGCCTACTCTCAGGCTTTCTCTCCCAATGGGAGGCCATCACAACAAATCAGTGGGTCCTGCGTACCATACAGGAAGGCCTGAGGTTAGAATTCGAGAGTCCTCCTCACTGATTGACAATTACCTCCCTACAGTCTCCACACCTTCAAGAATCCCTGATTTCAGATCTTCACGGTCTGCTTCAGGCAGGAGTAATCTCCCAGGTACCATATCAGGAAATGGGAAAGGGTCACTATTCTCACTTATTTTTGATAAAAAAGCCCTCTGCGAAACACCGGATCATCATAAACCTGAAACCCCTAAATCAGGTGATCACATATCGAAGATTCAAAATGGAATCAATCAGATCAGCTATCCCGCTTATTGGTCAGGACTGGGTATTGGCTACAGTAGATCTGAGGGATGCATGTTATCAAGTGTCGAAAAACATCCCGACCACAGGAAGTTCCTCAGATTTGCAGTGGCCCAAGACCATTGAGTCAGCCATTATCAATTCAATGCCCTTCCTTTCGGAGTCTCGTCAGCTGCACGGGTTTTTACCAAGATCATGTCAAAAGCAGTGATCTTCATCTGATAACAGTGGATCTGTATCATCCCGTATATGGATGATTTTCTTATGTCGCTCCATCCATTCCTCGTCTGAATTTGGATGTGATGAAGGTCCTGGATATCCTGAGATCCCTGGGGTAGATTCCGAACTTTGAGAAGTCGGATCTCCATCCATCTTCGAGGAAAAAATTCTTAGGAGTTCTTCTGGACTCAGGGGAAAGAATGTCCTTCTTACCCAGGGACCGTCAACTCGATCTCGCCCAGAGGATTTCCAGATTCAGGAATCAGAGGACTCTGACCTTAAGAGACTTGATGTCAATCCTGGGCTTGTTGACGTCATGCATGCAAGCAGTCTCCTGGGCCCAGGCCCACACAAGAGTCCTTCAGTCACACATCCTGATGCATTCGAAAGAACGCCAGAATGCATTAACAAGGAGAGTTCATCTCCCCAGTCATGTAAAATCCTCCCTTTTATGGTGGCTGAACTCCCAAAACTTTCAACAGGGAGTCAGCTGGGATCAACTTCCTCTGAAGATGCTCACAGCGTATGCAAGCCAGAGAGGCTGGGACGCCGCAGTAGAAGGTTCCCACTTCAAGGGGTTGTGGCCCCCAAACATCAGGTCCAGCTCCTCAAACCTGATGGAACTAAAAGCGGTGGAGGAGGGGCTAAAAGCCGCATCTATCCTCATCCAACACAACTACAGTGGCCTACCTCTGACACCAGGGAGGCACGAAATACACCAGCCTGAAATTAACCACTGCAAGGATTTTTTCCTGGGCTGAAAAACACTTCCTATCCATCACAGCAGTGCACATAAAGGGATCAGACAGTGCCCAGGCAGACTTCCTCAGCTGGAGAGACTTCCATCCTGGGGAGTGGTCTCTAAACCAAGAGGTATTCCTATCCCTGGTCCGGAGGTGGGGAAGTCCCAATGTGGATCTGTTTGCCAACGGTCAGAACACGAAGTCAAGCACTTTCTTCTCCCTCAACTCCTCAAGTGAAGTGCAAGGACTGGATGCCTTCTCCCATCCTTGGAAGTTTGCTCTGGCATACGCCTTCCCTCCAATTCGTATGTTACCAAGAACACTACAAAAGATCTGGGCAGACCGAGTCACAACGATTCTGGTGGCACTGATGTGGCCAGGAAGAAGCTGGCATGCCGCATTGCATCTGCCCCAGATAGTCGATCTTCTTCAGCAGAGACCCCTGCTACACCCAGATTTACACAGGTTGAAACTGGCGGCCTGGTAACTGAGGCCAAGATTCTGAGAGCCAGAGGTCTCTTGGATGACTTAATTCAGACCCAACAAAAAAGTAGGAAACCAATAACCAACGCCATCCATGGCAAGGTTTGGAAAAAAATTTCATCCTGATGTTTCCCAAAAAAAAACATTCTAAGATTTGTGCAATATTGGGATGGAACAGATTATCTCCAGAAGGGACTGGATCTAGGACTCTCACCTAGAACCCTAAAGGTTCAGGTGTTGGCACTTTGTTCCTTCTTTGATCAGCCACCGTTGGGTTAGATGTTTCATGACATCTGCAACTAGGATTCGCTCTAGGCTCCATGTCTAGACCCCTCATTGGACGCTGCGACGGTGCAGATGCCAATCCCGGACATACACACATACATACATACATACATACATACGCACATACACACACACACACATTCAGCTTTATATATTAGATTGTCCTGCCATGACACACGACCAATATGTGAATCAAAAAAGGCAGCAAATTGGTCCCGCATGTGACCAACTGCTGCAGGTGATGCTGGAAATCGGGCAGTGCGTGTGCAACTGGTTCATCCAGTTCAATGTTGGGTTGCTCCTTAGCCATTATATAATTGCGCAGAACCACACAGGCTTTGACCACCTTGTCGACTGTTTCCACTTTTAGATTTATGGCTGATGCAAGAATGCCAAAGGAACACTCTACTATTCTTCAGGCCCTGGTCAGTCTGTAGTTAAAGATCCTTCTAGTGTGGTTCAAGTCCCGACTGGAATAAGGCTTCAGTAGGTTTTCAAACATCTGAAAGGCCTCATCCCCAACCATAACAAATTGCATCGGTGGACCTGAGTGTTGGGGAGAGGCTGTGGCCGGGGGAAATGGAAATTTTTGCCATACACACGGCGGCCCATATCCGAGTTCTTGAAAGTCTGGGAATCATTGCCATGGCCAAAAGCTCCAATGTCCACGGCGATGAAGTGACAGTTCGCATCAGCTATTGCCATGAGCACAACAGAAAAATATTTTTTATAGTTGAAATACTCCGATCCTGTTCTGGCAGGTTTGATAATGCGGAGGTGCTTTCCATCCACCGCTCCTAAACAGTTGGGGAAATCACACACACTCCAGAATTTTTCTGCAATTTCAAGCCACATGTCCACGGTGGGTAAGGGTGTAAACTCATCCCGGAGTACATTCCACAAAGCCCGACAGGTGTCCGCAACTATTCCGGACAGAGTGGATATTCCAAGCCGGTATTGGAAATGGAGGGATGATAAACTCTCGCCGGTTGCCAGAAATCTGTAAGAAAAATAAACCCCCCAAAAATTACATACAAACAATTCTATTTATGGTGTGGTTACGCTAAAGAAAGAAAGGAACATACCCAAAACATACATGTCAGAAAACACAAAATTTGGACTGTCATTGGTTTAGATTTGGAACGTACCTTAATGTAACCAGCAGACGTTCCTCTGGTGAAATCGCTCTACGGAGCTGGGTGTCCTGTCTCTGTATGGCTCTTTGGACATGAGCAAGCAAATCCCGGAATGAGTCTTGCGACATCCTTGTATATTCATGGAATTTCTCCGGGTTGGCATTAAGCTCGCCATACAGCATGTGATAGGCTCCACGGCTCTCAAGTAGTTCGATAATGGGGTGTCTCCAAAAACGCCTACGTTGTCTCCTTCTCCATCTTTCGCAATTTCTGTCTTGCTTCCAAGCAAAAGCACAGGCAAGAAACAGCTTGATGCTTAAATCCAGGTTGAAATAAAAGCTCTCCATGCGAAGATCCATCATGACACAGGATACAGAAGAAAAATCTGAAGATTACAGCTGTTTAGGGGTCTATATAAAGAAATCCCATAATGCACGCCCTCTTTAGTCCCATCAGTGGTGTCTAGTTATCTTGATCTTTTTCTTTGTTCTTCGTTTATATGCGTTTTTTCCACCACTTGCGGATGCGGATTAAACGTTGCGGTTTTAAACGCAAATGTGAAACTAGCCTTACAAGCATGCCTGAGGTGGTCTCTTGTGCATTATTTGGTGGTGCTATCTTTCCAATTTAGACTTTGTGAACATTTTTATATCTGAGGCAAACATTGTTTTTTAACATAAGAATCAAGTATGTGAGTAAAAAAATGGATGGCATTAGAGAAAATTATAGGGAGATAACAGGAAGAGTTAGAGATCAGTTTATTAAGAAGTTATACATATTAGATATATGCGTTACATACTATCAATCCAAAGGTCTAAATGAAGACTGTAACATTGGTGTATTTTGAAGAAAAATATTTTCCTTGTGCATGTATAGACCAAGTGGCTTTTGTAATTAACTTAAAGGGAAGGTGCCCCCAGTTTTCTTGTATTTTGTTTTTTTTGTGAAATTAAGCTTAAAATAGTAATTAAAATGTATTAATGCAATGTTTGCACTGTTTGGAAACATTTCTATATGAAAAATATTATATATATTTTTTAAAAATATATTTACCACTAGGGGGAGCATTTTCCGTTTTAGACTTCAAGCAGCTATAGTAAGACTTACAAGCTTTACTGTTAGCAGCAAAATTTGGGCAGTAACTGCTGACATCACCATTTCCCTCCCCTTTTGGGTGGTTTAATATCCCTGGGGCAGAATGAAGAGCAGCATCACAGGGCAGCGCCATTTTGTGTGTGACTGCCCTGTGATCTGCTATCACCAGCAGTTACTGCATCAGAGTCACAGCTTGTTTACAGAGGAACAGAACACAGTGGACCCAGCAGCATCTGGACCCAAGAAGAGTGAAGACATCTGGTGTGCATGGAGCAGCATTAGGAGCTGTCTGGGACTCATCCCTCAAGAAGATAAGAAGGAGCTCCAGGTCTGCAGTGAATAGCCAGGCATTATGGAGGGAGGGGAGAGATACATTGTCAACACATTAGCCGGATGATGGGACTATTACTGTCCCATAATTGGCTAATGTGTCAATCACTGTCATTGTAGCAGGCATCGAGACCCCCCCACGCCGCACAAAGACCCCCCCACGCCGAACAGAGACCCTTCATGCCGCACAGAGACCCCCCACGGCACACAGAGACCCTCCCACGCTGCACAGAGACCCCCCACGCCACACAGAGACCCCCCCACGCCGCACAGAGACCCCCCACAGCGCACAGAGACCCCCACGGCGCACAGAGACCCCCAAAGCCGCACAGAGACCCCCCCCCACACCGCACAGAGACTCCCCACGGCGCACAGAGACCCCCACGACGCACAGAGACCCCCCACGCTGCACAGAGACCCACCCACAGCGCACAGAGACCCCCCCACGGTGCACAGAGACCCCCCACGATGCACATAGACCCCCCACGCTGCACAGAGACCCCCCACGCCGCACAGAGGGGGAGAGTGCAGCTTACCGGAGATCAGTGGGATTGTGTGCAAGTGGGGAGGCGGAGACAGAGCAGGAGAAGCACACAGGGCAGTGTGTGAGGAGCAAAGGATGTCTGCCCAGAACCTGCAGTGCCTGGAGTACAGAGGAGCACGGAGGTAAATCACCCGCACTCCCCACGCTCCAGTCAGCGCTTCTGTCTTGCAATAGAGAGCAAGTGGAGCTCAGCAGATACAGGGCTATAATAAAATGGCAGCTAGTCACACCTGCAGCAGTGAGTTGTGCAACCCACAGAGGCGTGCCCAGCTCACTGCTAATGCTGCTGCAATGTTACAGATAGGGTCAGCGCCTGTCTATTATCTCCTATGTCCATGCGGTGCCCTAATATGACACTGTTAGCGTCGTGCTACTGCTGTGAACACAAGATGTCAGCCTCCAGTTCCTTCTTTCTACTCATATAACACACGAAATCTGTTTTACATGCATTCAAATCTTGGTTATAACAGCATGTTATGCTACATTACATTGATTAATTAATGATCTACAAACGTGGTACCTTCCCTTTAACTGAAATCACAATTTTTATGAATATATATTCATCTTAAATTCGGGCAAAGTATTGACTCTTTCCTAAATGGTAGTATTAGATATAAGAGAAAATAATATTAAATTATAATAATTGTCTAAGGGTCACTTCCGTCTGTCTGTCCTTCTGTCTGCCACAGATATTCATTGGTCACGGCCTCTGTCTATCATGAAAATCCAAGTCCCTGATTGGTCACCGCGTAACAGCCACAACCAATCAGCGACGGGCACAGTCTGGAAGAAAATGGCCGCTCCTTCCTCCCCGCAGTCAGTGCCCGGCACCCGCATACTCCCCTCCGGTCACCGCTAACACAGGGTTAATGCCAGTGGTAACGGACCGCGTTATGCTGCGGGTAATGCACTCCGTTACTGCCGCTATTAACCCTGTGTGTCCCCAACTTTTTACTATTGATGCTGCCTATGCGGCATCAATAGTAAAAAATGTAATGTTAAAAATAATTTTAAAAAAAACAAAAAACCTGCTATACTCACCCTCCGTTGTCCGCTCGCCCCGGCCGCCATCTTCCGTTCCCAGCGATGCATTGCGAAATTACCCAGAACACTTAGCGGCCTCGCGAGACTGCTAAGTCATCTGGGTAATTTCACAATGCATCCGGGGAACGGAAGATGGCAGCAGCCGCGCCTATCGCCGGAGCTCCACTGGACCCCACGAGGTGAGTATATTACTTTTTTTATTTTAATTATTTTTTTAACAGGGATATGTGCCCACACTGCTGTATACTACGTGGGCTGTGTTAAATACCGCGTGGCTCTGTGCTGTATACTACATAGGCAGTGTTATATACTATGTGGGCTGTGTGATATACTCCGTGGGCTGTGCTATATACTACGTGACTGGGCAATATACTACGTGGCTCTGTGCTGTATACTACGTGGCTCTGTGCTGTATACTACGTAGCTGGGCAATATACTACGTAGCTGGGCAATATACCATGTGACTGGATAATATACTATGTGACTGGCAATATACTACTTGGCTGGGCAATATACTACGTTGCTGGGCAATATACTACGTGCAGGGCCGGCGTCAGCACCCGGCGCACCCGGGCAAGTGCCGGGGCCCTGACAAGACAGGGGGGCCCACTCACGCAGTCATACATCCATCTGGCCGCTTTAACCCTTTCTACCCTTTCAATTTGCCCTGCCTGGCACAAGCATCTTCTCAGTCAGTGCAGGGCCAGGCACATAGGGGTTAAGGACACAGCCAGCGTGACATTGTGGGCGGAGAGTTCTCCTGCTCTGCTCTCCTGGCTGTGTGCAGTGCTGAACTAATCAGGCACAGGCAGATTCCGGACTGGAGGAGCTGCTACCGGCACCTGAGTGAGTGCCATGCTATATCGCTGTATATTCTGACAGTCTGGGTGACCTGGGGGGGCGTGTCATGATCCCAATGGCAGGGGATCACTAAAGGACAAGCACAGATACAAACAAGCTCTAGGGCGATGGAACCTGAGCTGACCGCGACCCTGAACCTAACACACAAGTAAAAGTAGCCGGGGAACGTGCCTACGATGATCCTAGACGTCTCGCTCCAGCCGAAGATCTAACTTCCCCTATTAGAAGAAACACAGACCTCTCTTGCCTCCAGAGAAATACCCCACAGAAATAGCAGCCCCCCACATATAATGACGGTGAAATGAGAGGAAAGCACATACGCAGTATGAAAACAGTTTCAGCAAAATGAGGCCCGCTAAAGCTAGATAGCAGAGGATACAAAAGTGAACTGCGTGGTCAGCGAAAAACCCTTCAAAAAACCATCCTGAAATTACTTGAACTCATGTGCCAACTCATGGTACATGAGGAGCAATTTCAGCCCACTAGAGCAACCAGCAGCAATAATCACATATCTGCAGGCTGGACTAAAAAACCAAATAAAGCAAAACACCAAAACAGGAAAATCCAAACTTAGCTTGACCAGAAGGTTCTAGGAGAAGGGAGCAGAGGTAACAAGACACACTGGATACATTGATAACCGGCGAGGAAATGCCAGCAAAGCCAGGTTAAATAGGAAACTCCCATATCCTGATGGAACAGGTGGAACCCAGAGACCCAGGAAAGACAAGTCACCCAGTACCATCAGTAACCACCAGAGGGAGCCCAAAAACAGAACTCACAACAGTACCCCCCCCTTGAGGAGGGGTCACCGAACCCTCACGAGAACCACCAGGGCGACCAGGATGAGCCCTATGAAAAGCGCGAACCAAATCATCAGCATGAACATCCGAGGCAACCACCCAAGAATTATCCTCCTCACCATAACCCTTCCACTTGACCAAATACTGGAGTTTCCGTCTGGAAACACGAGAATCCAAGATCTTCTCCACAACATACTCCAATTCTCCCTCCACCAGCACTGGAGCAGGAGGCTCAAGCGAAGGAATAACAGGTACCTCATACTTCCGCAACAACGACCGATGGAACACATTATGAATAGCAAACGATGCCAGGAGATCCAAACGAAACGACACAGGGTTAAGAATTTCCAAGATCCTATAGGGACCGATGAACCGAGGCTTGAACTTAGGAGAAGAGACCTTCATAGGAACAAAACGAGAAGACAACCACACCAAGTCCCCAACAAGAAGTCGAGGACCCACGCGGCGACGGCGATTAGCAAACTGCTGAGCCTTCTCCTGGGACAACTTCAAATTGTCCACCACATGACTCCAAATCCGATGCAACCTATCCACCACCATGTCCACTCCAGGACAATCAGAAGGTTCCACCTGACCAGAGGAAAAACGAGGATGAAACCCCGAATTACAAAAGAAAGGAGAAACCAAGGTAGCAGAACTAGCCCGATTATTAAGGGCAAATTCGGCCAGCGGCAAAAAGGTAACCCAGTCATCCTGATCAGCAGAAACAAAACACCTTAAATAAGTTTCCAAGGTCTGATTAGTTCGTTCAGTCTGGCCATTCGTCTGAGGATGGAATGCAGACGAAAAGGACAAATCAATGCCCATCTTAGCACAGAACGTCCGCCAAAATCTAGACACAAACTGGGATCCCCTGTCAGAAACGATGTTCTCAGGAATCCCATGCAAACGAACCACATTCTGAAAAAACAGAGGGACCAACTCAGAGGAGGAAGGCAACTTAGGCAAGGGTACCAGATGAACCATTTTAGAAAAGCGATCACACACAACCCAGATGACGGACATTTTTTGAGAGACAGGGAGATCCGAAATAAAGTCCATGGAAATGTGCGTCCAAGGCCTCTTCGGGATAGGCAAAGGTGACAACAATCCACTGGCCCGAGAACAGCAAGGCTTAGCCCGAGCACAAACCTCACAAGACTGCACAAAAGAACGCACATCCCTCGACAAGGAAGGCCACCAAAAAGACCTGGCCACCAAGTCTCTAGTACCAAATATTCCAGGATGACCTGCCAACGCAGAAGAATGGACCTCGGAGATGACTCTACTGGTCCAATTATCCGGAACAAACAGTCTCTCAGGCGGACAACGATCAGGTTTACCCGCCTGAAACTCCTGCAAAGCACGTCGCAAGTCTGGGGAGACAGCAGACAAAATCACCCCATCCCTAAGGATACCAGAGGGCTCAGAATTTCCAAGGGAGTCAGGCACAAAACTCCTAGAAAGAGCATCCGCCTTCACATTCTTTGAACCTGGCAGGTATGAAACCACAAAATTGAAACGAGAGAAAAACAGTGACCAACGCGCCTGTCTAGGATTCAGACGCCTGGCAGACTCAAGGTAAATCAAATTTTTGTGATCAGTCAAGACCACCACACGATGTCTAGCACCCTCTAGCCAATGACGCCACTCCTCAAATGCCCACTTCATGGCCAAAAGTTCCCGATTACCAACATCATAATTCCGCTCAGCCGGCGAAAACTTTCTAGAAAAAAACGCGCATGGCTTCATCACTGAGCCATCGGAGCTTCTCTGCGACAAAACCGCCCCCGCTCCAATCTCGGAAGCATCAACCTCAACCTGAAAAGGGAGCGAAACATCTGGCTGACGCAACACAGGAGCAGAAGAAAACCGGCGCTTAAGTTCCTGAAAGGCCTCCACAGCCGCAGGAGACCAATTAGCAACATCAGCACCCTTCTTAGTCAAATCCGTCAAAGGCTTAACAACACTGGAAAAATTAGTTATAAAACGACGATAGAAATTAGCAAAGCCCAAGAACTTCTGTAGACTCTTAAGAGATGTAGGCTGCGTACAGTCACAAATAGCCTGAACCTTGACGGGATCCATCTCAATAGTAGAAGGGGAAAAAATATACCCCAAGAAAGAAATCTTCTGGACTCCAAAGAGACACTTTGAGCCTTTTACAAACAAGGAATTGGCCCGCAGGACCTGAAACACCTTCCTGACCTGCTGAACATGAGACTCCCAGTCATCAGAAAAAAACAAAATATCATCCAAATACACAATCATAAATTTATCCAGATATTCACGGAAAATATCGTGCATAAAGGACTGGAAGACTGAAGGAGCATTAGAAAGTCCGAAAGGCATTACCAAATACTCAAAATGGCCCTCAGGCGTATTAAATGCGGTTTTCCACTCATCACCTTGCTTTATTCGTATAAGATTATACGCACCCCGAAGATCAATCTTAGTGAACCATTTAGCCCCCTTAATGCGAGCAAACAAATCAGTCAACAATGGCAAAGGATACTGATATTTTACGGTAATCTTATTCAAAAGACGATAATCTATACAAGGCCTCAAGGAACCATCTTTTTTGGCCACGAAAAAAAAACCTGCTCCCAAAGGGGACAAAGATGGACGGATATGTCCCTTTTCCAAGGACTCCTTAACATAATCCCGCATAGCAGTATGCTCTGGCACTGACAGATTGAACAAACGACCTTTAGGAAATTTACTGCCTGGAATTAAATTTATAGCACAATCGCAATCCCTGTGAGGAGGAAGCGAACTGAGCTTAGGCTCCTCAAAAACATCCCGATAGTCAGACAAAAACACAGGAATCTCAGAAGGAGTAGATGAAGCGATAGAAATCGGAGGTGCATCATCATGAACCCCCTGACAACCCCAGCTTAACACAGACATCGATTTCCAGTCAAGGACTGGATTATGAGTTTGTAACCATGGCAGACCAAGCACTAGGACATCATGCAAATTATACAGTACCAGGAAGCGAATCACCTCCTGATGAACAGGAGTCATACGCATGGTCACTTGTGTCCAGTACTGAGGTTTATTCATAGCCAAAGGTGTAGAGTCAATTCCCTTCAAAGGAATAGGGACTTCCAGAGGCTCCAGACTAAACCCACAGCGATTGGCAAATGACCAATCCATAAGACTCAGGGCAGCGCCTGAATCCACATAGGCATCGACGGAAATGGATGATAATGAACAAATCAGAGTCACAGACAGAATGAACTTAGACTGTAAAGTACTAATGGCAACAGACTTATCAACCTTTTTTGTGCGTTTAGAGCATGCTGATATAACATGAGCTGAATCACCACAATAAAAGCACAACCTTTTTTTCCGCCTATAATTTTGCCGTTCACTTCTGGACTGAATTTTATCACATTGCATTATCTCAGGTGACGGTTCAGACGACACCGCCAAATGGTGCACAGGTTTGCGCTCCCGTAAACGCCGATCAATCTGAATAGCCATAATCATAGACTCATTCAGACCAGTAGGCGCAGGGAACCCCACCATAACATCTTTAATGGCCTCAGAAAGGCCATCTCTGAACCTTGCAGCCAGGGCGCACTCATTCCACTGAGTAAGCACCGACCACTTCCGAAATTTTTGACAATAAATTTCTGCTTCATCTTGCCCCTGAGAGAGGGCCAACAAAGCTTTTTCAGCCTGAATCTCTTGGTTAGGTTCCTCATAGAGCAAACCCAATGCCAGAAAAAACGCATCCGCATTAAGCAATGCAGGGTCCCCTGGTGCCAATGCAAATGCCCAATCCTGAGGGTCACCCCGCAGGAAAGATATAATAATCTTGACTTGCTGAGCAGGGTCTCCAGAGGAGCGAGATTTCAAAGAAAGAAACAACTTGCAATTGTTCCTAAAATTCAGAAAACGAGATCTATCTCCAGAAAAAAACTCTGGGACAGGAATTCTAGGTTCAGACATAGGAGCATGTACAACAAAATCCTGTATATTTTGAACCTTAGCGGCAAGATTATTCAGGCTGGAAGCCAAACTCTGGACGTCCATGATAAACAGCTGGGATCAGAGCCATTCAAAGATTAAGAGGAGGAGGAAGTAGCCAGGCTGCAATAAGGCTAGGCAGCAAACTCTGAGGGGAAAAAAAAAAAAAAAAAAACTTCCTCAGACTACTTATCCTCCTACTTCAGCCAATACAATTAACACTTTGTGGGCCGGTTATACTGTCATGATCCCAATGGCAGGGGATCACTAAAGGACAAGCACAGATACAAACAAGCTCTAGGGCGATGGAACCTGAGCTGACCGCGACCCTGAACCTAACACACAAGTAAAAGTAGCCGGGGAACGTGCCTACGATGATCCTAGACGTCTCGCTCCAGCCGAAGATCTAACTTCCCCTATTAGAAGAAACACAGACCTCTCTTGCCTCCAGAGAAATACCCCACAGAAATAGCAGCCCCCCACATATAATGACGGTGAAATGAGAGGAAAGCACATACGCAGTATGAAAACAGTTTCAGCAAAATGAGGCCCGCTAAAGCTAGATAGCAGAGGATACAAAAGTGAACTGCGTGGTCAGCGAAAAACCCTTCAAAAAACCATCCTGAAATTACTTGAACTCATGTGCCAACTCATGGTACATGAGGAGCAATTTCAGCCCACTAGAGCAACCAGCAGCAATAATCACATATCTGCAGGCTGGACTAAAAAACCAAATAAAGCAAAACACCAAAACAGGAAAATCCAAACTTAGCTTGACCAGAAGGTTCTAGGAGCAGGGAGCAGAGGTAACAAGACACACTGGATACATTGATAACCGGCGAGGAAATGCCAGCAAAGCCAGGTTAAATAGGAAACTCCCATATCCTGATGGAACAGGTGGAACCCAGAGACCCAGGAAAGACAAGTCACCCAGTACCATCAGTAACCACCAGAGGGAGCCCAAAAACAGAACTCACAACAGGGGCGGCCATGGGCTGGGCGGCTGCAGCTGACATATATATATATATATATATATACTACAGCAGCCGCCCAGCCCAGGCCCCCAGCACAGCCTGTATAGATACAGTGTATATAATATATATACAGGACAGGTGCTGGGGGCCTGGGCTGGGCGGCTGTTGAAGTATATACACCGCACAGTACCTCTCCCCTGTATATATACACCGCACAGTACCTCTCCCCTGTATATATACACTGCACAGTACCTCTCCCCTGTATATATACACCGCACAGTACCTCTCCCCTGTATATATACACCGCACAGTACCTCTCCCCTGTATATACACACCGCACAGTACCTCTCCCCTATATATATACACTGCACAGTACCACTCCTTCTGTATATATACACTGCACCGTACCACTCCTCCTGTCCTGTATATATACATTGTACAGTACCACTCCTCCTGTATATATACACTGCACAGTACCAATCCTCCTGTCCTGTATGTTATGGACCTGGTGGTTAGGAGCACCCGGAACAACCTGATGGTTAAACTCACACAGGACAAGCTCTGGGAAGTGGGAGCTCTGCTGACCGCAACCACTAATCCTATCACACAACTAGAAATAGCCGTGGAGCGTACCTAACGCTGCCTAGATGCCTCTTCACGGCCTGAGAGCTAACTAGCCCTAGAGATAGAAAATAAAGCCTACCTTGCCTCAGAGAAATTCCCCAAAGGAAAAGGCAGCCCCCCACATATATTGACTGTGAGTTAAGATGAAAGTCACAAACACAGAAATGAAAACAGGTTTCAGCAAAGGGAGGCCAGACTTACTAAACAGACAGAGGATAGGAAAGGTATCTTTGCGGTCAGCACAAAAAACTACAAAAAACCATGCAAAGTGTGCAAAAAGACCTCCGCACCGACTCACGGTGCGGAGGTGCCACTCTGCATCCCAGAGCTTCCAGCTAGCAAGGCAAAATCATGATAGCTAGCTGGACAAGGAAACAATGAACAAATAATTAACTAGCAGGGACTTAGCTTCTGCTGGAGTAGACAGGTCACCAAAAAGATCCAAGAGCGAACAGAACCAGTACAAGAACATTGCCAGCTGGCATGGAGTAACGATCTAAGTGGAGTTAAATAGAGCAGCCAGCCAAAGAATAAACTATGTCACCTGTGGAAGGAACCTCAGAAGCAGCAGCTCCACTCACAGCCACCAGAAGGAGTCCATGGACAGAACTCGCCGAAGTACCATTCATGACCACAGGAGGGAGTTCGATAACAGAATTCACAACACCTGTATATATACACTGCACAGTACCGCTCCTCCTGTATATATACACTGCACAGTACCGCTCCTCCTGTCCTGTATATATACACTGCACAGTACCTCTCCCCTGTATATATACACTGCACAGTACCACTCCTCCTGTATATATACACTGCACAGTACCTCTCCCCTGTATATATACACCGCACAGTACCTCTCCCCTGTATATATACACTGCACAGTACCTCTCCCCTGTATATATACACTGCACAGTACCTCTCCCCTGTATATATACACCACACAGTACCTCTCCCCTGTATATATACACCGCACAGTACCTCTCCCCTGTATATATACACTGCACAGTACCTCTCCCCTGTATATATACACTGCACAGTACCTCTCCCCTGTATATATACACTGCACAGTACCACTCCTCCTGTCCTGTATATATACACTGCACAGTACCACTCCTCCTGTATATATAGACCGCACAGTACCTCTCCCCTGTATATATACACTGCACAGTACCATTCCCCTCTATATATGCTCCGCACAGTACCTCTCCCCTGTATATATACACCGCACAGTACCACTCCTCCTGTCCTGTATATATACACTTCAGAATTTACAATAGCTATCACTCATGTAAGAAGTGAATTATGGCATTGGACTATACCTATATTTCTCTGCTGTATCTGGGCATCATGAATCGTGGTATGTGTTAAAGGGGGGGCCCACTGAGACTCTTTCACCCGGGGCCCTCAAAAACCTGGAGCCGGCCCTGACTACGTGACTGGCAATATACTACGTGGCTGGGCAATATACTACGTGGCTGGGCAATATACTATGTGACTGGGCAATATACTACGTGGCTGGGCAATATACTACGTGACTGGGCAATATACTATGTGGCTGGGCAATATACTACGTGACTGGGGAATATACTACGTGGCTGGGCAATATACTACGTGGGCTGTGCAATATACTACGTGACTGGGCAATATACTATGTGGCTGGGCAATATACTACGTGACTGGGGAATATACTACGTGGCTGGGCAATATACTACGTGGGCTGTGCAATATACTACGTGACTGGGCAATATACTATGTGGCTGGGCAATATACTACGTGACTGGGCAATATACTACGTGACTGGGCAATATACTACGTGGGCTGTGCAATATACTACGTGGACATGCATATTCTAGAATACCCGATGCATTGGAATCGGGCCACCATCTAGTTAAATGATAACTATGTTTGAAAGTCATATAAGATTGTTTATCTATTATTTTATTAAATTACTGCTGTTTATAGCTACTTTTGTGAAAAAACTACCAAAAGATTTGAAACCAAAAAATAAATGAAATATTTGCAGTATTTTGAAACTGTGTTATATTGCAATTTCCAATATGAGAATGGATTGCTATGTTTTTAATGGTGGCAGTGTCCTAATGTGAGGTTGCATGAGCTACATTTCATTGATGGTATCATGATTTCACAGAGGTACTGTTCTATATTGAAAGAGAAAATCACTCCGTGCCCTCAGCAGACGTTCACTTTTCCGACATGACAATGATGCAAAACACACATTTAGGCCACTGATGAAATTCTGAAGAAAAAAGTGTAAAAGTGATTCAGTGACCAGATGTCTCCTGATCTGAACCCAACTGAACACCAATTGGGAGTTTTGTAGAGAAAAGTTGAACATCACTCTCCATCCAACATCAAGACTCTAAAAAAGGTTGTTTTTGTAAAAAGATGTTGACAACTTGTTCATTCCATGCCGAGTCTAGGTGCTGTCCTTAAGCCCTCTCTGACACCAGACGTACAATTCCATCCATGTGACCTGGGTCCATTTGACCATGGATGGAATGAAACATCTCAGCTTCAGAGTGACCGGGGGTGGCGTCATAATGGTTACATGTGGTCACTGAGCTCCATTCTCAGCCGGAATAAACTGCGATCAGATCCCCGCTACCACAGTGAGCACTCACGGCTCACGGTGCTAGCGGCGATCTCACAGAAGTCACCGCAGCTCAACCCGGCTGGGAACGGAGTTCATTAACCAGAGGTAACCCCCGGTCACTGAAGCTCCGCTCCCAAGCAGCTCATTCACCAGTGGTTTTCAGCCGAGACGGTCGCATGTTAGCACAAGGTTGAACACTGTATATCCCCCAGATATGGATTATGGCGTGGGACACGACGGACAGGTATGGGTTTATTGTTGTTTTTTTATTTAACTTTTATTACAGGAGATTGAGGGCTTTGCTTGGATTAGGCGTTGCAGAAAGTATGGTTTAATTAAGAATAATAAAAGGTGTCTGTGTCATTATTTTCAAATAAAAGACTTTGTTCTGGTTGTCTTTATTTAACATTACAGCTATAGGATTAGTAATGGATAGGCTTCTTATAGACGCTTCTCCATTACTAAGCCGTGGGCTTCATGTCACCGGTGACATCAACCCCACAACTAGTACACCATTTGCCATCACTACAGGGCAAGTGGGAAGAGCCGGGCAAAGCGCTGGAATTGGCGCATCTAATAAATGTGCCTTTCTGGGCAGCTGCGAGCTCTATTTTTAGGCTGGGGGGTCAATATCCATGGTCCCTTACCAGCCTGAGAATACAAGCCCCCAGCTGTGAGCTTTAGCACGGCTGGTTGTCAAAAATGGGGGGAACCCACGCTATTTTTTACAATTATTTATTTAAATAATTAAAAAATATGGTGTGGGGATCCCTCTATTCTTGATATCCAACCTCGCTGAAGCTGACAGCTGAGGGTTGCAGACTCCAGCTGTGAGTTTCATCTGGCTGGTTATCAAAAATTTGGGGGGGGGGTCCCACACCAGTTTTTTTTTAAATTACCGTATTCATTTACAGTGCAGGAACGGCAGATGAATACTCCCATCCGTCGCTCCTGCTGTTATTATTAGCAGCACCAGGTGTAGGCTCATCATTCTTCCCTGCTCGCGCCGATCGCCGACAGAGCAGGGAAGAATGAGGATAGCCTTGTTCAGCACCCAGTGCCGCGGAACAGTACTTACTGCAACGCTTCTTACCCAATGCCGATGCGTGTCACACGGATGACATCCATGTGTGTTATGTGTATGCACATGTGGGGAACGTTTTATGGCCCATGCTGACATTAAAAAATGGACATATTAGCTTGTTTTTCCCACAGACACACGGTCCGTGGAAACACATTGACATGTGCACAGACCCATTCACTTGAATAGGCAAATAGCACTCCGTTCCTCCCGAGTCTCTCCACATGGCTAAGTAGCACTGTACTGGAACAAATTATTTTGCTATTTTTACCCACTCCTTGTGTTACAATGTAAAATCTTTGACAAAAACTAAATTTTGGTGGTAAAAATGTAGTTTTGTTCTCACTGCCCAATGGTATAAAATTCTGTGACGTATGCATGGTGTCAATATGATCACTGCACCCCTAGATGAATTCATTTAGAGATGTACAGTAGTTTGTAAAATGGGGTCACTTTTGTGGGGTTCTGCTGTTTTGGCACCTCATGGGCTCACCCAGTGGGTCATGGCACTGTTGTGAATTCCGCTCTTGGGCTCCCTCCGGTGGTTGTAAGTGGCAGTTTTGTGGGTTCTGCTCTTGGGCTCCCTCTTGTGGTTTCTAGTGGTATGGCTGCTCCTTGGAGTTAGCTGTCATCAGCTGCCTCCACTTATCGTCTCTTCTGCCCGGCAATTTAAGCCTGGCTCTTTCTTCAGCCAGTGCCACTTGTAAATGGTTCCTGGTTGGATTCACATCTCTTTGGAATTCCTTGTTATCCTGACCAGTTCAGCAAAGCTAAGTTTTTGCTTGCTCTTTTCTGTCCATAGATTGTGGACTTATCCATTCTGTGCTTTCTATGTTTGTCCAGCTTATCAGTGTGAATTAATTCTGTCTTGCCGGAAGCTCTGGGAGGCAGATTTGCCCTCCACACCTTTAGTCAGGTGTGGAGATTTTTTGTTAAATCTGCGTGGATTTTTGTAGTGTTTTATACTGACCGCACAGTATTCCATCCTGTCCTATCTATTTAGCTAGACTGGCCTCCTGTGCTCATCCTGGTTTCATTCTGTGTATGTCTTTTCCCTCTCCACTCACAGTCATTATTTGTGGGGGGCTAATCTATCCTTTGGGGATTTTCTCTGAGGCAAGATAGCTTTCCTGCTTCTTTCTTTAGGGGTAGTTAGCTCTTAGGCTGTGATGAGATGCCTAGGGAGAGTTAGGAGCATTCCACGGCTACTTCTAGTGTTGTGTTGAGCTTAGGGACTGCGGTCAGTACAGTTACCACTTCCTTCAGAGCTCATTCCATGTTGCTCCTAGACCATCGTATCATAACAGTACAAGTGGCAAAAAATGAATTAAATGCATCTCAAAAGAAGAAAAAGAAAGTTCTGAACCATTTTTTTTCTGTGCTCTGGTTTGTCTTTTTTTTCCTCTTGATATCTGGGTGGTTCAGGATATATGCTTTGGCATGGATGTTCAGGGTTTGTTTTCTCGTGTGGATCAACTTGCTGCAAGAGTACAGAGTATCCAGGACTATGTTGTCCAGACTCTGGCTTTAGAGCCTAGAATTCCTACTCCTGATTTGTTTTTTGGGGACAGATCCAAGTTTTTGAACTTTAAAAATAACTGCAAATTGTTTTTTGCTTTGAAACCCTGTTCTTCTGGTGATCCCATTCAGCAAGTAAAAATCATCATATCCTTGCTGCGTGGTGACCCTCAAGACTGGGCTTTTTCTCTTGAAACAGGGGATCCGGCATTATTGAATGTAGATGCATTTTTTCAAGCGCTCGGATTATTGTATGACGAACCTAATTCTGTGGATCATGCAGAAAAAACCCTGTTGGCCTTGAGTCAAGGTCAGGAAGCGGCAGAGTTATACTGCCAGAAATTTAGAAAATGGTCTGTGCTCACTAAATGGAATGAAGAAGCTCTGGCTGCTATTTTCAGAAATGGTCTTTCTGAAACCCTTAAAGATGCTTTCCTATGCCTGCCGGTTTGAGCGAATCTATGTCTCTAGCCATTCAGATTGATCGGCGTCTGCGCGAGCGCAAAGCTGTGCACCATATGGCAGTATCCTCTGAGCAAAGTCCTGAACCTATGCAATGTTATAGGATTTTGACTAGAATAGAAAGGCAGGAATTCAGACGTCAGAATAGGCTGTGTTTTTACTGTGGTGATTCGGCTCATGTTATCTCTGATTGCCCTAAGTGTACTAAGAGAGTCGCTAGGTCTGTTACCATTAGTACTATACAGCCTAAATTTCTCTTATCTGTGACCCTGATTTGCTCATTGTCGTCCTTTTCTGTCATGGCATTTGTGGATTCAGGCGCTGCCCTGAACTTAATGGACTTAGAATTCGCCAGGCGCTGTGGTTTTTCCTTGCAGCCTTTGCAGAGCCCTATTCCTTTGAGGGGTATTGATGCTACACCCTTGGCCAAGGATAAACCTCAGTACTGGACATAGATGACTATGTACATGGCTCCTGCACATCAGGAAGATTGCCGTTTTCTGGTGTTGCATAACCTGCATGATGTTGTTGTACTGGGATTTCCATGGTTACAGGAACATAATCCGGTGCTGGATTGGAAAACTATGTCGGTGACTAGTTGGGGTTGTCGAGGAGTACATAGTGACGTTCCTTTGATGGCAATTTCCTCTTCCCCCTCTTCTGAGGTCCCTGAGTTTTTGTCGGATTTCCAGGATGTATTTGATGAGCCCAAGTCCAGTTCCCTTCCTCCGCACAGGGACTGTGATTGTGCTATTAACTTGATTCCTGGTTGCAAGTTCCCTAAGGGCCGACTTTTCAATCTGTCTGTGCCAGAGCATGCCGCCATGCGGAGCTATGTTAAGGAGTCTTTGGAGAAGGGGCATATTCGGCCCTCTTCGTCACCATTGGAAGCGGGTTTCTTTTTTGTTGCTAAGAAGGATGGCTCCTTGAGACCCTGTATTGATTATCATCTTCTTAATAAGATCACGGTCAAATTCCAATACCCCTTGCCTTTGCTTACTGATTTGTTTGCTCAGATTAAGGGGGCTAGTTGGTTTACTAAGATTGACCTCCGAGGGGCATATAATCTTGTTCGTATTAAACAGGGTGACGAATGGAAAACTGCATTTAATACGCCCAAAGGCCATTTTGAATACCTTGTGATGCCATTTGGGCTCTCTAATGCTCCATCTGTGTTCCAGTCTTTCATGCATGCTATTTTCCGTAATTATCTTGAAAAATTCATGGTCGTATATTTGGATGATATTTTGATTTTTTCCGATGATTGGGAGTCTCATGTGAAGCAGGTCAGGATGGTGTTCCAGATCCTTCGTGATAATGCTTTATTTGTGAAGGGGTCTAAGTGCCTATTCGGAGTTCAGAAGGTCTCTTTTTTGGGTTTTATTTTTTCTCCCTCGTCTATAGAAATGGATCCTGTAAAGGTCCAAGCTATTCATGACTGGATCCAACCCACATCTGTGAAGGGTCTTCAAAAATTTTTGGGCTTTGCTAATTTCTATCGCCGTTTTATTGCCAACTTTTCCAGTGTGGTTAAGCCCCTTACTGATTTGACGAAGAAAGGCGCTGATGTGACGAATTGGTCCTCTGAGGCTGTTGAGGCCTTTCAGGAGCTTAAACGCCGATTTACTTCTGCCCCTGTGTTGCGTCAGCCGGATGTTTCTCTTCCTTTTCAGGTTGAGGTCGACGCTTCTGCGATTGGGGCAGGGGCCGTTTTTGTCTCAGAGGGAGTCTGATGGTTCTTTGATGAAACCGTGTGCTTTTTTTTCCAGAAAGTTTTCGCCTGCGGAACGCAATTATGATGTCGGTAATCGGGAGTTGTTGGCTATGAAGTGGGCGTTTGAGGAGTGGCGACATTGGCTTGAGGGAGCTAAACACCGTGTTGTGGTCCTGACCGATCATAAGAATCTGATTTACCTCGAGTCGGCCAAGCGGCTGAATCCTAGACAGGCTCGATGGTCCCTGTTTTTCTCCCGTTTTGATTTTGTGGTCTCGTATTTTCCAGGATCTAAGAATGTTAAGGCTGATGCCCTCTCTAGGAGTTTTTCGCCTGATTCTCCTGGAGTCCTTGAGCCAGTTGGCATTCTTAAGGACGGGGTGATTCTTTCTGCTATCTCCCCTGATTTAAGGCGGGTGCTTCAGGAATTTCAGGCTGATAGGCCTGACCGCTGTCCAGTGGGGAAGCTGTTTGTTCCTGATAGATGGACAAGTAAGGTAATTTCTGAGGTTCATTGTTCAGTGTTGGCTGGTCATCCTGGGATTTTTGGTACCATAGATTTGGTTGCTAGGTCCTTTTGGTGGCCTTCCTTGTCGCACGATGTGCGTGCTTTTGTGCAGTCCTGTGGGACTTGCGCCCGGGCCAAGCCTTGCTGTTCCCGCACCAGTGGGTTGCTTTTGCCTTTGCCGGTCCCTGAGAGGCCCTGGATGCATATTTCTATGGATTTTATTTCGGATCTTCCTGTTTCCCAGAAGATGTCTGTTATCTGGGTTGTTTGTGACCGGTTCTCTAAAATGGTCCATCTGGTACCTTTGCCTAAGTTGCCTTCCTCCTCAGATCTGGTTCCATTATTTTTTCAGCATGTGGTTCGTTTGCATGGCATTCCGGAGAATATTGTGTCTGACAGAGGTTCTCAGTTTGACTCTAGGTTTTGGCGGGCCTTTTGTGCTAGGATGGGCATTGATTTGTCTTTTTCTTCGGCGTTTCATCCTCAGACTAATGGCCAAACTGAGCGAACTAATCAGAACTTGGAGACCTATTTGAGATGCTTTGTGTCTGCTGATCAGAATGATTTGGTGTCTTTCTTGCCATTGGCCGAGTTTGCCCTTAATAATCGGGCTAGTTCGGCTACTTTGGTTTCACCTTTCTTTTGTAATTTTGGTTTTCATCCTCGTTTTTCTTCTGGGCAGGTTGAGCCTTCTGATTGTCCTGGTGTTGATTCTGTGGTGGACAGGCTGCAGCAGATTTGGACTCATGTGGTGCACAATTTGACATTGTCTCAGGAAAGGGCTCAACGTTTTGCTAACCGCCGTCGGTGTGTTGGTCCCCGACTTCGTGTGGGGGATTTGGTTTGGTTGTCTTCTCGTCATGTTCCTATGAAGGTTTCATCTCCTAAGTTTAAGCCTCGGTTTATTGGTCCTTATAAAATTTCTGAAATTATTAATCCGGTGTATTTTCATTTGGCTCTTCCAGCCTCTTTTGCCATTCATAATGTTTTTCATAGATCTTTGTTGCGGAGATATGTGGTGCCCGTTGTTCCCTCGGTTGACCCTCCTGCCCCGGTGTTGGTTGAGGGAGAGTTGGAATATGAGATTGAGAAGATTTTGGATTCTCGTTTTTCGAGGCGGAGGCTTCAGTATCTTGTCAAGTGGAAGGGTTATGGCCAGGAGGATAATTCTTGGGTTGTTGCCTCCGATGTCCATGCGACCGATTTGGTTCGTGCTTTTCACTTGGCTCGTCCTGATCGGCCTGGGGGCTCTGATGAGGGTTCGGTGACCCATCCTCAAGGGGGGGGGTACTGTTGTGAATTCCGCTCTTGGGCTCCTTCCAGTGGTTGTAAGTGGCACTTTTGTGGGTTCTGCTCTTGGGCTCCCTCTTGTGATTTCTAGTGGTATGGCTGCTCCTTGGAGTTAGCTGTCATCAGCTGCCTCAACTTATCGTCTCTTCTGCTCGGCTATTTAAGCCTGGCTCTTTCTTCAGCCAGTGCCACTTGTAAATGGTTCCTGGTTGGATTCACATCTCTTTGGAGTTCCCTGTTATCCTGACCAGTTCAGCAAAGCTAAGTTTTTGCTTGCTCTTTCCTGTCCATAGATTGTGGACTTATCCTTTCTGTGCTTTCTATGTTTGTCCAGCTTATCAGTGTGAATTAATTCTGTCTTGCTGGAAGCTCTGGGAGGCAGATTTGCCCTCCACACCTTTAGTCACGTGTGGAGATTTTTTGTAAACTCTGCGTGGATTTTTGTAGTGTTTAATACTGACCGCACAGTATTCCATCCTGTCCTATCTATTTAGCTAGACTGGCCTCCTGTGCTCATCCTGGTTTCATTCTGTGTATGTCTTTTCCCTCTCCACTCACAGTCATTATTTGTGGGGGGCTAATCTATCCTTTGGGGATTTTCTCTGAGGTAAGATAGCTTTCCTGCTTCTTTCTTTAGGGGTAGTTAGCTCTTAGGCTGTGACGAGATGCCTAGGGAGAGTTAGGAGCATTCCACGGCTACTTCTAGTGTTGTGTTGAGCTTAGGGACTGCGGTCAGTACAGTTACCACTTCCTTCAGAGCTTGTTCCATGTTGCTCCTAGACCACGTATCATAACATGGCACCTGCAAACCATAGCAGTAAAATCTGGTGCTCCTTCTCTTCTGAGCTCTGCCATGTGCCCAAACAGTAGTTTATCCCCACATATAGGGTATCAGCATACTCAGAACAAATTGCACAATACATTTTGGGGGCCAATTTTTTCTGTTACCCTTGGTAAAATAAAAAATTGGGGTGAAAAAAATCATTTTTGTGAAAAAAATATGATTTTTTTATTTTTATGGCTCTACATTAAAAACTTCTGTGAAGCACTTGGGGGTTCAAAGTGCTCACCATACATCTAGATAAGTTCCTTAGGGGTGTCACTTGTGGTAGTTTCCACTGTTTAAGCACATCAGGGGCTCTCCAATCGCGACATGGCATCCGATCTCAATTCCAGCAAATTTTATATTGAAAAAGTAAAATGGCGCTCATTCTTTTCTGAGCTCTGCCACGTGCTCAAACAGTGGCTTACCCCCACATATGGGGTATCAGCATACTCGGGACAAATTGCACAACTTTTGGGGTCCACATTCTCCTGTTACCCTGGGGAAAATAAATATTTGGGGGTGAAAAGATCATTTTTATGATGTGTGCGCTGGCTCCTGGCACCCGCTGCTCCGTCCCCCCTTGCCTTGTATACCGTGACTCGTGTATAAGCTGAGAGGGGCGTTTTCAGCACAAAAAAAGTGCTGAAAAACTTGGCTTATACATGAGTACAGTATATACGGTATTAAGTTGTTCTGTGATTTAAGGGCATGAAAATTCAAAGTTGGAAAAATGCTAAATTTTCAAAACTTTCACCAAATTTCAGTTTTTTTCCACAAATAATGGCAAGTCATATCAAAGAAATTTTACCACTAACATGAAGAACAGTATGTCATGAAAAAACATTGTCAGAATCAACGGGATCTATTGAAGCATTCCAGAGTTATTACCCCATAAAGGGACAGTGGTCAGAATTGTAAAAATTGGCTTGGTCATTATTATTATTATTTATTATTATTATTATTATTTATTTATATAGCACCATTGATTCCATGGTGCTGTACATGAGAAGGGGTTACATACAAGTTACAGATATCACATACAGTAAACAAAACTAACAATGACGGACTGATACAGAGGGGCGAGGACCCTGCCATTGCGGGCTTACATTCTACAGGAATATGGGGAAGGAGACAGTAGGTTGAGGGTCATTAACATGCAAACCACCCTCGGGGGGTAAAGGGGTTAAAAATCATGAAGGTTATATTAGTTTTTGATGTGGGTTGTATTCATTTTTGCATCAAAATAATTTGAATACAACAGAAGATTTTGTAATGAAAGTTATATCCTTACTTTTATGTTATTGGTTAAAAATGTTCAATTCGGTCTTGTTAAAGTTTTTGAAATTGTTCTTTTATTTAATGATATATTGATTAAAATCTTATTTTTCAAAGGCAATCACTGCATGTTTTCATGTGGCAATTGTTAGGCAAAAAATTTCCCTTACCTTTTATATTTAATACACTAAAAAAAAAGTACCAGAATTGTTCCCCTGGTGTTTTCATTCAATTCACCCTCGAAATGACATTTCTTTGTAAAGAATTTTTTTCTAGAAATTATAAGAGGACAATAGCCATCTTTGAATGCATTCAACTTACTAATGACACAGTCATGTCATGAGATGCTCATGATACAGTAACAAAGCAAATAAACAAAAGCTCTTAAAATATATCTATGGAACAACAGACAAAAGGTTTTAGACCGTAACACTGTGGTTAGCTGTAATCATTGTAAAAGCTTGAGTCAATGCTCACGGGGACAGAACATTTTCAAAGAAACTGTTTATAGTTAAAGGGAACCTGTCACCTGAATTTGGCGTAACCGTTTTTCGGTCATATGGGCGGAGTTTTCGGGTGTTTGATTCACCCTTTCCTTACCCGCTGGCTGCATGCTGGCCGCAATATTGGATTGAAGTTCATTCTCTGTCCTCCGTAGTACACGCCTGCGCAAGGCAGCCCTTTAAGAAGATTAATGCCGCCTGATGCACCAGTAAAAATAGGCTCTGTGACTTTAAGAGTCCCTCCTTTTTGGAAGTGCATTGAGCAGCAAGGTGGATTGCAGCTGAGGGGAAAAAGAAAAAGTATTCTTTAAATCTTCAGCTTAGCGAGTGTGAGCGAGCTGAGTATGACCTGAGCGTAAGTGTGAACGGCGGTAAGTGTGACTTGTGATTCAGTGACTTTGGAGTCAGGGAGTCTCCAAGGTAGGAATTACTGAATTACTGTCTCTGTTTTATTGATACTTTGCATTTTTTTTGCTTAACGGTTCTATCTGGTGCAATCCCCATTGGGAAATGTGCTCCACTATTGTTAATGCCATCCAGTGCACATCTTGCCACATGTATGCAATCCTTGAGCTCCGGCCGAGGGTGCATACTGCTGTGCGAGATGTGAGCACGTTGTGCATTTGGAAGCCCAGATTCTGGATCTAAATGTGCAGCTGGCAACACTGAGATCCATTGACAACATGGAAAGGAGTCTTCTGCTCACTGAGCAGACGCTCAATGGGATAGATGAGGCGAGGGATGGTAGGACGGAGCTGCAGGATGGTGAAGTAGCAAGCTGGGTGACAGTTAGAAGGCCGAGTAGAGGGAAGAGTGCCAGGGAGGCTAGTCCTGATCTGGCACACCCCAATAAGTTAGCTAAGTTTGCAGATGAGAAGGGTGCAAGTACAGGAGTAGCACTGCTGCAGCCAGGCATGTCCTCTGAAAGCCGGAGTAGTGACTGCTACAGTAAGGAGGGAAATAGGAGAGCAGGGCAGGCCAGACAGGTGCTGGTAGTGGGGGACTCAATTAATAGGGGAACAGATAGGGCAATCTGTCACAATGACAGGGATCGTCGAACGGTGTGCTGCCTACCTGGCGCTCGAGTCTGACACATCGCTGATCGGGTAGATAGATTACTGGGGGGGGCTGGTGAGGACCCAGCGGTCATGGTGCACATTGGCACAAATGACAAAGTTAGTGGTAGGTGGAAGGTCCTTAAAGATGATTTCAGGGAATTAGGCTGCAAGCTGAAAGCAAGGACCTCCAACGTAGTATTTTCTGAAATACTGCCGGTACCACGTGCCACGCCAGAAAGGCAACGGGAGATTCGGGAGGTTAATAAGTGGCTCAAGAATTGGTGTAGGAAGGAGGGGTTTGGGTTGCTGCAGAACTGGGCTGACTTCTCAGTTGACTACAGGCTCTTCGCTAGGGACGGGCTGCACCTCAATGGGGAGGGTGCAGCTGTGTTGGGGGAGAAAAGGGCTAGAAGGTTGGAGGAGTGTTTAAACTAGGGATTGGGGGGAGGGAATTCATTTTATAGGAGGGGAAGATAGTGCAGAGAAAGACCTGGGCACAAATAAGGAAGATGGAGGTGGCAGTGGCATGGGGGGAGGGGTTAGAACAGTTAACAATTTAAGAAAGAATAGAGGTACAGAGAGGAATATCAAGTGCATGTATACTAGTGCCTGAAGCCTTGCCAACAAAATGGACAAATTAGAATTAATCTTGTTGGAGCATAATTATGACATGGTGGGGATAACTGAAATGTGGCTGGATGAGAGCCATGACTGGGCTGTTAACTTGCAGGGTTATAGTCTGTTCAGAAATGACCGAATGGATAATCGGGGGGGAGGGGTGTGTCTATATGTAAAATCATCCTTAAAACCCATCCGGCGGTACAATATAGGTGAATCTAATGAAAATGTAGAGTCCCTGTGGGTGGAGATAAGGGGAGGGGGGAAAAATAATAAATTACTGATAAGGGTTTGCTATAAATCTCTAAAAATAATGGAAGCAAAGGAGAATATCCTCGTAAAGCAAATAGATGAAGCTGCGACTCAAGGGGAAGTCATTATTATGGGGGACTTCAACTACCCTGAAATAGATAGGGGAACGGAAATCTGCAGTTCCAGCAAAGGTAATCGGTTTTTGACAACTATGAGAGACAATTACCTTTCACAACTGGTTCATGACCCAACAAGAAGGGGGGTAATGCTAGACCTAATATTAACCAACAGGCCAGACCGCATATCAAATATAAGGGTTGGGGGTCACTTGGGGAATAGTGATCAAAAAATAATAAGTTTTCATGTATCCTTTAATAAGATGTGTAGTAGAGGGGCTACAAGGACACTAAACTTCAGGAGGGCAAATTTCCAACGCATGAGAGAGGATCTTGGTGCAATTAAATGGGACGATATCCTGAGACATAAAAATACACAAAGAAAATGGGAGACGTTTATTAGCATCCTGGATAGGACCTGTGCACAGTATATACCATATGGGAATAAACATACTAGAAATAGGAGGAAGCCAATATGGATAAATAGAGCTGTAAGGGACGCAATAAGTGACAAAAAGAAAGCATTTAGAGAATTAAAAGAATTAGGTAGTGATGAGGCATTAAATAAATACAGAAAATGAAATAAATTCTGTAAAATGCAAATCAAGGCAGCAAAGATTGCGACAGAGAGACTCATTGCCAGAGAGAGTAAAAATAATCCCAAAATATTCTTTAACTACATAAATAGTAAGAAACTAAAAAAATGATAGTGTGGGCCTCCATAAAAATAGTCTGGGTGAAATGGTGGATGAGGATGAGGAAAAAGCCAATATGCTAAATGACTTTTTTTCATCAGTATTTACACAAGAAAATCCCATGGCAGACAAAATGACTAGTGATAAAAATTCCCCATTAAATGTCACCTGCTTAACCCAGCAGGAAGTAAGTTGGCATCTAAAAATCACTAAAATTTACAAATCTCCGGGCCCGGATGGGATACACCCTCGAGTACTGCAGGAATTTAGTACAGCCATTGACAGACCATTATTTTTAATCTTTAAAGACTCCATAATAACACGGTCTGTACCACAGGACTGGCGTATAGCAAATGTGGTGTCAATATTCAAAAAGGGGACAAAAATTGAACTCGGTAATTATAGGCCAGTAAACTTAACCTCTACTGTGGGTAAAATATTGGAGGGCATTCTAAGGGATGCTATACTGGAGTATCTGAAGAGGAATAACCTCATGACCCAGTATCAGCACGGGTTTACTAGGGACCGTTCATGTCAGACTAATCTGATCAGCTTCTATGAAGAGGTAAGTTCCGGACTGGACCAAGGGAACCCAGTGGACGTAGTGTATATGGACTTTTCAAAAGCTTTTGATACGGTGCCACACAAAAGGTTGATACATAAAATGAGAATGATGGGGATAGGGGAAAGTATGTGTAAGCGGGTTAAGAGCTGGCTCAGGGATAGGAAACAAAGGGTAGTTATTAATGGAGCACACTCGGACTGGGTCGCGGTTAGCAGTGGGGTACCACAGGGGTCAGTATTGGGCCTGTTGTGAGTTCCGTTCTGGAGCTCCCTCTTGTGGTTGCTAATAGTATTTTTGCGAGTTCTGCCCTTGGGCTCCCTCTGGTGGTTTCAAGTGGAACTGCTGCTCCGTTAGGTAGCTGTGGCAGCTGCCTTCACTAATCGCCTTGCCTGGGTTTGTTATTTAAACCTGCTCTGGGCTCTAGTCCATGCCTGCTGTCAATGTTCTTGGTTGGATTTGATTCTTCCCTTGGATTTCTCATATGGCCAGTCCTTGTCTGCAAAAGATAAGTTTTGCTAGTTTTGTTTGTCCATTTGCTTGGACTCTATTGCTTTGCGTTTTGTCTCTTTTGTCCAGCTTGTCACTATGTCTTATTCAGGCTAGCTGGAAGCTCTGGGAAAGCAGATTTGCCTCTCCACACCATGAGTCGGTGTGGAGTTCATGTTTGTAAACTCTGCGTGGATTTTGTAGTTTTTAATACTGACCGCACAGTATCCTTTGCTCTCTGTCTATCTAGTTTAGTTTTGGCCTCCCTTTGCTGAAATTTAATTTCATTTCTGTGTTCGTCATTTCCCTCTCCTTTCACAGTCAATATTTGTGGGGGGGCTGTCTTTCCTTTTGGGGGTTTCTCTGAGGCAAGATAGCTTTCTATTTCCTTCTTTAGGGGTAGTTATATCTCAGGCTGTGACGAGGTGTCAAGGGGGTGTCAGGAACATCCCATGGCTATTTCTAGTTGTGTTGTTAGGATTAGGGACTGCGGTCAGTAGAGATACCACCTTCTCAGAGCTCGTTCCATGTTGCGTTTTAGCCACCAGGTCATTTCAGTGTGGCCTCTTAACCACCAGGTCATAACAGTACAGCAGGCTAAGAATGAATTGAATGCATCTCAAAAGAAGGAAAAAGGAAGAGTTCTGAACCATTTTTTTTCTGTGCTCTGTTCTGTCTTCTTTTTCCTCTTGATATCTGGGTGGTGCTGGATATATGCTCTGGTATGGAGGTTCAGGGTTTGTTTTCTCGTGTGGATCAACTTGCTGCAAGAGTCCAGAGTATCCAAGATTATATTGTTCAGACTCCGGCTCTAGAGCCAAGAATTCCTACTCCTGATTTGTTTTTTGGGGACAGATCCAAGTTTTTGAACTTTAAAAATAGCTGCAAATTGTTTTTTGCTCTGAAACCCCGATCTTCTGGTGATCCCATTCAGCAAGTGAAAATCATCATATCCTTACTGCGTGGTGATCCTCAAGACTGGGCATTTGCTCTTGAAACAGGGAATCCGGCATTATTGAATGTAGATGCATTCTTTCAGGCGCTCGGATTGTTGTATGACGAACCTAACTCTGTAGAGCATGCTGAGAAAACACTGTTGGCCCTGTGTCAGGGTCAGGAAGCGGCAGAGGTATATTGCCAGAAATTTACAAAATGGTCTGTGCTCACTAAATGGAATGAAGAGGTGCTGGGCTGGCTGCTATTTTCAGAAAAGGTCTTTCTGAAACCCTTAAAGATGTTATGGTGGGCTTTCCTACGCCTACCGGTTTGAGCGAATCTATGTCTCTAGCTATTCAGATTGATCGGCGCTTGCGTGAGCGCAAGGCGGTGCACCATATGGCAGTATCCTCTGAGCAAAGTCCTGAGCCTATGCAATGTGATAGGATTTTGACTAGAGCAGAAAGGCAGGAATTCAGACGTCAGAATGGCCTGTGTTTTTACTGTGGTGATTCAGCTCATGCTATTTCTGACTGCCCTAAGCGTACTAGGAGGGTCCCTAGGTCTGTTACCATTAGTACTGTGCAGCCTAAATTTCTCTTGTCTGTTACCCTGATTTGCTCATTGTCGTCCTTTTCTGTTATGGCATTTGTGGATTCTGGCGCTGCCCTGAACTTAATGGACTTAGAATTTGGCAAGCGCTGTGGTTTTTCCTTGGAACCTTTGCAGAGTCCTATTCCCTTAAGGGGGATTGATGCTACAGCATTGGCCAAGAATAAACCTCAGTACTGGACACAGTTAACCATGTGCATGGCTCCAGCACATCAGGAAAATATTCGTTTTTTGGTGTTGCATAATTTGCATGATGTTGTTGTACTGGGTTTTTCATGGTTACAGGTACATAATCCAGTGCTGGATTGGAGATCTATGTTTGTGACTGGTTGGGGTTGTCAGGGGATACATAGTGATATTCCTTTGATGTCCATTTCCTCGTCCCCTTCTTCTGAAGTTCCTGAGTTTTTGTCGGATTTCCAGGATGTATTTGATGAGCCCAAGTCCAGTTCCCTGCCTCCTCATAGGGACTGTGATTGTGCCATTAATTTGATTCCTGGCTGTAAGTTCCCTAAGGGCTGACTTTTCAATCTGTCTGTGCCAGAGCATGCCGCTATGCGGAGTTATGTAAAGGAGTTCTTGGAGAAAGGGCATATTCGCCCGTCTTCGTCACCGTTGGGAGCGGGATTTTTTTTTGTTGCCAAGAAGGATGGCTCCTTGAGACCCTGTATAGATAATCGCCTTCTCAATAAGATCACTGTCAAATTCCAGTATCCGTTACCTTTGCTTTCTGATTTGTTTGCTCGGAATAAGGGTGCTAGTTGGTTTACTAAAATCGACCTCCGAGGGGCGTATAATCTTGTGCGTATTAAACAAGGTGATGAATGGAAAACAGCATTTAATACGCCTGAAGGCCATTTTGAATATCTTGTAATGTCATTCGGGCTCTCTAATGCTCCATCGGTATTTCAGTCCTTTATGCATGATATCTTCCGGAATTATCTGGATAAATTTATGATTGTGTATTTGGATGATATTTTGCTTTTCTCCGATGATTGGGAGCCTCATGTGAAGCAGGTTAGGATGGTGTTTCAGGTCCTTCGTACTAATGCGTTGTTTGTGAAGGGGTCTAAGTGCCTCTTTGGAGTTCAGAGGGTTTCTTTTTTGGGTTTCATTTTTTCTCCCTCGGCTATTGAAATGGACCCTGTTAAAGTCCAGGCCATTCATGATTGGACTCAACCTACATCTGTAAAGAGCCTTCAGAAATTTTTGGGCTTTGCCAATTTTTATCGTCGCTTTATTGCTAATTTTTCTAGTGTGGTGAAGCCTTTGACCGATTTGACGAGGAAGGGCGCTGATGTAGTGAATTGGTCCTCTGCGGCTGTTGAGGCCTTTCAGGAGCTTAAACGTCATTTTACTTCTGCCCCTGTGTTGCGTCAGCCAGATGTTTCTCTCCCTTTTCAGGTTGAGGTTGATGCTTCTGAGACTGGGGCAGGGGCCGTTTTGTCTCAGAGAAATTCTGATTGCTCTTTGATGAAACCTTGTGCCTTCTTCTCCAGAAAATTTTTGTCTTCTGAGTGTAATTATGATGTCGGCAATCGGGAGTTGTGGGCATTTGAGGAGTGGTGACATTGGCTTGAGGGAGCCAAGCATCGCGTGGTGGTCTTGACTGATCACAACAATCTGATTTACCTCGAGTCTGCTAAGCGGTTGAATCCTAGACAGGCTCGGTGGTCTTTGTTTTTCTCACGTTTTGATTTTGTGGTCTCGTATATTCCTGGATCTAAGAATGTGAAGGCTGATGCCCTTTCTAGGAGTTTTTTGCCTGATTCTCTGGGAGTTCTTGAGCCAGCTGGGATCCTCAAGGAGGGGGTGATTCTTTCTGCCATCTCCCCTGATTTACGGCGGGTACTTCAGGAGTTTCAGGCTGATAAACCTGACCGCTGTCCTGTGGGGAAATTGTTTGTTCCTGATAGATGGACTAGTAGGGTAATTTCTGAGGTTCATTGTTCGGTGTTGGCTGGTCACCCTGGGATTTTCGGTACCAGAGATTTGGTGGCTAGGTCCTTTTGGTGGCCTTCCTTGTCGCAGGATGTGCGTTCGTTTGTGCAGCCCTGTGGGACCTGTGCTCGGGATAAGCCTTGCTGTTCCCGTGCCAGCGGGTTGCTTTTGCCTTTGCCTATTCCTGAGAGGCCCGGGACGCATATTTCCATGGATTTTATTTCTGATCTTCCTGTTTCTCAGAAGATGTCTGTCATCTGGGTGGTTTGTGACCGGTTTTCTAAGATGGTCCATTTGGTGTCGTTGCCTAAGTTGCCATCCTCTTCTGATTTGGTTCCATTATTTTTTTAACATGTGGTTCGTTTGCATGGTATTCCGGAGAATATTGTGTCTGACAGAGGTTCCCAGTTCGTTTCTAGGTTTTGGCGGTCCTTTTGTGCTAGAATGGGCATTGATTTGTCTTTTTCTTCTGCATTCCATCCTCAGACAAATGGCCAAACGGAGCGAACCAATCAGACCTTGGAAACCTATTTGAGATGCTTCGTGTCTGCTGATCAGGATGATTGGGTGACCTTTTTGCCGTTGGCCGAGTTCGCCCTTAATAATCGGGCTAGTTCGGCTACCTTGATTTCGCCTATTTTTGTAACTTTGGTTTTCATCCTCGTTTTTCTTCAGGGCAGCTTGAGCCTCCTGACTGTCCTGGTGTGGATTCCGTGGTGGACAGGTTGCAGCAAATTTGGACTCATGTGGTGGACAATTTGACGTTGTCTCAGGAGAAGGCTCAGCGTTTTGCTAACCGTCGTCGGTGTGTTGGTCCCCGGCTTCGTGTTGGGGATTTGGTCTGGTTGTCTTCTCGTCATGTTCCTATGAAGGTTTCTTCCTCTAAGTTCAAGCCTCGCTTTATTGGGCCTTATAAGATTTCTGAAATTATCATTCCAGTGTCTTTTCGTTTGGCCCTTCCAGCTTCTTTTTCCATTCATAATGTGTTCAATAGATCCTTGTTGCGGAGTTATGTGGTACCTATGGTTCCCTCCGTTGATCCTCCTGCTCCGGTGTTGGTTGAGGGGGAATTGGAATATGTGGTAGAGAAGATTTTGGATTCTCGTTTTTCGAGGTGGAAGCTTCAGTATCTGGTCAAGTGGAAGGGTTATGGCCAGGAGGATAATTCTTGGGTTGTTGCCTCCGATGTTCATGCTCCCGATTTGGTTTGTGCTTTCCATTTGGCTCGTCCTGATCGGCCTGGGAGCTCTGGTGAGGGTTCGGTGACCCCTCCTCAAGGGGGGGTACTGTTGTGAGTTCCGTTCTGGAGCTCCCTCTTGTGGTTGCTAATGGTATTTTTGCGAGTTCTGCCCTTGGGCTCCCTCTGATGGTTTCAAGTGGAACTGCTGCTCCGTTAGGTAGCTGTGGCAGCTGCCTTCACTAATCGCCTTGCTTGGGTTTGTTATTTAAACCTGCTCTGGGCTCTAGTCCATGCCTGCTGTCAATGTTCTTGGTTGGATTTGATTCTTCCCTTGGATTTCTCATATGGCCAGTCCTTGTCTGCAAAAGATAAGTTTTGCTAGTTTTGTTTGTCCATTTGCTTGGACTCTATTGCTTTGCGTTTTGTCTCTTTTGTCCAGCTTGTCACTATGTCTTATTCAGGCTAGCTGGAAGCTCTGGGAAAGCAGATTTGCCTCTCCACACCGTGAGTCGGTGTGGAGTTCATTTTTGTAAACTCTGCGTGGATTTTGTAGTTTTTAACCCCTTCATGACCGGGGGATTTTTCGTTTTTCCGTGTTCGTTTTTCGCTCCCCTCCTTCCCAGAGCCATAACTTTTTTACTTTTCCGTCAATTTGGCCATGTGAGGGCTTATTTTTTGCGGGACGAGTTGTACTTTTGAACGACATCATTGGTTTTAGCATGTCGTGTACTAGAAAACGGGAAAAAAATTCCAAGTGCGGTGAAATTGCAAAAAAAGTGCAATCCCACATTGGTTTTTTGTTTGGCTTTTTTGCTAGGTTCACTAAATGCTAAAACTGACCTGCCATTATGATTCTCCAGGTCAGTACGAGTTCATAGACACCAAACATGACTAGGTTATTTTTTATCTAAGTGGTGAAAAAAAATTCCAAACTTTGCTAAAAAAAAAAAAAAAAAAATTGCGCCATTTTCCGATACTCGTAGCGTCTCCATTTTTCATGATCTGGGGTCGGTTGAGGGCTTATTTTTTGCGTGCCAAGATGACGTTTTTAATGATAGCATTTCGGTGCAGATACGTTCTTTTGATCGCCCGTTATTGCATTTTAATGCAATGTCGCGGCGACCAAAAAAACGTAATTCTGGCGTTTCGAATTTTTTTCCCACTACGCTGTTTAGCAATCAGGTTAATACTTTTTTTTACTTGATAGATCGGGCGATTCTGAGCGCGGCGATACCAAATATGCGTAGATTTGATATTTTTTTTATTGATTTATTTTGATTGGGGCGAAAGGGGGGTGATTTAAACTTTTATGTTTTTTTTATTTTTTTCACATTTTTTAAAACTTTTTTTCTTAACTTTTGCCATGCTTCAATAGCCTCCATGGGAGTCTAGAAGCTGGCACAGCACGATCGGCTCTGCTACATAGCAGCGATCTGCTGATCGCTGCTATGTAGCAGAATTGCACGTGTGCTGTGAGCGCCGACCACAGGGTGGCGCTCACAGCGACGGGCAATCAGTAACCATAGAGGTCTCTGGGACCTCTATGGCTACAATATACAAGCATCGCCGACCCCCGATCATGTGACGGGGGTTGGCGATGACGTCATTTCCGGCCGCCCGGCCGGAAGCGGTAGTTAAATGCCGCTGTCTGCGTTTGACAGCGGCATTTAACTAGTTAATAGGTGCGGGCAGATCGCGATTCTGCCCGCACCTATTGCGGGCACATGTCAGCTGTTCAAAACAGCTGACATGTCCCGGCTTTGATGCGTGCTCACCGCGGAGCCCTGCATCAAAGCAGGGGAGCCGGCATCGGACGGTATAGTACGTCCGATGCCGGTAAGGGGTTAATACTGACCGCACAGTATCCTTTGCTTTCTGTTTATCTAGTTTGATTTTGGCCTCCCTCTGCTGAAATTTAATTTCATTTCTGTGTTCGTCATTTCCCTCTCCTTTCACAGTCAATATTTGTGGGGGGCTGTCTTTCCTTTTGGGGTTTCTCTGAGGCAAGATAGCTTTCTATTTCCTTCTTTAGGGGTAGTTATATCTGAGGCTCTGACGAGGTGTCTAGGGAGTGTCAGGAACATCCCACGGCTATTTCTAGTTGTGTTGTTAGGATTAGGGACTGCGGTCAGTAGAGATACCACCCTCTCAGAGCTCGTTCCATGTTGCGTTTTAGCCACCAGGTCATTTCAGTGTGGCCTCTTAACCACCAGGTCATAACATGGGCCCTCTTCTTTTTAACATATTTATTAATGACCTTGTAGGGGGCATTCAGAGCAGAATTTCCTTATTTGCAGATGACACTAAACTCTGCAGGGTAACCAATACAGAGGAGGACAATTTTATATTACAGGGTGATTTATGTAAACTAGAAGCTTGAGCTGATAAATGGCAAATGAGCTTTAATGGGGATAAATGTAAGGTCATGCACTTGGGTAGAAGTAATAAGATGTATAACTACGCACTTAATTCTAAAACTCTGGGCAAAACCGTCAATGAAAAAGACCTGGGAGTATGGGTGGAAGACAAACTCATGTTCAGTGGCCAGTGTCAGGCAGCTGCTGCAAAGGCAAATAAAATTATGGGATGCATTAAAAGAGGCATAGATGCTCATGAGGAGAACATAATTTTACCTCTATACAAGTCACTAGTTCGACCACACTTAGAATACTGTGTACAGTTCTCATCTCCGGTGTATGAGAAAGACATAGCTGAACTAGAGCGGGTGCAGAGAAGAGTGGCCAAGGTTATTATAGGACTGGGGGGTCTGCAATACCAAGATAGGTTATTACACTTGGGGCTATTTAGTTTGGAAAAACGAAGGCTAAGGGGTGATCTTATTTTAATGTATAAATATATGAGGGGACAGCACAAAGACCTCTCTGATGATCTTTTTAATCATAGACCTGACACAGGGACAAGGGGGCATCCTCTATGTCTGGAGGAAAGAAGGTATAAGCATAATAACAGACGTGAATTCTTTACTGTAAGAGCAGTGAGACTATGGAACTCTCTGCCATATGATGTTGTAATGAGTGATTCGGTCATTAAATTTAAGAGGGGACTGGATGCCTTTCTTGAAAAGTATAATGTTACAGGGTATATATACTAGATTCCTTGATAGGGTGTTGATCTAGGGAACTAGTCTGATTTCCGTATGTGGAGTCGGGAAGGAATTTTTTTCCCCAATGTGGAGCTTACTCTTTTCCACATGGGTTTTTTTGCCTTCCTCTGGATCAACATGTTAGGGCATGTTAGGTTAGGATATGGGTTGAACTAGATGGACTTAACCTTGCTGTTCTGTTCGCATTTCCTATACACTTGTACTGTTCCCGGGTCAATATGACCCGACCTATTAATCCTTGATTTTTAGCTACTCTAATTGTTTTATTTGAATACTTTTTTCATTACTATACTGTATGTGAACATGGTTGATCATAAACAAATGAAAAATTTAAATTTAAACTTAATAATTTATTTTTTTCATAAAAAGGTTACACAGGCTTTTTACAATTATCTTTGATTGTTGGCATTCTGCACACAAATAACAAAGAAGCTTTACATTACTATTACTAAAACATGAAATTTAACTTTTTGAAAACAATATTTATAAATCAAGAAATGAAAAATCATAAAAACTTCAACCTTTTTAGAAAGAAAAAAGAAAAACTGAACATGTTCATGCGTTTTTACACTGAACACAATAATAAGACACATGTCCTTTACACAGATATTTTGAACATCCAGCACATGTCAGATTAGTCTTTTTGTCACAGGAAGATGGACAGAAGCTACATCTCTTCCTTTTTTTGCTGGTAGCTGTGCTGGTGGAGGCCGTGGATGTGGAGTCTCTTTCTTGAGCATGCTGGACACTTTTTACAATGGCTGTTGCTCTTTCACTTCTGGGGGTCACTTTTCTGCTCTCAATAAATGGCCTAACCAGGGATTTGCCAAATTCCTCAAGAAATAATCTTTTTTTATGCAGCTTATTCCGGTTCCAATCAAGGTCGATTTCTCTCCATAAGACAAATGCATTGTATGTAGAAACGTCCAGTATGTTATAAAATAAAATAATTGGCCACCAATTGGTTTTGCGTTTGCATGTATATGTTGATATTGCTTGGTCTAAAGTATCAACTGCTTCCTTTGTGGCATTATAATCCAAAATAATTGGACAGGCTTTCTGTCTTCTCTATCACTTACGGCATTGTCATGGTGCATTGTGCTCATTAGAATTACCTAAATTTGGAAAAGAAAAGAATATTTGTAAAGATATGTATTCACAGCGTCAGTCAATAGACATTTTAGAAGCATTTTTATCCAAGTTTTGCAAAAAAAGAATACCTGTAAAGTTGTGTATTCACAGCTCAGTGCTCTCTCTCTCACAGATTCCAGTGTCTCTTTCACAGGACGTAGCTTCAGGGTGTAAGTCAAATGACTGGTGTCCAATTTATAAGACAACAGTGTCTTCTCTCGCAAACTGAAAATGCATTTCACTACATAAATACTTGATTACTGATGACAGTGAAACCCCCAGCCTTTGAATGATAGTCAACCAGTCTCATCTCTCACAAACAGCAAATGGATAATACAAGATAATTACTTGTTTACTGATAAGAACAGTGAAACCACCACCATTTTGAGTTGAAGTACACATAAAAAAACATAATTTTTGCAGTCAGAAATAATCAGAGACCTGTAGAACAGTATAAAATGCTATCGGGTCATAATGACCCGAACAGTACAAGTGTAACAATCAGCATGTAGCAAAAAGTAAACAAAAAAAAACAAAAACAAAAAAATATATAGAGCTCCACAAATGAGGAGAAGTCAAGATACCACTAGTTTCAAATCCTCATATAAAAAAATCTACAGCGTCTCAAAAATCATTTCGGGTCATATTGACCCGAACAGTACAGCAGGGTTAAAGTCTTCCTTCAATCTTAATAACTATGTTATAATGTTACTATGATAGAAGTTAGGACCCACTGAGAGGTTCACCATGACATGGGTTTCATACAGTTTGATAAGAATGTTAAACTAAGAAACTTATGTTCAGTTATGTATAACTAGCTGTACTACCCGGCTTCACCCAGGTTAATAACTGCTGTTAGCAAAATAGAATGTGTTAACAAAAATTTATTCTGCACACAAAAACCACAAAACAAATAGATAGAAATGTAATTATTAAAAGGCAAAAACCAAGCTAATAGAAGCATTTCACAACATATATTTCAACACCAGAGATATTCCACACAGATTTAATTAAATTGCCCAAGTAATGTGAAGTAATCGTTTACTACTTATTCGAGAGACTTTTGATAAACAACATTCTTAGTTTTTCCTTCAGGTTCAAAGACGAACAGATTTTTGGCTGTTCCAACTCTTGAACAGGCCACATAAAGTTGACCATGAGAAAAGCATGGAGATTGTAAATCGATTCCAGCTACTTTCAAGGACTGTCCCTGAGCCTTGTTGATGGACATAGCAAATGCCAGTCGGACAGGAAACTGGAGGCGTTTAAAATCAAAAGGCAAATCCCTGCCAATAGATGATTGGATATTGCAGTGCATCATAGGACCTGTGAGTTTCTGCTACTCATTGCAAACTATTGTTCCTTTTCTGAAGCACAATGTTGCGGATTTGAAAATCATTACCTGCAATCAAGATGGCTACCTCATCAAATGTAGGAGCATTGAAACATTGCTGATGTTCACCTTGTGGTGTTTTGTCAGCTCGAATGACAACCTTGTAATCGTCATTTGGCATAGATTCAAGTGCAGTCTTTAAAAGTTGAACATATGGATTGTTGGAGTGAAGGAACTGCTGCAAAATAGTGACAATATCAAGGCGAGTGTTAGGAATGAAAGAGTTTCTCTGCTGAGCCTCTGCTTCTGCATTTCCCATGAAGAAGAGTTGAAGAAATTGAGGTTCTTCTCCTTGTAATGGAAGCAGTGAGCCAATTGAGTGGTAAACCTGTCCTTGAACTCTAAATGTCGGCATAAATCCTGTTGTAAACATTTCTTTGTTGCACCAAATGATGTCATTTGGAAGCAGGAGTTATACTTCCTGATGTTGTCCAAGAAATGCTTTGATATTGTACAGGTACCTGTCATCAGAGACTTTAGGGGATCAGGTGGTGACAGGAGAGGTGGAAGTTTTATCTTGCCATTTGCACAGCATAAACCTGGCAGTTCATCTTTCCATTTCAGGGCACTGCAGTACATGCAGACCACATCCATTTTTCCTATCTGAACATTAGGATTATCCTGATAGTTTATGAGGTATATTGCCCAGTCACGTAGCATATTGCCCAGTCACGTACTATATTGCCCAGCCACGTAGTATATTGCCCAGCTGCGTAATATATTGCCCAGCCACATAGCATATTGCCCAGCCACATAGTATATTGCCCAGCCATGTAGTATATTGCCCAGCCACGTAGTATATTGCCCAGCTGCGTAATATGTTGCCCAGCTACATAGTATATTGCCCAGCCACGTAGTATATTGCCCAGCTGTGTAGTATATTGCCCAGCCACGTAGTATATTGCCCAGTCATGTAGTATATTGCCCAGCCACATAGTATATTGCCCAGCTACATAGTATATTGCCCAGCCATGTAGTATATTGCCCAGCCACGTAGTATATTGCCCAGCCATGTAGTATATTGCCCAGCCACGTAGTATATTGCCCAGCTGCGTAATATATTGCCCAGCTACATAGTATATTGCCCAGCAACATAGTATATTGCCCAGCTACATAGTATATTGCCCAGCCATGTAGTATATTGCCCAGTCACATAGTATATTGCCCAGCCATGTAGTATATTGCCCAGCCACATAGTATATTGCCCAGTCACGTAGTATATTGCCCAGTCACATAGTATATTGCCCAGCCACGTAGTATATTGCCCAGCCACGTTGTATATTGCCCAGCTACATAGTATATTGCCCAGCCACGTAGTATTTTGCCCAGCCACGTAGTATTTTGCCCAGCCACGTAGTATATTGCCCAGTTACTTAGTATATTGCCCAGCCACGTAGTATATTGCCCAGCCACATAGTATATTGCCCAGCCACGTAGTATATTGCCCAGTCACGTACTATATTGCCCAGCCATGTAGTATATTGCCCAACTGCGTAGTATATTGCCCAGCTACTTTGTATATTGCCCAGCCACATAGAATATTGCCCAGCCACGTAGTATATTGCCCAGCCACATAGTATATTGCTCAGCTGCGTAGTATATTGCCCAGCCACATAGTATATTGCCCACCCACATAGTATATTGTCCAGCCACATAGTATATTGCCCAGCTACATAATATATTGCCCAGCCACGTAGTATATTGCCCAGTCATGTAGTATATTGCCCAGCCATGTAGTATATTGCCCAGCCACGTAGTATATTGCCCAGCCACGTAGTATATTGCACAGCGACAGAGTGTACAGCACAGAGCCATGTTGTATACAGACTTAAAATAAAATATAAACATATATTCACCCTCCGTTGAAGTCCTGGCCTTGCGTGCGGTGCACCCGGCAGCTTCCGGTCCCAGGGTTGGTATGGGCGCAGGACCTGTGATGATGTCGCAGTCACATAACCGTGATGTCATGGCAGGTCTTTCTCGCAGGAGCTGTGATGATGTCGTGGTCACATGACCGTGACGTCATGCCAGGTCCTTGTCGCATACCATCTTTGCCACTGGAACCTGCCGCTTGCATGGACTGGTCACCGGAGCGTTGCGAGGAGCGGGAAAGGTGCCAGAATGTGAGTATATGATGATTTTTTATTTTTTTTATTATTTTTCACATTAGATCTTTTTACTATTGAGGCTGCATAGGCAGCATCAATAGTAAAAATGTTGGTCACACAGGGTTAATAGCAGCGTTAATGGAGTGCGTTACCCCACGGCATAACGCGGTCCATTAGCGCTGCCATTCACCCTGTGTGAGCGCTGACTGGAGGGGAGTACGGAGCAAGCACTGACTGCGGGGAGGATGGAGTGGCTATGTTGCCGCCGGACTGCGCCCGTCGCTGATTGGTCGTGGCAATGGTCGTGGGCATTTTGCCACGACCAATCAGTGACTTGGATTCCATGATAGACAGAGGCCGCGACCAATGAATATCCGTGACAGACAGAAGGACAGACAGAAGAACAGACAGAAAGACGGAAGTGACCCTTGGACAATTATATAGTAGATATTTTTATTTTTGAAGGATAATACCTGACTTGTGTGTGTTTTAGGGCGAGTTTCATGTGTCAAGTTGTGTGTGTTCAGTTGCGTGTGGCAACATGCATGTAGTGACATTTGTGAGATGAGTTTCATGTGGCAACATGCGTGAATCAACTTTTTGTGTGTCGAGTTGCATGTGACAGGTTAGTGTAGCAAGTTTTGTGCAGCAAGTTTTGCGCATGGCGAGTTTTGCGCATGGCAAGTCTTATGTGTGGTGTGTTTAGAGTATGTGCAAGTTTTATGTGAGGCAACTTTTGCATGTTTTGCAACTTTTGTGTATGTGGCAATTTTTCTGTGTGTGCAAGTTTTGGCGAGTTTTCTACGAGGTGACTTTTGCACATGTGTCGAGTTTTATGTGAGCCTAGTTTTGCATGTGGCGAGTTTTGCATGTGGCAAATTTTGCGTGTGGCGAATTTTGAGTGGCGACTTTTGTATTTCGACTTTTATGTGGCGAGGTTGGTGTATGTGTGGTGAAATGTGTGCTGAGGGTGGTATATGTGTTCAAGCACATGGTAGTTTGTGGCGCATTTTGTATGTGTGTTCATATTCCCGTGTGTGGTGACTATCCCATGTCGGGGCCACATCTTAGCAACTGTACGGTATATACTGTTTGGCGCCATCGCTCTCATTCTTTAAGTCCCCCTTGTTCACATCTGGCAGCTGTCAATTTGCCTCCAACACTTTTCCTTTCACTTTTTCCTTATTATGTAGATAGGGGCAAAATTGTTTGGTAAATTGGAATGCGCGGGGTTAAAATTTTGCCTCACAACATAGCCTATGACGCTCTCGGGTTCCAGACGTGTGACTGTGCAAAATTTTGTGGCTGTAGCTGCGACGGTGCAGATGCCAATCCCGGACATACACACATACATACATACATACACACACACAAACACACACACACACACACACACACACATTCAGCTTTATATATTAGATTTTGCCTATCAGCATAAGATCAAGGTATGATTTATTTGTGGTGCTGTCCATTCTCTTTTTTCAGCATACGCCAAATCTAACCTCACATATTTTTCCGGACCCAGCTCCTCTATGACTGTGTCTTACTGCTCAATGTGTAGTGGGCAGTCCAACATAACTGCCATGGTGACTATTGTAAACTGCATTTCTCAAATTCACAGCTTCTTCTCTTTTTTACATGCTTTTCCCCATATAAAATTCCAAAGACATACTGATAGGGAATTTAGATTGTGAGCCCCAACGGGGACAGCAAGGATAATGTGTGCAACCTGTAAAGCGCTGCGGAATATGTTAGCGCTATATAAAAATAAAGATTATTATTATTATAAAATGACACTAGTTATTACTAGTTATTAGACCTCTATGATCCTGGAGCTCATAGCAGTTGCTATGAATGTAATGGATATAGTTCAACCCTTGACTAAAAATATTATAATTAAAATAATTTTCAAATGCTCATGTGTCTGTTAGGTGTCAAGTTCCCGCCTCTGCACAGGTGGAATCTCAAACCATCTCCGCTGTGGTCTACCATTCTTCTCCAGCCACAGTGGAGTCTGCTCAGCGGAGACGTTGGTCCCAGCGTCTTGCTTAGGCTGATACCAGATGACTGGTTACTACTACCCTTCCAAGCAGGCTCTGTCCTTGTAGCCAGCAATGTTCAGCAGCGAGCAGGTCTTTCTGGGACTAAGTCCTGGTTTTCCCTTACTGAGCATGCCCACGGGACGACCTCCCATTGCAGTTCGGGGGTCACATGCTCAGGTCCTGTTGCTGCTCCTATTGGTCCATCTGGAAGGTCTTGTAGCACTGCCGCTATAAAGGGTTCGCATGGCCGCTCGGCCATGCGCTAGTGTACACTTGTAAACGTGTGTGTGTTGATGTGTGAAAGTCGTTCATTAATTATCCCCTCCCTTGTGTATGACTGCTCGCGTAAGGTGGATGATTGCTATATAGCGCCCGACTTTGCTGTCAGCACGTGACACACAAAACAGCGTCAAATTGCTGTGACCGCCAGTGTGGCGCCGTGCACTTTCACAGCGCTTTCCTTACCCAAGCCTGGGTGGTTAGTGGCGTCTGCCAGAGTGGCACCACAGGCACTCCCATGCATCTAAATTATTATTTCAGTTACGCTGACACCCCAGTTGTACTCTAATCCCGAGTCTAGGGGTAGAGTTCTGTGACTCCTTGTTTGCGCTCTTTGTGCGGTACCGCAGCCCTGTGTTATGCATCAGGGTTCGCTTCCTTCACACAGGGTGAAGTTAACCCGTGTGTGAATCCAAACGGGAAGAAAATAGCAGCACCACACAAGTCTTCTAGTAAAAAAACCTTTGTCCTTTATTTTAACAACGTGCTGTGAACATGGTTACAGAGGGCAGGATAATTGCAAGACGAACTGGTTAGGTTAATGGACTATGGCCGTTTCACGTGGTATACGCTTCAATGGTCCAGATCAGAAAGGCACGGGGTACTGATCGCTGCCAGTGTGACTCAATGTCGTCATGACAACATCCGGGTCACCAGAGCTAGTAACGTTGCTAGATCATATTCAGAGCATGATCAACAACTTTATCTGTCAGTACAGAGTTGACAGTTTGATAGCATAGGGATTCTTCTTCATCCCCATGCTATACAAAAGATCAAAAAATGATAGTTTCATAGTGGAACAAATTAAAAAATTTAAAAAAAGTGAAAAAGTTTTTAAAATAATTGTAAAATTATATAAAAAATATAAAAAAATAATAATAAAAAATCAAATAATATTGTACTTAAAAATATAAAATATATATATATAAAAAAATTATATTAACCCATTAGAAAAATTAGAACTTGGTGCTAAACAACATTTTAGTGATAACTTGTAATTTATTCTTTCTTCATTGCTCAATCGTATAAAATTCTGTGAGGCACATGATGTCAATATGATCACTGCACCCCTAGATGAATTCACTGGAGAGTGTCGTTTGTAAAATGATTTGATATATTGGGGATTTCTGTTGTTCTGGCACCTCATGGGCTCTGCCAATGTTACATGGCACCCTGTTGTGAATTCTGTTGTCGGGCTCCCTCCTGTGGTCATGAATGGTACTTCGGCTGGTTCTGTCCATGGACTTCCTCTGGTGGGTGTTTCTGAGTTTCCTTCCACAGGTGACGAGGTTAATTCGTTAGCTGGCTGCTCTATTTAACTCCACTTAGATCTTTGCTCCATGCCACCTGTCAATGTTCCAGTATTGGTCTTGTTTACTCCTGGATCGTTCTTGTGACCTGTCTTCCCAGCAGAAGCTAAGTTCCTGCTTGTATTTTCTTTGGTTTGCTATTTTTCTGTCCAGCTTGCTATTTTTATTGTTGTCTTGCTTGCTGGAAGCTCTGGGACGCAGAGGGAGCGCCTCCGCACCGTGAGTCGGTGCGGAGGGTCTTTTTGCGCCCTCTGCGTGGTCTTTTTGTAGGTTTTTGTGCTGACCGCAAAGCAACCTTTCCTATCCTCAGTCTGTTCAGTAAGTCGGGCCTCACTTTGCTAAATCTATTTCATCTCTGTGTTTGTATTTTCATCTTTACTCACAGTCATTATATGTGGGGGGCTGCCTTTTCCTTGGGGAATTTCTCTGAGGCAAGGTAGGCTTTATTTTTCTATCTTCAGGGCTAGCTAGTTCCTTAGGCTGTGCCGAGTTGCATAGGGAGCGTTAGGAGCAATCTACGGCTATTTCTAGTGTGTGTGATAGGATTAGGGATTGCGGTCAGCAGAGTTCCCACGTCCCAGAGCTCATCCTTTATTATCAGTAACTATCAGGTCATTCCGTGTGCTCTTAACCACCAGGTCCATTATTGTCCTGACCACCAGGTCATAACAGTACAGGTGGCCCAAAGTACTAATGCATCTCAATAGAGGGATAAGAGAAGTTCTGAGACCATTTTTTTTTCTTTGCAGTGTGTTTTGTCTCTCTTTTCCCCTTTACCTCTGGGTGGTTCAGGACACAGATGTAAACATGGACATTCAAGGTCTGTCCTCTTGGATGGATAATATCACTACAAGGGTACAAAACATTCAAGATTTTGTGGTTCAGAATCCGATGTAAGAGCCTAGGATTCCAATTCCTGATTTGTTTTTTGGTGATAGATCTAAGTTCTTGAATTTCAAAAATAATTGTAAATTGTTTCTTGCCTTGAAACCTCGCTCCTCAGGTGACCCTGTTCAACAAGTAAAGATCATTATTTCTTTGTTACGTGGTGACCCTCAAGACTGGGCATTTTCCCTTGCGCCAGGAGATCCGGCATTGCGTGATGTTGATGCGTTTTTCCTGGCGCTTGGATTGCTTTATGACGAACTTAATTCAGTGGATCAGGCAGAGAAAATTTTGCTGGCTCTGTGTCAGGGTCAGGATGAAGCGGAGATATATTGTCAGAAGTTTAGAAAGTGGTCTGTGCTCACTCAGTGGAATGAATGTGCCCTGGCAGCAATCTTCAGAAAGGGTCTCTCTGAAGCCCTTAAGGATGTCATGGTGGGATTTCCCATGCCTGCTGGTCTGAATGAGTCTATGTCTTTGGCCATTCAGATCGATCGACGCTTGCATGAGCGTAAAGCTGTGCACCATTTGGCGGTACTATCTGAGCATGGGCCTGAGCCTATGCAATGTGATAGGACTTTGACCAGAGCTGAACGGCAAGAGCACAGACGTCGGAATGGGCTATGTTTTTACTGTGGTGATTCCACTCATGTTATCTCCGATTGTCCTAAGCGCACTAAGCGGTTCGCTAGGTCTGCCACCATTGGTACGGTACAGTCTAAATTTCTATTGTCCGTTACTCTGATTTGCTCTTTGTCATCCTATTCTGTTATGGCATTTGTGGATTCAGGCGCTGCCCTGAATTTGATGGACTTGGAGTATGCTAGGCGCTGTGGTTTTTTCTTGGAGCCCTTGCAGTATCCTATTCCATTGAGAGGAATTGATGCTACGCCTTTGGCCAAGAATAAGCCTCAGTACTGGACCCAATTGACCATGTTCATGGCTCCTGCACATCAGGAGGATATCCGCTTTCTGGTGTTGCATAATCTGCATGATGTGGTCGTTTTGGGGTTGCCATGGCTACAGGTTCATAATCCAGTATTGGACTGGAAATCTATGTCTGTGTCCAGCTGGGGTTGCCAGGGGGTACATGGTGATGTTCCATTTTTGTCTATTTCGTCTTCCACTCCTTCTGAAGTTCCAGAGTTTTTGTCGGATTATCGGGATGTATTTGATGAGCCCAAATCCAGTGCCCTACCTCCTCATAGGGATTGCGATTGTGCAATTAATTTGATTCCTGGTAGTAAGTTTCCTAAGGGCCGATTGTTCAATTTATCTGTGCCAGAGCATGCCGCTATGCGGAGATATATAAAGGAAGCCTTGGAGAAAGGCCATATTCGCCTGTCATCATCACCGTTAGGAGCAGGGTTTTTTTTGTGGCCAAGAAGGATGGTTCTTTGAGACCTTGTATTGATTACCGCATTCTTAATAAAATTAGTCAAATTTCAGTATCCTTTGCCGTTGCTGTCTGATTTGTTTGCTCGAATTAAAGGGGCTAGTTGGTTCACCAAGATAGATCTTCGAGGGGCGTATAATCTTGTGCGTTTTAAACAAGGCGATGAATGGAAAACAGCATTTAATACGCCCGAGGGCCATTTTGAGTACCTGGTTATGCCATTCGGGCTTTCCAATGCTCCATCAGTATTTCAGTCCTTTATGCATGACATCTTCCGAGAGTACCTGGATAAATTCCTGATTGTGTATTTGGATGATATTTTGGTCTTTTCGGATGATTGGGAGTCTCATGTGAAGCAGGTCAGAATGGTGTTCCAGGTCCTTCGTGCGAATTCCTTGTTTGTGAAGGGGTCAAAGTGTCTCTTTGGAGTTCAGAAGGTTTCATTTTTGGGGTTCATTTTTTCCCCTTCTACTATCGAGATGGACCCTGTTAAAGTCCAGACCATTTACGATTGGACTCAGCCGACATCTGTGAAGAGCCTGCAAAAGTTCCTGGGCTTTGCTAAGTTTTATCGGCGCTTCATCGCTAATTTTTCTAGTGTTGCTAAACCGTTGACTGATTTGACCAAGAAGGGTGCTGATGTGGTCAATTGGTCTTCTGCAGCTGTAGAGGCTTTTCAGGAGTTGAAGCGTCGTTTTTCTTCTGCCCCTGTGTTGTGCCAGCCAGGTGTTTCGCTCCCATTTCAGGTTGAGGTTGATGCTTCTGAGATTGGAGCAGGGGCTGTTTTGTCGCAAAGAAGTTCTGATGGCTCGGTGATGAAGCCATGTGCTTTCTTTTCTAGAAAGTTTTCGCCTGCTGAGCGTAATTATGATGTTGGTAATCGAGAGTTGTTGGCCATGAAGTGGGCATTCGAGGAGTGGCGTCATTGGCTTGAAGGAGCCAAGCATCGCGTGGTGGTCTTGACAGATCACAAGAATTTGACTTATCTTGAGTCTGCCAAACGGTTGAATCCGAGACAGGCTCGATGGTCGTTATTTTTCTCCCGTTTTGATTTTTTGGTTTCATACCTTCCGGGCTCTAAGAATGTGAAGGCTGATGCCCTGTCAAGGAGTTTTGTGCCTGACTCTCCGGGTGTTCCTGAGCCGGCGGGTATTCTCAAAGAGGGGGTAATTTTGTCTGCCATCTCCCCTGATTTGCGGCGGGTGCTGCAAAAATTTCAGGCCGATAGACCTGACCGTTGCCCAGCGGAGAAACTGTTTGTCCTTGATAGATGGACTAGTAGAGTTATCTCTGAGATTCATTGTTCAGTGTTGGCTGGGCATCCTGGAATCTTTGGTACCAGAGATTTGGTGGCTAGATCCTTCTGGTGGCCGTCTTTTTCGCGGGATGTGCGTTCTTTTGTGCAGTCCTGTGGGACTTGTGCTCGGGCTAAGCCCTGCTGTTCTCGTGCCAGTGGGTTGCTTTTGCCCTTGCCGGTCCCGAAGAGGCCCTGGACGCATATTTCTATGGATTTTATTTCGGATCTCCCCGTCTCTCAAAAGATGTCGGTCATTTGGGTGGTTTGTGATCGCTTTTCTAACATGGTCCATTTGGTACCTTTGTCTAAATTGCCTTCCTCCTCTGATTTGGTGCCATTATTTTTCCAGCATGTGGTTTGTTTACATGGTATCCCGGAGAACATCGTTTTTTGACAGAGGTTCCCAGTTTGTTTCGAGGTTTTGGCGATCCTTTTGTGCTAGGATGGGCATTGATTTGTCTTTTTCCTCGGCTTTCCATCCTCAGACAAATGGCCAAACCGAACGAACTAATCAAACTTTGGAAACATATCTGAGATGCTTTGTTTCTGCTGATCAGGATGATTGGGTGTCCTTTTTGCCGTTGGCTGAGTACGCCCTTAATAATCGGGCCAGCTCGGCTACTTTGGTTTCGCCGTTTTTCTGCAACTCTGGTTTCCATCCTCGTTTCTCCTCAGGGCAGGTTGAGTCTTCGGACTGTCCTGGTGTAGATACTGTGGTGGATAGGTTGCAGCAGATTTGGACTCATGTGGTGGACAATTTGACATTGTCCCAGGAGAAGGCTCAACGTTTCGCTAACCGCCGGTGCTGTGTGGGTCCCCGACTTCGTGTTGGGGATTTGGTTTGGTTGTCGTCTCGTTATGTTCCTATGAAGGTTTCCTCTCCTAAGTTTAAGCCTCGTTTCATTGGTCCGTATAAGATTTCTGAGGTTATCAATCCTGTGTCATTTCGTTTGGCCCTTCCTGCTTCTTTTGCCATCCATAATGTGTTCCATAGGTCGTTATTGCGGAGATACGTGGCGCCTGTGGTTCCATCCGTTGATCCTCCTGCCCCGGTGTTGGTTGAGGGGGAGTTGGAGTATGTGGTGGAGAAGATTTTGGATTCTCGTATTTCGAGACGGAAACTCCAGTACCTGGTCAAGTGGAAGGGTTATGGTCAGGAAGATAATTCCTGGGTTTTTGCCTCTGATGTTCATGCTGCTGATCTGGTTCGTGCCTTTCATTTGGCTCATCCTGGACGGCCTGGGGGCTCTGGTGAGGGTTTGGTAACCCCTCCTCAAGGGGGGGTACTGTTGTGAATTCTGTTGTCGGGCTCCCTCCTGTGGTCATGAATGGTACTTCGGCTGGTTCTGTCCATGGACTTCCTCTGGTGGGTGTTTCTGAGTTTCCTTCCACAGGTGACGAGGTTAATTCGTTAGCTGGCTGCTCTATTTAACTCCACTTAGATCTTTGCTCCATGCCACCTGTCAATGTTCCAGTATTGGTCTTGTTCACTCCTGGATCGTTCTTGTGACCTGTCTTCCCAGCAGAAGCTAAGTTCCTGCTTGTATTTTCTTTGGTTTGCTATATTTCTGTCCAGCTTACTATTTTTATTGTTGTCTTGCTTGCTGGAAGCTCTGGGACGCAGAGGGAGCGCCTCCGCACCGTGAGTCGGTGCGGAGGGTCTTTTTGCGCCCACTGCGTGGTCTTTTTGTAGGTTTTTGTGCTGACCGCAAAGCAACCTTTCCTATCCTCAGTCTGTTCAGTAAGTCGGGCCTCACTTTGCTAAATCTATTTCATCTCTGTGTTTGTATTTTCATCTTTACTCACAGTCATTATATGTGGGGGGCTGCCTTTTCCTTTGGGGAATTTCTCTGAGGCAAGGTAGGCTTTATTTTTCTATCTTCAGGGCTAGCTAGTTCCTTAGGCTGTGCCGAGTTGCATAGGGAGCGTTAGGAGCAATCTACGGCTATTTCTAGTGTGTGTGATAGGATTAGGGATTGCGGTCAGCAGAGTTCCCACGTCCCAGAGCTCGTCCTTTATTATCAGTAACTATCAGGTCATTCCGTGTGCTCTTAACCACCAGGTCCATTATTGTCCTGACCACCAGGTCATAACAGTACAGGTGGCCCAAAGTACTAATGTATCTCAATAGAGGGATAAGAGAAGTTCTGAGACCATTTTTTTTTCTTTGCAGTGTGTTTTGTCTCTCTTTTCCCCTTTACCTCTGGGTGGTTCAGGACACAGATGTAAACATGGACATTCAAGGTCTGTCCTCTTGGATGGATAATCTCACTACAAGGGTACAAAACATTCAAGATTTTGTGGTTCAGAATCCGATGTCAGAGCCTAGGATTCCAATTCCTGATTTGTTTTTTGGTGATAGATCTAAGTTCTTGAATTTCAAAAATAATTGTAAATTGTTTCTTGCCTTGAAACCTCGCTCCTCAGGTGACCCTGTTCAACAACTAAAGATCATTATTTCTTTGTTACGTGGTGACCCTCAAGACTGGGCATTTTCCCTTGCGCCAGGAGATCCGGCATTGCGTGATGTTGATGCGTTTTTCCTGGCGCTTGGATTGCTTTATGACGAACCTAATTCAGTGGATCAGGCAGAGAAAATTTTGCTGGCTCTGTGTCAGGGTCAGGATAAAGGGGAGATACAGTATATTGTCAGAAGTTTAGAAAGTGGTCTGTGCTCACTCAGTGGAATGAATGTGCCCTGGCAGCAATCTTCAGAAAGGGTCTCTCTGAAGCCCTTAAGGATGTCATGGTGGGATTTCCCATGCCTGCTGGTCTGAATGAGTCTATGTCTTTGGCCATTCAGATCGATCGACGCTTGCGTGAGCGTAAAGCTGTGCAGCATTTGGCGGTACTATCTGAGCATGGGCCTGAGCCTATGCAATGTGATAGGACTTTGACCAGAGCTGAACGGCAAGAACACAGACGTCGGAATGGGCTATGTTTTTACTGTGGTGATTCCACTCATGTTATCTCCAATTGTCCTAAGCGCACTAAGCGGTTCGCTAGGTCTGCCACCATTGGTACGGTACAGTCTAAATTTCTATTGTCCATTACTCTGATTTGCTCTTTGTCATCCTATTCTGTTATGGCATTTGTGGATTCAGGCGCTGCCCTTTAATTTGATGGACTTGGAGTATGCTAGGCGCTGTGGTTTTTTCTTGGAGCCCTTGCAGTATCCTATTCCATTGAGAGGAATTGATGCTACGCCTTTGGCCAAGAATAAGCCTCAGTACTGGACCCAAGTGACCATGTGCATGGCTCAGTCTGTTCAGTAAGTCGGGCCTCACTTTGCTAAATCTATTTCATCTCTGTGTTTGTATTTTCATCTTTACTCACAGTCATTATATGTGGGGGGCTGCCTTTTCCTTTGGGGAATTTCTCTGAGGCAAGGTAGGCTTTATTTTTCTATCTTCAGGGCTAGCTAGTTCCTTAGGCTGTGCCGAGTTGCATAGGGAGCGTTAGGAGGAATCCACGGCTATTTCTAGTGTGTGTGATAGGATTAGGGATTGCGGTCAGCAGAGTTCCCACGTCCCAGAGCTCGTCCTTTATTATCAGTAACTATCAGGTCATTCCGTGTGCTTTTAACTACCAGGTCCATTATTGTCCTGACCACCAGGTCATAACAGCACCCTCAAACCATTCCATCAAAATCCGGACTCCAATATGACGTCTCTGCCATTCCGAGCTTTGCACTATCTCAAAAGTAGTATTCCCCCACATATGGTATATCAGTTTACTAAGAAGAATTTTCACAGCAAACTGCAATTTCTCTTGTTACGTTTATGAAAATGTAAAATTTGGGGCCAAAATAAAATTTTCGTGGGGAAAAGGTGATTTTTTAATTTGCACAGCTCAACGTTATAAACTTATGTGAAGCTTCTGGGAGTTCAAGCTGCTCACTACGCATCTACATACATTCCTTGAGGGGTCTAGTTTCCAAAATTTGGTCCCTTGTGGAGATTTCCACTGTTTAGGCACATCAGTGTTTCTCCAAATGGGACATGACGATCGCTAATGATTCAGGAAATTTTTCATTCTAAAAGTCGAATGACGCTCCTTCCCTTTCGAGCCCTGTTGTGCACCCAAACAGTAGTTTTCTCCCTCATGTGGGGTATCAGCATACTCAAGAAAAATTGCACTACAAATTGTATTGTGCAATTTCTCCTGTTACCCTTATGAAAGTGCAACATTTGGGGCTAGAAATATATTTGTGAGGAAAATGTCATTTTTTAAATTTTCACGGCTCAATGTTATAAACTTCTGTGAAGCACCTGAAGCATCAGGCGACCGCTCAGCCATGCCATCCAGATGAAGCAGAGTTGGCCTCTTCATGGGACAAATGGATCGTCGTTGGACAGGTGAGGAATATGGTGCTTCATTAATTTTAATTTTACAGTAATAAAGGGTAAAAAAGAGTGGGGAGAGTTTATTTGTAGTAGAGGATTTTTTTGTGTGTTTTGTTCAATTAAAGGACTTTTTCATGTGTGTGTATGTATTTAATTTTTACAACGTTGTTATTGATGGGATGTCTTAAAGACACCTCTCCATTACTAACTCCTTAACTTGATTTCAGCAGACATAAGACAGCTGACTTCAACACAAAATTTTTTGCCACACTTGCCACCACATGAGTGAAAGTGCGAAGAGCCGAGTCTAAGCACCAGATTTGGCTCATCTAATGGATGCATCATTTCTAGGGTGCCTGAGGGCTGGTGTTTTTAGTCTCAGTGGGGTCATTATCCATTGCCCCCAACAGCCTATTAATATCAGCCTGCAGCAGTCTGTTTAGCCATTGCTGGTTAGTAATATAGCGGGACACAACGTCATTTTTTGGGGGGCCCCTCCTTTACTAATCAGTAAAGACTAGGCAGACAGCTGAGCGCTGATATTAATAGCCTGGGAAGCTTCATGGATATTGGCTTGTTACCAGAATAATAACTCCAGGCCCCAGCTGTCGGCTTTCCCTCAGCTGCTTAGAAAAAATAAGGGTAACTCCTTTTTCAATTTTTATTTATGAAAAAAATACATGTACAGTAAGCTGCAGCGCAATGTTTAAAAAAAAAATAATTAAAGAAAAAAGACTTGGGGTCTGCCCTATTCTTGATAACAGTGCAAGTAAAGCTGACAGCTGCGTACTGCTGCCTTCAGTTGTTAGCTTTATCTTGGCTGGTCATCAAAACTAGAGTGATCCCAAACCTCGTTTGTAAAATTATTTAAATAATTTAAAAATGTCGAGTTGGGTCACCCCATTTTTGACAACCAGCCAAGCTAAAGCAGACAGCTAGGACTGGTATTTTTAGACTGGGAAGGAGCCATGGGTTTTGGCCCTCCCCAGCGTAAAAATATCAGCCCACAGCTGCTCCAGAAAAGGCACATCTACGCTATTACTTGCGCTAATTTTGCTTATAAATAGTCTGTAGATTAATTTTTGGCTTCGTATTTACTTGTCATGTTGCACGATTTACTAAGGAGTCAAATATTTCCAAATAGCAAGCTACCTCTCCTATGTTGTGCTTGCAATATGGTTTCATTCTTTTCGTGAGAGCTAATTGCATACAATTTGAGGGTTTTGTGCAGTATGTATTTTAGATGATCAGCTGATAATTAGGGATGTGATTATTATAATCAAGGAGAATACTTACTACATTATGTGTGACTGCGTGGTTCAGTGATTAGCACTGTGCATTAGCACTAACACAGCAGATCCTGGGTTCAAATCCCACCACCAACAACATTGTATGTTTGTATGTTTTCCCCATGTTTGCGTGACTTTCCTCCAGGTTCTCTGGTTTCTTCCCACACTCAGTGGACATGCTAGTAGGAAATGTAGATGGTGAGACTCCATAGGGACAGTGATGATAATGTCTGTAAAGCGTTGTGGAAATTAATGGTTATACATAAATAAGTAAAATAAATATTAATGAAATGCTTTGTAACAAATTTAATATGGAATAACCAGGGAAGGGCATGCCCCATACTCTACAAGGTCTGTGGGGTTGGAGGTCCTGCCAGTAACTGATTTATGCCCTCACTTTGGCTTCTCTATGTTGTGTTGCTGTGTGCACTGTATAATTTCTTGTCAGTGGACTCAGCTCACTACTGAGTGTCTTCTCCTTTGAGATGTGTATATGCATGACTAATGTATCTGCATGTGGGAATTTTATATGTGCGTTTATGCATTCAATATGAATTTCCATATACATATGTATACTGCACGTATAAATATCTGTGCTTATGCAGGTGGGGATGACAAAGGGAAATGCAATTGTGCAGAGAAAACGTGTGCACAGCTGACTAATGGTGCTCAGGTAGGTTCTCAAACCATAATTAATAAAAATGGAACCTGGCACTCAACTTAGTGTAAAGATTGTTGGTCATTTTTATTCTATCCCAAACAGTAGCATTACAAAACGTTTTGGTCCATGCAAAAAACCTTCGTCAGTTGCGTACTGAGGGTTTTGATACAAATACTATGGCCAACCATAGGATAGCACTATGGTGAATGCCAAGAGGCTATGAAGTATATATCTAGTATATCTGACTACAACATAGCCTCTTGGCATTCACCATAGGGCTATCCTGTGGTTGGCCATAGTATTTGTATCAAAACCCTCAGTACGCAACTGACAAAGGTTTTTTACATGGACCGAAACGTTTTGTAATGCTACTGTTTGGGATAGAAAGGAAGATGCAGACCCATTTTGTAGAGGGGTCCTTCGCTATTAGTATCTGCCCCTGTGAAAAACACACAGATAACAAAGAATAAAGCATTACATGAGTAAAATAATTAATATTACATTGGTTATGGGATTCTTCAAACTATTTCAACAAATGTTAAAATTTTCTCTGTTTTTCCTTTTGTAGTCATATCATTCTGTACACATTTTTGCTCATGAAATGGTCTTTCACAAGTAATATACTTCATATTAGTAATATACTTCATATATTTCACAAGTAATAATGGACCAATAGTCCAAGGCATCCTAGTTTTTCCAGACTGTTTTTTTTCTATACCATTTTTACGCACAAATGTTTTACTATTTTCCAATCCCGTTTAATTGCTATAGAATACTGTATACTTTACAATTTCATATATGTCACACAGATACCATCCCTAATAATTGCCTGTCAGTGAGAAACATAGACAAAAAAAAACAAGCTACCGATCGATGTACACAAAGCAATGCAGTCTACCCAGCACTAGTGTATAGAGACTGAAAAGCGCTATGCTCACTGTTTTTGAATCTAAAGCTCAGATATCTTTTGTTAAGCAGCGGCTATGAATGACGTATATAAATAGGAGCTGGGACGCTTTATTTCAGAGATCCAGTGTCTATACAACAGCTACAATGGGAAAGGTACTTTCAGCACTCCAAAATATCTTATGTATTGCAACTGAACTCATCATTTTCTTAATCAATCCAATGCTACAACAAAAGTGTTTTCTATGTATTTCAACTTATTGTTACATTTGTCACACTTCGCAGTAGAAGCTTAAGAGAAAACACGAGAGAGGCTGGGAAAATCGGTTCTTACATACCTTACTTCAATTCTTACATAAATAATACATCTAACATTTGTTGCTTGCTTCATATTGTTTGTTTTGGATGTCTAAATTCCAAAGTTTTGATATTAAACATGTAAGTTGCGTTACAGATCATCTTTTATGAAGACAAGAACTTCCAGGGTCGCTCCTATGAGTGCAACTCTGACAACACAGATCTTCACTCCCATTTCAGCCGCTGTAACTCTATCAAAGTGGAAACTGGAAACTGGATGGTGTATGAACGTGCCAACAATCAGGGGCACCAGTACTTTTTAAGAAGGGGAGAATATCCTGATTTCCAGCACTGGATGGGCTTCAATGACTCCATCAGCTCTTGTCGTATTATTCCTCAGGTATGGAGTCTTAGCAATCAATTAACAAAATGTCATATTATAAAATATATTTTTGGTTTTTATTTTTCATGATCACATCACATAATGAAGTTAAAGGGGTTGTCTACTACTACTAGCGCAGCCTTCTCATTCCACATGGGTGGCCCAGTTAAAATAAAAACACTTAGACTCTTCTCCAGTGTTAGCACCATTCTAGTGGCGCAGGCACTAGCGTTCCCGGGGCTCAAGTGAGGTTGTTATGACACATTTTACATTGTTAGCTAATACTTACACAGTCTAAGACTACATTCCCACAATGAGCTTTTGATGAGTTTTTGATGTTGCAAATTTTCTGCACCATTTCTCCAACTATTATGTACATTGGGTTACTTCCATTTTTTAATTGTGTCTTGAGTGTGTGTGGTTTTTACACGCATTTTGATCACATTTTTGATGCTGTGGTTTTTATCTCTTGTCGATGAGTCATGCTTTAACACCTTAATGACAGGGCCAATTTGGTACTTAATGACCAAGCCAATTTTTACAATTCTGACCTCTGTCACTTTATAAGGTTATAGCTCTGGAGCGCTGCTTTAACAGATCCCACTGATTCTGAGACTATTTTGTCATGACATATTGTACTTTATAATTGTGGTAAAATTTCTTCGATATGACTTGCGTTTATTTATGAAAAAATGTAAATATGGCAAAAATTTAGAAAATTTAGCAATTTTCAAACTTTGAATTTTTATACCCTTAAATAAGAAAAATGTCACACAAAATACTTAATAAATAACATTTCCCACATGTCTACTTTACATCAGCACAATTTTGAAAACAACTTTTTTTGTTATAAGGGTTAAAAGTTGATCAGCGATTTCTCATTTTTCCTATAAAATTTACAAAACCTTTTTTTAGGGTCCACCTCTTATTTGAAGAGACTATTGGGGGACAATATAACAGAAAATACCCAAACGTGGCACCATTCTAAAAACTGCAACCCTCAAGGTGCTCACAACCAAATTCAAGAAGTTTATTAACCTTTCAGGTGGTTCACAAAAACTAAAGCAATGTGGAAGGAAAAACTGAACATTTTATTTGTTTCACAAAAAATATACTTTAAACCAATTTTTTTATATTTTCACAATGGTATCAGGAGAAAATGGATCACAAAATGTGTTGTGCAATTTCTCCTGAGTATGCAGATACCCCATATGTGGGGAAAAGCTACTTTTTGGGTGCATGTCAGGGCTCAGAAGGTAGGATGCACCGCTTGACTTTTTGAACACAAAATTGTCTGGAATCAATGGTGGCACCATGTCGCGTTTGGAGACCCCCTGATGTACATAAACAGTGGAAAACCCCCAATTTTAACTCCAACCCTAACTCCAACACAACCCTAACCCAAGCACAACCCAACGCGCTTTAGCCCAACCCTAACTTTAGCCCAACTCACTTTAGCCCAACCCTAACTTTAGCCCAACTCATTTTGAACCAACCCAAAACCTAACTTTAGCCCATCTCACTTTAGCCCAACCCTAGCCCTAACTTCATCCCAACTCACTTTAGCCCAACCCTAACCTCAACTTTAGCCCAACCTTAACTTTAACTCAAGCCCAACCCACTTTAGCCCAACCCACTTTAGCCCAACCCACTTTATCCCAACTCTCTTTAGCCCAACTCACTTTAGCCAAACTCTAACCCTAATGGAAATAAATAAATTTTCTTATTTTATCATTTTTACCTAACTAAAGGGGTGATTTACCATTTTTTAAAATTTTGATCACTGTGATAGGGTCTATCACAGTGATCAAAATGAACCAATAGGAAAAATTTCCTATTGTTGCCAGGTACCGGCAGATCTCAGCAGGCACACTGCGCATGCGCCCGCCATGTTCACCTGGAAGAAGACACCAGTGGCCCAGAGGAATCCACGGGGGGTTGCAGGGACAACAGAGGTATCGGGGGAGATCGGGGGACCCTATTTCATTCTCCTCTGATGTGCAATCACATCAGTGGAGAGAGAAATTAAATGGAAAATCAGACTTTTTTGTAGTCACTGTTAATAACGCCGATTGCAACAGCGGGGTCATTAAAAACCAACTCTAGTCATGTTCTCTGGGGTACCAGCTACCCCTGGAAGCCGAGACCCTGGAGAAATTCCGACTCTGGGGAGCCCTATAAACGTATTCCTCAGCGCTGTTAAAAAGCGGTGCTGTGGTTTAAGTACCCTTAACTGCTGCCGTTAAAAGGTGTCTTGGCAGTCGTTAAGGGGTTATATAAAGCTACTTTGTTTTTTATACTTCCTAGTATTTGGCTTGGACAAAATGTTATTGATATAATCATGTATGGATTATGTGTGTTTTTGGTGCATTTCTGCAATGGAAACACATGTACATTTTTTACCTGTGGATTTTACCTGTAAGAGAAATTGACATGTGGATTTAAAAGAAGCACCACAGGTCAGTTTATGTTGAGAAAAAAAAATAGCTCAGTGGGCATTAAATTTCTATAAATCACATCCACTTTGCTGAAATTGTAAGATGCTGCGTTTTTGATACACAGCTTTGAAAACTCACCCAAAACTATTTGTGGTCACGCAGCTTAAGAGTTCAGAACTGGGAGGGTAGATGGTACTACAATTTGATACAATTTTACGGCACCTCTGCTATACTTTATAAAGTTGTACTTTTTAGAGTTTTACTATTTTATTATTGCCAGCACTCATATTTTGCAGTTTACCAAGATTTTAAACCAGCTATGTGTCTGTTCCAGCTTTTGTTTTCCTTTTTATCGGTTATGACTTTTTGTATCTGTTGACTATTCTTCTTCTGCTTCAGAGGTTGTAGTTCTTACTTCATGAATGCTGATTTAGAGTATGTGCATACAATGTCTTTCCTCACCTAGCCAAATTAGTTCTCATGCTTTGCACTGACGAGGGTCAACAGCCCGAAACACCGTGTCTACGAATTGAGATACTGATTTGGCTTTTATCCTAAGTCATATTGGACGACTTGTTAAAGATTTGATTGTGACTTGTAGGATCGCTACTTCCAATAAGTGGCACTATACAGTTTAAGTCCTCTTTTTCTCAGAAGAGGCAATTTGCATATTATATTTCCTAGGCAATGCTGCAGGTTCACAGCTGGCATCTTTTTCCTATACTTTCAGTTAAAAAAGGTGGGCAGCTTCAAAACAAAGTCTCCCAAAAAATAAACGATACTTCTTTTAACCACTTCACCGTTTCTGAACCCTGAAGTACTAAAAAGAAGAAGAATAGTTTGAACATGTGCACAGCAATTTCATTTTACATTGATGCTCATAATGTTCTTTTGTGGCTCATTCTTAGGCTGATTTCAAGCAGAATCCACCCAAAAAAGATGTCATGTGCACAAATCTTAAGTCTCACTGTTTTATTTGAACAACTTCTGCAGGATTCAACTTGATTAAATTGGATTATGTGCTGGTTAACATTGACATATTGTAATAATAATTTTACTAAATTGATTAGCTTCATATCTTTATGTTGGCGAAGAAACTTCACTTGGAAAAATATTTTACAAGTACAGCACGTAGCATTTAAACTTTTTAAATGAATAAAATAACGAGGCGGCCATTATTATTTTCAGCATCGTGGAACTTTCCGCATTAGAATCTATGAGAGAGAAGACTTCCGGGGCCACACAGTGGAATTCATTGAAGATTGCCCACAAGTTTACGAAGAATTTAAATACCATGACATCTGCTCTTGCAATGTGCTCGAGGGACACTGGATCTTCTATGAATTGCCCAGTTATAGAGGGCATCAGTATTACCTCAGACCTGGAGAGTACAGGAGATACTCTGATTGGGGAGCTGTGAATTCAAGGGTTGGCTCCTTTAGAAGGGTTCAGGATCTGCACTAAATGTGTGCCAATATTCTTTCTATTTTAACTGACAATAAAATGCATAAAAATAATGTTTGTTTTTTTCTTTTTTTCGGATACTTCAGCATAGGTTTGTAGATAATGTCCTGTCTTATTCTTTCAATTTTTTTGTAATGATTTATATTGGAATCTAATTTGAAATTAGGTTTTACACACTAGCCACTTAGCCTCATAAGGACAAAATCTAATTTACCCTTAATGTCTAGATTTTTTCCATTGCTACATTCCAAAAGCCATAACTTTTTATTTTTTTTGCAGATAATTGTGTCAAAGGCTTATTCTGTTATGGGATTGAGTAATAGTTCTCATTTTGGGGTATATACAGCCTAATATCTAACTTTAATTAACTCTTTATGGGAAAGAATAGAAAACAAATCTGTGTTTTTTGACATTTTACACTTTTCATTTGCATCACAGCTAAAGTGTTACAGAAAAAAATTACTTACCAATACCTGATTCCATTACTAATGCACTACAGCATGCAGGAAGCTCCACTCACAAATATACCATCCATGCTTGAGAGAGGTTGCTTAGTATTACAAATGCACAAAGATAAGGCTTGTAAAGGGTGCCAGTCACATATACCCATACTATCAGATCGGGTGGCCTAACTAGTTGTATGTAAGGGAATCATACAGGGACAAACACACAAATTCCCCGCACCAAAACTACAATGCTTGGCTGCCTCCTGTAAAGATTAAAAATGTGCAAGGCCTTTGTTGATATTTTGGCCCAAATACACAAACTTGCAACCCACATAGGTTTTACTGATTGTCTTGTAAATCTCTACTCTAAAATTAAAAGCAATTAACAACATAAGGACATAAATCCCTACGGGGCACTGTGCACTGTAGGATACATAAGACTATTTGACTCATGTCTAATTGTCACACACCACTAAAGTGGCATCAATTTCCACAGAGTAGAAACAGTAAAATAAGCCTCTGATACACCTTCCACTGAAGGCAACCCACCAGATGGAGAACCAACTTTGAGTCTCCACATTTCAAAAAATTGTTTGTAACATCATCAGCAGTAGCAAACAGCAGGCACAGTAGCCACAATAAAGGTGGCACAGACTACAATAACATAAGATCAATGCATGACACTAAAAATTACACCATCGCCTAGTCTGCCCAGTCTGAGACTGGGGTGCAAAAGTCATTGTAGATCTATGACTTGTTCACGTTGATGAAAGTTAGGCAGTTTACATTTTCAGGGGACAGCCGGATGCTCTTATCTGTCAGGACACCACTAGCAGCTCTGAAGACACGTTCTGAGAGAACACCGGCTGCAGAGCATGACAACACCTCCAAGGCGTCACAGGCAAGCTCAGGTCACAGTCTAAAAAATATGTGAAATGACTCGCAGAAATTGCTTACGCCACTTACATGTACACTGCTGCTGCTAATGGTTTTGCAATGACGCTTTGATGTTCACAAGGTTGGACTTGGACGTCTAGAACTGCAATGCACACTGTGTGCCTCACTACTGTCTGGGAGAAAGCTACTTTTAAGGTTGTCTACATGAGCATTTCAATACTCCAGCATGCGCGTGTCCCTTTCCAGGAGGGAAGCATCGGGCAAAATTTACTCTTGTACTGTGGATCTAATAGAGTGGCAACCCAGTTGTCAGGGTTTCTAACCCAAAGAATACGAGCATCATGTTGAAGATAATGCAGCATGAAGGCGCTCATGTGTCCGGTGCTTCCCTGAGGTTCAAGTCCATTGTGTGTTGGTTGGGGGTAGTAGGAAAGACAAATGCTTAGCACTCGACTTTTTGTAAAATGGTGCTAGTGGAGGGAACCAAAAGTCCAAAAGGCATAAGTTCAGAAAAAAATCACTGCACACGTACAAGAAAAATAATGCTTCAGGTGCATATTTATTTGATGCTGATAGGTGAAGCGACAATTTAGAGACGTTCCGGCCAACTAATGGCCTTTATCATATAGTCGCTGGAAAAAAAAGAAAATATAACAACCATAAGAAAAATATAACAATAGCAGAATATATGCAATATTTATAGATAAGATTATTTACAATAGGCATCTCCAAAATGTAGGTTAATTCTGAAGAAATTGTATTGATGCGACAGGGCACTATCCCCAGATAGAGGCATCCAAGACAAGGAGAAAGGGTTAAGCAATGGCAGATATATTCAAGGTACAGAGGTGTCAAATTAGCATCATGGGTAAACCAGGTAAGGTGTGTCACCGCAATGAAATATGTCATAGGGCATATTAAGCCCTGTAGATAATGATAAAAAAGGAAGGAAATATTAGCTGTAAAAATTATTAGATGGAATGGTTTATATATCTAAAGTTGCTTATCTGAGTTCCAGTTGAGTAATGGAATTATAACATTACTATGCAGAGTGTAGTAAATGGGAGAACCATACTGTACAATGAGATATATAAAGCAAAGATATAGAGGATGGAGGTAGTAGTTGCCATATTAATGGCTATTAATACCCTGTGAAGTCAATGCCCAGTGTAAGCAATGGGTTCAGGAGGAGCCGGTTTCCAGGGAATACAGGCTTACTGGGAAACATAAGAGTAGTGAAGGGTTAAATCGCTCCCCCGAGAGAGCAAGGAGCACTATATTGTAGGAGTGCTGGATGGTTTTACTTACAGTCAGTGGTGGAGCAGTGGAGGATGCAGGCACTCTTGTGCCTTTGCAGTGAATGAGCTCTGTGTAAGGAGGAGCGCTCATACGTTAGAGCCCTGGTTGGTCACATGACCGGAAATGATGTAAGACACTTCTGCAGAACTCAAAGGTAGGGTCGCTTAGCAACAAGCCTAGTGTGAAGCGTTCACAGGAAGCCAGCCTGCACTGGAGCACCCTGTAACCCCTGTTCTATACATTCTCCCCAAAATACACAAGGATCTGTGCAATCCACCAGGATTTCCCATAGTCGCTTCTACAGACTCTATTCTTAACCCACTATCCATCTTTCTAGGAAAAATATTGACACCTCATACTTATATCACTAAATCTGAGCGAGGCCAATATGGACACGTACCTAAGGGATTTTTGTTTGGACCTCTTGAATATAGTCTAAAGGGAGAATTTTTTTCATTTTGACAAAGATTTTTACATCCAAGTTTGCGGGACAGCAATGGGGTCGAACGTAGAACCCGCCTATGCTAATCTCTATATGGATAGATTTGAACAGGATCACATTTACCCTGATCCACTGATTCAGGAACACGCTTTAGCGTGGTATCACTACATTGACAATATTTTTTGTGTCTTGCTTAGAGACCTCAACAGTCTCTTGACATTTTTCAACATGCTCAATGGCATCAGACAGGAACTTAAATTCACACTTTCTCATGAAGAAAAACTGAAATTTGGCAAAAAAATGTGAACATTTTGCAATTTTCAAAGTTTGAATTTTTATGCCATTAAATCACAGAGATGTCATACAAAATACTTAATAAGTGACATTTACCACATGTCTACTTTACATGAGCACTATTTTGGAACTAAATTGTTTTTTTTAGGGAGTTATAAGGGTTAAAAGTTGATCAGCAATTTCTCATTTTTACAATACCTTTTTTTAGGGAGTACATCACATTTGAAGTCACTTTGAGGGGTTTATATGATAGAAAATACCCAAGTGTGACACCATTCTAAAAACTGCACCCCTCTATGTGCTCAAAACCACATTCAATAAGTTTATTAACCCTTCAAGTATTTCATAGGAATTTTTGGAATGTTTAAAAAAAATAAACATTTAACTTTTTTTCACAAAAAATTTACTTCAGCTCCAATTTGTTTTATTTTACCAAGAGTAACAGGAGAAATTGGACCACAAATGTTGTTGTGGAATTTGTCCTGAGTACGCTGATACCCCATATGTGGGGGTAAACCACTGTTTGGGCGCATGGCAGAGCTCAGAAGGGAAGGAGCACCGCTTGACTTTTCAATGCAAAATTGACTGGAATTGAGATGGGACGCCATGTTGCGTTTGGAGAGCCCCTGATGTTCCTAAACATTGAAATCCCCCACAAGTAACACCATTTTGGTAAGTAGACCCCCTGAGGAACTTATCTAGATGTGTGGTGAGCACTTTGACCCATCAGACAAAGCAGGGGTGGAGGGCACTATCAACAATAACAACACGATATAGTAATAGGGGATCTACCCAGAGTATGTCAATATAGAATACGACAAGAGAAGAAAAGAGACATACCAAAAACTGGGGAACATCATAAATACAAAATGTACTAATTTGAAATAATTTATTAGAGTCCAAACAACACATACCACAAGAAAAATTACATAAAAACATAAGCATTAAAAACAGTAAATGGACAACCCCAAAAAGAGAGGTGAAGCCCCCTGGGAACCGGACAGATAGGTAAAGTGCCTGTGATGAGGGAATTGCACTGTTACAATAAATATCATTAGAAATCATAGGACATGACTGTAAGCAACAATCACAATAGTGCAAAGATGCAAAAACAGGCTGCAATTGTCGTAACTTTGTAACTTTGTAGATGTGAATTCAAAGCATACAGGAATAAATGATTCCATTATATGAAAGGCATAAGCTATATACAACAGATGGAACTTTGACCCATCAAGTGCTTCACAGAAGTTTATAATATAGAGCCATAAAAATAAAAAATCATATTTTTTCCAACAAAAATGATATTTTTGCCCCATATTTTTTATTTTCCCAAGGGTAACAGAAGAAATTGGACCCCAAACATTGTGGTCCAATTTGTCCTGAGTACGTTGAGAGCTCGGAAGAGAAGATGCGCCGTTTGGAATGCAGACTTAGGTGGATTGGTCTGCAGGCATCATGTTGCATTTGCAGAGCCCCTGATGTACCTAAACAGTAGAAACCCCCCACAAGTGACCCCATATTGGAAACTAGACCCCTAAGGAACTTATCTAGATGTGTTGTGAGAACCTTGGACCCCCAAGTGTTTCACTACAGTTTATAACGCAGAGCCGTGAAAAAAAATCATTTTTTTCCACAAAATTTATTTTTTTAACCCCCAGTTTTGTATTTTTCCAAGAGTTACAGGAGAAATTGGACCCTAAAAGTTGTTGTCCAATTTGTCCTGAGTACGCTGATGCCCCATATGTGGGAGGAACCACTGTTTGGGCACATGGCAGAGCTCGGAAGGGAAGGAGCGCCGTTTAAAATGCAGACTTAGATGGATTGGTCTGCAAGCGTCACGTTGCATTTGCAGAGCCCCTGATGTACCTAAACAGTAGAAACCCCCCACCAGTGACTGCATATTGGAAACTAGACCCCCTAAGGAACTTATCTAGATGTGTTGTGAGAGCTTTTAACCCCCAAGTGTTTCGCTACAATTTATAACGCAGAGCCGTGAAAATAAAAAAAATTCCCACAAAAATTATTTTTTAGACCCCAAATTTTCCCAAGGGTAACCAGAGAAATTGAACCCCAAAAGTTGTTGTCCAATTTGTCCAGAGTATGCTGATACCCCATATGTGTAATAATATGTGTAACATATGTGTAACATATGTGTAACAAATTTGATTACACAAAAATGATCTTTCCGCCACAAATTTTTATTTTCAAAAGGGTAAGGGTACTTTCACACTAGCGTTTTTTGTAAATCCATCACAATGCGCCGTTTTGCAAAAAAAACGCATCCTGCAAAAGTGCTTGCAGGATGCGTTTTTTCCCCAAAGACTTCTATTGGCGACGCATTTGCGACGGATTTGCACACTTCGCATCCGTCTTGTGACGGATGCGTCGTGCTTTGGCGGACCGTCGGGAAAAAAAACCCCTACATGTAACGTTTTTTTCTCCCGACGGACCGCTTTTTCCAACCGCGCATGCGTGGCCGGAACTCCGCCCCCACCTCCCCGCACCCTACAATGGGGCAGCGGATGTGCCGGAAAAATGCATCTGCTGCACCCATTGTGCAAAGCATTAAACGCTAGCGTCGAAATCTCTCCCCGACGCATTGCGACGGGGAGATTCCGACACTAGTGTGAAAGAAGCCTAACAGAAATTAGACCACAAAAGTTGTTGTGCAATTTCTCCTGAGTACATCGATACCCCTGTTTTGGCGCACGGGAGAGCTCGGAAGGGAAGGAGCACTGTTTTACTTTTTCAACGCAGAATTGGCTGGAATTGAGATCGGACGCCATGTCGCGTTTGGAGAGCCCCTGATGTGCCTAAACAGTGGAAACCCCCAATTCTAGCTGAAACCCTAATCCAAACACACCCCTATCCCTAATCCTAACCATAACCATAACCCTAACCACACCCCGAACCCGAACATGCCCCTAATTCTAATCTCAACCACACCCCTAACCCCAACACACCCCTAACCCTAATCCCAACCCTAACCACACCTCTAACTCCACCACACCCCTAACCCTAATCCCAACCATAACCCTAACCACACCCTTAACCCTGACACACCCCTAACCCTAATCCCAACTGTAAATGTAATCTAAACCCTAACTTTAGCCCCAACCCTAACTTTAGCCCCAAACCTAGCCCTAACTTTAGCCGCAATCCTAGCCCTAACTTAAGCCCCAATTCTAACCCTAACTTTAGCCACAACCCTAACCCTAACTTTAGCCCAAACCCAAACCCTCACTTTAGCCCCAACCCTAACTCTAACCCTAACCCTAATGGGAAAATGAAAATAAATAATTTTTTTTTATTTAATTTTTTTCCCTAACTAAGGGGGTGATGAAGGGGGATTTGATTTACTCTTATAGCAATTTTTTTAGCAGATTTTTATGATTGGCAGCTGTCACACACTAAAAGACACTTTTTATTGCAAAAAATAGTTTTTGCGTCTCCACATTTTGAGAGGTATAATTTTTCCATATTTTGGTCTACAGAGTCATGTGAGGTCTTGTTTTTTTGCGGGACGAGTTGACGTTTTTATTTGTACAATTTTTGGGCATGTGACCTTTTTGATCACTTTTTATTCCGATTTTTGTGAGGCAGAATGACCTGGTACCTAGGGGCCTGGCGCCTGGGGGCGGTACCATGGTTATTTATATCCGTCTTCTTGATCATGTGTTATTCCACTTTTTGTTCGGTAGTATGATAATAAAGTGTTGTTTTTTTTACAGTGTTCACTGAAGGGGTTAACTAGCGGGACAGTTTTACAGGTCGGGTCATTACGGACACAGCGATACTAAATATGTGTACTTTGATTTTTATTATTTAGATAAAGAAATGTATTTATTGGAACTGTATATATACAGTATATATATATATATATATATATGTATATTTTTTTTTTTTCATTGTTTTGGAATTTTTTTTTCACATGTAAATATTTTTTTTTTAACTTTTTTACTTTGTCCCAGTGTGGGACATCACAGTATAGTGTAGTGTCAGATCACTGATCTGAGAATTTGCAAAGCACTGTGTCAGATCAGTGATCTGACAGGCAGTGCTCCAGGCTTGTCGGCTTCTGCTCTGAGCAGGCGCTTGCAAGCCACCTCACTGCAGTACCCGGAAGGAGCCCTGCGGCCATTTTGGATCTGGGTCCTGCAGGGTGGAGGACATAGGAGACCCTCTGAACAACATGATGTGATCGCGATGTTCCGAGGGTCTCAGAGAAGCACGCAGGGAGCCCCCTCCCTGTGCCATGCTTCCCTATGCCCCCGGAATGCTGCGATTATGTTTGATCACAGTGTTTTGGGGGTTAATATGCCGGGAGCAGTCTGTGACAGCTCCTGGCACATAGTTCTGGATATCAGCTGTAATAATCAGCTGACACCCTGTGGCGATCGGCCGCGCTCCCCCCAATCGCCTATGATGTACTATCCCGTCCCTGGGAATTAAGTCCTAGGTCACCTCGAGGGGATAGTATGTCATATGGGATTAAGGGGTTAAAATCTATGAAAGATATCACAGTGAAAAGGGCTGACAAAGGTGGCAAGATAGTTGTTTTAGACACTGAAACTTACAAGGCGCAAGTTTTGAAGCTTTTGTCTGATGAAAATACATATTCCCGCTTAAGATTTAATCCAACCAAAAAATTTTGTGAAGAAATTAACATCTTAACAGTAGAGGGTGTAAGACAAGGCATTTTAGTTAAAAAAATGAGTGAATATTTAACATCATTAAATCCTGTAATACCTACCAGTGGTGCATAAAGACATCCTTCCACCCCCAATGTGACCGATAATGCATGGAATTGGATCATGTAATGAACACTTGGGAGAGTGGTTGGATTTGGTCTTGCAACCTTTGGTACAGTGGGTACCTGGATACATCAAAGACACTAAGGATATTTTGGATCAGTTGTCAAACAAAAGATGGTCATTAAATTACACCTGGATAGGCTGTGATGCTAACTCTTTATATACTTCCATGCCATGCAATATAGCTATGGAAGCTTTGAGATTCCATTTAGAGAAACTAAGTCTGTATACAGATGTAATGCAAGAATATACACTGCTCAAACAAATAAAGGGAGCACTTAAACAACAGAATATAACTCCAAGTAAATCAAACTTCTGTGAAATCAAACTGTCCATTTAGGAAGCAACACTGTTTGACAATCAATTTCACATGCTGTTGTGCAAATGGAATAGTCAACAGTTGGAAAATATTGGCAATTATCAAGACACACTCAATAAAGGAGTGGTTCTGCAGGTGGGGACCACAAACCACATCTCAGTGCCAATGCTTTCTGGCTGATGTTTTGGTAACTTCTTAATGTTGGTTGTGCTTTCACACTCGAGGTAGCATGAGATGGACTCTACAACCCACAAAAGTGTTTCAGGTAGTGCAGCTCATCCAGGATGGCACATAAATGCGAGCTGTGGCAAGAAGGTTTTCTGTGTCGGTCAGCATAGCATTCAGAGGCTGGAGGTGCTTCCAGGAGACAGGCCTGTACATCTGGATACGTGGAGGGGCCAAAGGAGGGCAACAACCCAGCAGCATGACCGCTACCTCAGCCTATGTGCAAGGAGGAACAGGAGGAGCACTGCCAGAGCCCTGCAAAATGACCTCCAGCATGCCACAAATGTGCATGTGTCTGCACAAATGGTTAGAAACCAACTCCATGAGGATGGTCTGAGTGCTCGAAGTCCACAGATGGAGGTTGTGCTCACAGACCAACACTGTGCAGGACGCTTGGCATTTTTCACAGAACATCAGGATTGGAAAATTCGGCACTGGTGCCCTGTGCTCATCACAGATGAAAGCAGGTTCGCATTGAGCACATGTGACAGATGTGACAGAGTCTGGAGACGCCATGAAGCACGATTTGCTGCCTGCAACATCCTTCAGCATGACCGGTTTGGCAGTGCATCAGTAATGGTGTGGGGTTGCATTTCTTTGGAGACCACACAGCCCTCCATGTGCTTGCCAGGGGTAGCCTGACTGCCATTAGATACCGAGATGAGATCCTCAGACCCATTGTGAGATCATATGCTGGTGCTGTTGGCCCTGGGTCCTCCTAATCCAGGACAATGCCAGACCTCATGTGGCTGGAGTGTGTCAGCAGTTCCTGCAAGATGAAGGCATTGAAGATATGGATTGGCCCGCCCGCTCCCCAGACCTGAATCCGATTGAACACATCTGGGACATCATGTCTCGCACCATCCATTAACGTCATGTTGCACCACAGACTGTCGGATGCTATAGTCCAGGTCTGGGAGGAGATCCCTCAGGAGACCATCGAACGCTTCATCAAGAGCATACCCAGGCATTGTAGGAAGAAAATACAGGCACGTGGAGGCCACACACACTACTGAGCATCATTTCCTTGTCTTGAGGCATTTCCACGGACGTTGGAATAGCCTGTAACTTTTTCCACTTTGATTTTGAGTATCATTCCAGCTCCAGACCTCGGTGGGATATTAGTTGTGAGTTACGTTGATAATTTTTAGGTTTTATTGTTCTCAACACATTCCACTTTATAATGAAAAAAGATTTACAACTGGAATATTTCATTCAGTGATATCTAGGATGTGGGATTTTAGTGTTCCCTTTATTTTTTTGAGCAGTATGTATATATATAGATACAGATATGTCTGTCTGTCCTGGAAATCCCGCGTCTCTGATTGGTCGAGGCCGCCAGGCCTCGACCAATCAGAGACTGGCACAGCATCGACGTAGAAATCCCGCGTCTCTGATTGGTCGAGGCCGCCAGGCCTCGACCAATCAGCAACGGGCACAGCGACGATGATGTCATAAAGGACGTAGACATCCCGCGTCTCTGATTGGTCGAGGCCGCTTGGCCTCGAGCAATCAGCAACGGGCACAGCGATGATGATGTCATAAAGGATGTAGACATCTCACGTTTCTGATTCAGCGACGGGCACAGTATCGACGTAGATGTCATAATGGTTGCCATGGCGATGATGATGTCATAAAGGTTGCCTCGACCAATCAGCGACGGGCACAGTCTGCCGCGAATTCTGGAATAATCATTGTCCATATACTACGGGGACATGCATATTCTAGGATACCCGATGCGTTAGAATCGGGCCACAGTCTAGTATATATATATATATATATATACTGTATATATATATGTTTATCCTCATACCATATGCTGCTGCATTGTTCCTATTCTGTTGCATTTCCTTGCTGACTGTATTGCATGTTCATATGGCACTTCATATGTCGGTTCTCATTCACCATAGTGTCATGTCCTAGGGTTGCATAGATATTACATTATCTAGAGATGAGGGTGTTGTCATTGTTGATTTTAAATGTTTTTAGCCATGTTTGTGATTTGGTGACAATAAGCTAGATTTTTGCATTTTGATCTTCAGGTGTGAACGATTTATATGCATTAGCCTTTTTCTTCCATACACAAGCTGTGATAAAGAACACAAGTGAGCCTTCAAAATGCATCTTGCCCCCAGCCTTGTCTATGTAACCATTGCAATTTTTATAAGTTTTAATGGATTTAAAATAAAGAAAGAACTAATTCTACCAGATGCTGGAACAACAACCCTTTTTTTCCTTTATTGAAGTAACACCTCTGAGGATTGTACTGTATGTGATGTTAAAGGGAACCTGTCACCCCGTTTTTTGAGATTGAGCTATAAATACTGTTAAATAGGGCCTGCACTGTGTGTTACTATAGTGTATGTAGTGTACCCCGATTCCCCACCTATGCTGAGAAATAACTTACCAAAGTCGCCGTTTTCGCCTGTCAATCAGGCTGGTCAGGTCGGGAGGGCGTGTTCACAGCGCTGGTTCTTCCTCAGCTTTACGTTGGTGGCGTAGTGGTGTCCGCATGTTGAGGTGATTAATCCACTGTGGGCACGTGAACAAGCAGCGCGCGATCTGCGCTGTCATCCCTTTCGTCGGTGGGGGCGGCCATCTTCCTGGGGCCACGCGTGCGCAGATCGAGTGCTCTGCTGCACGGGGCTTCAGGAAAATGGCCACGGGATGCCGCGCGTGCGCATTAGAGATCGCGGCGGCCATTTTCCCAAAGCCGAGTTTTCCTCTTTCCACCATGACCTCGCTTTTTCCTACTCATGTGATATGTACCCAGCTCTATTTGTAACCTGCTGTTTCACAACCTTAGGTCCACACCTGTCAGTCATCTGTCTCTAAATGAACAATCACTAGTTATTTTCTTAGATAGTATTCCTGAACAACACTCATACCTAATGATTTTTTTGAGGAAATATGTCCTCCTTAATCCTCAATGCAAAACAGTTTTATCACAAACTATTTGGATTAGCAAATATGGCCTCCTGGCTGAACCCCTAAATTAGGCCTAATGATTTTTAATAGGAAATGTGGCCTTCTGATTCCTCACTGCACCACAGTTTTATCACAAACTATTAGGGGTAGCAAATCAGGCCTCCTGGCTGAACCCCTATATTAGGCACAATGATTTTTAAGTGGAAATCTTACCTTCTGATTCCTCACTGCAACACAGTTTTATCACAAACTATTTTGATTAGCAAATAGGGCCTCCTGGCTGAACGCCTATATTAGGCCTAACAATTTTTAAGAGGAAATGTGGCCTTCTGATTCCTCACTGTTACACAGTTTTATGCCAAATTATTTCAATCATCAAATGGGGCCTCCTGAGATTGCAACACAGTTTTAGCACAATCTAGTTAGATGCTAGAAGATCGATTTCACACCGGACAGGATCCAATATAGCTAACTAACAAGTTCACTTTCAGCAGAAGCAAAAGTAGCAGGACACAAGCAAACACCAGTACAGGTCCCCAATCCATTTGGACATTATTACATTTAACATACATTGTAAGATTCATGAAGCAGCAACTTGTAGATTCCTTGGGTAACCTTCAGTCTACCGATCATTTCTGTTCTAAGCAACTTTATGAGTAAGACTCTGGAGAGTCGAAACGTCATATAATTCCTAGTCGCTTATTACATATTTGTTTTGCTCCAATTTGATGTCCTATCAATAAACTTAATTTTCGCTTTTATTACCATTAGAGTGTGCGTTGTATCCTAAACTAATTGTACTAGGGACTTACATAGTCCGTTGCACCAGCACCTCGCCTTTTCAGACTGAGTGCACACCAATTTACTTTATTCATTTCTCTGCACTTTGACACTGAGAAAATGGCGACAGCAAAACAATATGTCCACTTTTTAAATGGACAGGGACGTGACTTCAATAGCCAATCACAGAAGACATTGTGTCATGACGTTGCGGATGGTTTCTGCACCCTGATTGGTTGCCGAAATGCACACACATTACGCTATTAAAGAAATAAAGTAACAAAAAAATTAAACTCCGCAGCTCCTCTGACCTAGACACAGCCACTCTCCTCATAAAACATGTCCCCCAGCTCATCATACAGCACCACTATCCTAGACAAAGTCAACAAAAGCATTTGTGGAAATGCGATCATTTACCGAACTGTGACCAAATTTTGCCGACCTTGAGTAAAAATGCTCTGGAAACCGAACATGAATCCGAATGTCCTACATTCCTGCTGAATTTGAGATTGGTGACCATTTTCAGAGCAACTCCGCTCATCTCCTTTTTGCATCCATACACCCCATGTCAATACTGCATGCTGTTGCTCCACATTCATTTCTGGGCTTGAATCTACTTGTACCTTCCTAGCAATGTAGTATATTTGTGTGACGACAGATTTGTAAAGTGTGATGATAGTTAAAAATAGATTCACCATTGTATTTTCTTTTTCTTTTTATCTTAAACTATTCTTCATGTCACAAAATAGCAGTCCTTACCCAAAAATGCTACATGTAAGTATATGCAGCCACAGCATGCAGTATTGTCATGTGGTGTGTGGATTTTAACCCCTTTCTGACATCGGACGTACTATCCCGTCCATGTGGGGTGGGCCCCTATGACCATGGACGGGATAGTACGTCCAGCGCGATCGGCGGCGCTCACAGGGGGAGCGCCGCCGATCGCGGCCGGGTGTCAGCTGTTTATCGCAGCTGACCGCCCCCGGCACATTAACCCCCGGCACACCGCGATCAAAGATGATCGCGATGTGCCGGCGGTACAGGGAAGGGGGCTCCCTGCGGGCTTCCCTGAGCCCCCCGCAGCAACGCGATGTGATCGCGTTGCTGCGAGGGTCTCACCTCCCTCCCTGCTCCCTCCAGCCCCGGATCCAAGATGGCAGGCACTGTGAAGGCTGCAGCGCTGCATGTCAGATCAGTGATCTGACAGAGTGCTGTGCAAACTGTCAGATCACTGATCTGTGATGTCCCCCCCTGGGACAAAGTAAAAAAGTAAAAAAAAAAAAATTTCAAATGTGTAAAAAAAAATAAAAAAAATATTCCAAAATAATGAAAAAAAAAAAATATATTATTCCCATAAATACATTTCTTTATCTAAATAAAAGAAAAAAAACAATAAAAGTACACATATTTAGTATCGCCGCGTCCGTAACGGCCCGACCTATAAAACTGGCCCACTAGTTAACCCCTTCAGTAAACACCGTAAGGAAAAAAAAAAAAAAAACGAGGCAAAAAACAACGCTTTATTATCATACCGCCGAACAAAAAGTGGAATAACACGCGATCAAAAAGACAGATATAAATAACCATGGTACCGCTGAAAACGTCATCTTGTCCCACAAAAAACAAGCCACCATACAGCATCATCAGCAAAAAAATAAAAAAGTTATAGTCCTGAGAATAAAGCGATGCCAAAATAATTATTTTTTCTATAAAATAGTTTTTATCGTATAAAAGCGCCAAAACATAAAAAAATGATATAAATGAGGTGTCGCTGTAATCGTACTGACCCGAAGAATAAAACTGCTTTATCAATTTTACCAAACGCGGAACGGTATAAACGCCTCCCCCAAAAGAAATTCATGAATAGCTGGTTTTTGGTCATTCTGCCTCACAAAAATCGGAATAAAAAGCGATGAAAAAATGTCACTTGCCTGAAAATGTTACCAATAAAAACGTCAACTCGTCCCGCAAAAAATAAGACCTCACATGACTCTGTGGACCAAAATATAGAAAAATTATAGCTCTCAAAATGTGGTAATGCAAAAAATATTTTTTGCAATAAAAAGCGTCTTTGAGTGTGTGACGGCTGCCAATCATAAAAATCCGCTAAAAAACCCGCTATAAAAGTAAATCAAACCCCCCTTCATCACCCCCTTAGTTAGGGAAAAATTAAAAAAATGTATTTATTTCCATTTTCCCATTAGCTAGGGTTAGGGCTAGGGTTAGGGCTAGGGCTAGGGCTAGGGTTAGGGCTAGGGTTAGGGCTAGGGTTAGGGCTAGGGTTAGGGTTAGGGCTAGGGTTAGGGCTAGGGCTAGGGTTAGGGCTAGGGTTAGGGCTAGGGTTAGGATTAGGGTTAGGGCTAGGGTTAGGGCTAGGGCTACAGTTTGGGTTGGGGCTAAAGTTACAGTTAGGGTTTAGATTACATTTACGGTTGGGAATAGGGTTGGGATTAGGGTTAGGGGTGTGTCAGGGTTAGAGGTGTGGTTAGGGTTACTGTTGGGATTAGGGTTAGGGATGTGTTTGGATTAGGGTTTCAGTTATAATTGGGGGGTTTCCACTGTTTAGGCACATCAGGGGCTCTCCAAACGCGACATGGCGTCCGATCTCAATTCCAGCCAATTCTGCGTTGAAAAAGTAAAACAGTGCTTCTTCCCTTCCGAGCTCTCCCGTGTGCCCAAACAGGGGTTTACCCCAACATATGGGGTATCAGCGTACTTAGGACAAATAGGACAACAACTTTTGGGGTCCAATTTCTCCTGTTACCCTTGGGAAAATACAAAACTCGGGGCTAAAACATATTTTTTGTGGGAAAAAAAAAGATTTTTTATTTTCACGGCTCTGCGTTATAAACTGTAGTGAAACACTTGGGGGTTCAAAGTTCTCACAACACATCTAGATTAGTTCCCTGGGGGGTCTAGTTTCCAATATGGGGTCACTTGTGGGGGGTTTCTACTGTTTAGGTACATTAGGGGTTCTGCAAACGCAATGTGACGTCTGCAGACCATTCCATCTAAGTCTGCATTCCAAATGGCGCTCCTTCCCTTCCGAGCTCTGCCATGCGCTCAAACGGTGGTTTCCCCCAACATACGGGGTATCAGCGTACTCAGGACAAATTGGTAAACAACTTTTGGGGTCGAATTTCTCCTCTTACCCTCGGGAAAATACAAAACTGGGGGCTAAAAAATAATTTTGGGGGGAAAGATTTTTTTTTTTAATTTTCACGGCTCTGCGTTACAAACTGTAGTGAAACACTTGGGGGTTCAAAGCTATCACAACACATCTAGATGAGTTCCTTAGGGGGTCTAGTTTCCAAAATGGTGTCACTTGTGGGAGGTTTCTACTGTTTAGGTACATTAGGGGCTCTGCAAATGAAATGTGACACCTGCAGACCATTCCATCTAAGTCCTCATTCCAAATGGAGCTCCTTCCCTTCCGAGCCCTCCCATGCGCCCAAACAGTAGTTCCCCCCCACATATGGGGTATCAGCGCACTCAGGACAAATTGGACAACAAATTGTGGGGTCGAATTTCTCCTGTTACCCTCGGGAAAATACAAAACTGGGGGCTAAAAAATAATTTTTGTGGGAAAAAATTTTTGTTTTATTTTTACGGCTCTCCATTATAAACTTCTGTGAAGCCCTTGGTGGGTCAAAGCGCTCAGCACACATCTAGATAAGTTCCTAACGGGGTCTACTTTCCAAAATGGTGTCACTTGTGGGGGGTTTCTACTGTTTAGGTACATTAGGGGCTCTGCAAACGCAATGTGACACCTGCAGACCAGTCCATCTAAGTCTGCATTCAAATGGCACTCCTTCCCTTCTGAGCCCTCCCATGTGCCCAAACAGTGGTTCCCCCACATATGGTGTATCATCGCACTCAGGACAAATTGGGCAACAAATTTTGGGGTCCAATTTCTCCTGTTACCCTCAGGAAAATACAAAACTGGGGGCTAAAAAAATAATTTTTGTGGGAAAAAAATTTAGTTTTATTTTTACGGCTCTGCATTATAAACTTCTGTGAAGCACTTGGTGGGTCAAAGTGCTCACCACACCTCTAGATAAGTTCCTTAGGGGGTCTACTTTCCAAAATGGTGTCATTTGTGGGAGGTTTCAATGTTTAGGCACATCAGTGGCTCTTCAAACGCAACATGGCGTCCCATCTCAATTCCTGTCAATTTTGCTTTGAAAAGTCAAACGGCGCTCCTTCCCTTCCGAGCTCTCCCATCCGCCCAAACAGTGGTTTACCCCCACATATGGGCTATCAGCGTACTCAGGACAAATTGTACAACAACTTTTGGGGTCCAATTTCTTCTCTTACCCTTGGGAAAATAAAAAATTGGGGGCAAAAAGATAATTTTTGTGAAAAAATATGATTTTTTATTTTTACGGTTCTACATTATAAACTTCTGTGAAGCACTTGGTGGGTCAAAGTGCTCACCACACCTCTAGATAAGTTCCTTAGGGGGTCTACTTTCCAAAATGGTGTCACTTGTGGGGGGTTTCAATTTTTAGGCACATCAGTGGCTCTTCAAACGCAACATGACGTCCCATCTCAATTCCTGTCAATTTTGCATTGAAAAGTCAAACGGCGCTCCTTCCCTTCCGAGCTCTCCCATCCGCCCAAACAGTGGTTTACCCCCACATATGGGCTATCAGCGTACTCAGGACAAATTGTACAACAACTTTTGGGGTCCAATTTCTTCTCTTACCCTTGGGAAAATAAAAAATTGGGGGCGAAAAGATAATTTTTGTGAAAAAATATGATTTTTTATTTTTACGGTTCTACATTATAAACTTCTGTGAAGCACTTGTTGGGTCAAAGTGCTCACCACACCTCTAGATAAGTTCCTTAGGGGGTCCACTTTCCAAAATGGTGTCACTTGTGGGGGGTTTCAATGTTTAGCCACATCAGGGGCTCTCCAAACGAAACATGGCGTCCCATCTCAATTCCAGTCAATTTTGCATTGAAAAGTCAAATGGCACTCCTTCGCTTCCGAGCTCTGCCATGCGCCCAAACAGTGGTTTACCCCCACATGTGGGGTATTGGCATACTCAGGACAAATTGTACAACAATGTTTGGGGTCCATTTTCTCCTGTTACACTTGGTAAAATAAAACAAATTGGAGCTGAATTAAATTTTTTGTGAAAAAAAGTTAAATGTTCATTTTTATTTAAACATTCAAAAAATTCCTGTGAAGCACCAGAAGGGTTAATAAACTTCTTGAATATGGTTTTGAGCACCTTGAGGGGTGTAGTTTTTAGAATGGTGTCACAATTGGGTATTTTCTATCATATAGACCCCTCAAAATGACTTCAAATGAGATGTGGTCCCTAAAATAAAATGGTGTTGTAGAAATGAGAAATTGCTGGTCAACTTTTAACCCTTATAACTCCCTAACAAAAAAAAATTTTGGTTCCAAAATTGTGCTGATGTAAAGTAGACATGTGGGAAATGTTACGTATTAAGTATTTTGTGTGACATATCTCTGTGATTTAATTGCATAAAAATTCAAAGTTGGAAAATTGCGAAATTTTCATAATTTTCGCCAAATTTCCGTTTTTTTCACAAATAAACGCAGATACTATCAAAGAATTTTTACCATTGTCATGAAGTACAATATGTCATGAGAAAACAATGTCAGAATCACCAGGATCCATTGAAGCGTTCCAGAGTTATAACCTCATACAGGGACAGTGGTCAGAATTGTAAAAATTGGCCCGGTCATTAACGTGCAAACCACCCTTGGGGGTAAAGGGGTTAAATGTACTGAAACAGGTATGCAAAAATTTACAGTGGCTTATTTCTAAAGATTTAAAAAACAAAACTAAAAAACAATATAATTACTCTGCATAGGGCCTTGAACAAAAAGAATGTGACAAGAAAAGCTACGTAAGTCCACTTCTTAAAAGTAAGCACCTGCAAAAGGTCACTGTATTCAGGTGGAGTGAACGTTAGTGATATTGGACATAACATTTTCTTAAAACACGCATACTTTGTGAGGTAGACAGTTGCATTTAAATATCTGGAATATTAATAGTTTTCTTTTGTCTTTGAAAGAAACCAAAAGCCCTTTAAAAAAATAAAATTTAAAAGAAATACAAAAATGCTTATGGCCTCAAAAGTCAAGAGTCAGGAGCTATACTTCTCTGACAGAAAATGCTTCACTATTTTTCTTCTGAAGGAAAATTAGAACTGAGGGGACCTAAAGGGAATTTGTCAGCATGTTTTTTCTATGTAATCTGATGGCATCATGAGGTAGGGGCTGTGACACTGATTTCAATGATATCTCACTTATTAGGATGTATGTTGTTGTTTCAATATAGTTAATGTTTTATCACCAGGATATTATCACTGCACAGACTAGCTCCCTTGTGCCATGTTGTTCAACTCTGCCCCTTCTGTGATAATCAGCTCACTTTCAATAGACAATGTACACAAAAAGCTGTGCTGTGAGCGGGGTAGCTTTTGAGCTCTGCTACATATTACCTCTAAAAAGGCTGATTGTGTCACAACTGCTGCCCCCAGTAAACTAAATGATACATTGTTTGAATCAGGGTCTCTTTTTCTACATTATGCTGCTCTCAGATGAGGTAGCATAAATCAGGTGACAGCTTCCCTTTAAATTTCCCTCTTTCTTTGTAGCTCATCAACAATAAATAATGCTCTTAATAATTTGCTGTACTGCAGTATATCATAGATCAATGAATTTACAGTGTCACAGACTGTACAAGTCCAACACTTCCCCATCACTGGAATCTGTGTATTATTCACAGACTGAGACTACCAGTCACATTTTTTATGCCTTAGTTATTTTCTAGCAATGGAATAGAATAGCACAATCTGACTTAGGTTTTTCTATCCCTATTTCTAAATATCACTATGTGGCTCTGCTCTCCCCGTCCACATATTTCATGGTGCCCATGATAATTCCCTCTAATTGGTTGAGTTAGACCATGTTATGTGATGGCAGGAAGGCGTTAGGGGAAGCTTGTGTAGAGTCGCCTAATGTCGTGTGGGCTCGCTTTTTGGATTATGCAATCTTCAGCAATGCGTGAAGTCATGTGTGTGCGCGTGACACTGGGCTTTTTTTTTATCAGCGAGAATCAATTTCCAAATTAATAGAATTCACCCAACCTATCATTTTTTAAAAATTTGGCTCAGTCAATTCACAACGGAGCAATTTGATCATGTTCGCTACAGTGGCTTTTATGGTTTGTAGATTTCAATTGGTATTAATAAATTCATTTATTATATTAAAAACACATTATATGTTAGATTTCTTTTCAGCTTTATTTTGTATTTAACATGTTAAATGTACATTTAATGAAATATGTTTAAAATAATTCCTGAACTCTCCTGAAAGAACCAACTTTAGGGGTCACGGCTCCCCACTCGGTGTATCTCCTGTACTCTCCTGGTCTCAGGTAATACTGGCGTCCCCTGTAGCTTGGCTGCTCATAGAAGATCCAATGTCCTTCAAGGACATTGCAGGAGTGGATGTCATGATAATTGAATTCTTCATGGACTTGAGGGCAGTCTTCGGTGAACTCCATCATCTGACCTCTAAATTCTTCCCTTTCATAAATTCTCAATCTAGAGGATCCACGATGCTGTGAGAAAGAAGCAAATTAGTAAAGAATTCATATCAGGTCACCTCTGCAGCACTTGTATGAGCTGTGTGCCCAAATCACATTGAATTTTCCAATTAATACTGCTGTTAATATAGTACAGTAAGATCCCCAAAATGGGGAAAAACTGTCTAAATGAAGAAGAAATCAAGCAGGCACGCCTTCACTCATTCATTTTCAATGGTAATAGTCGATAACTTCAAATCTTTAATAAATGTTATAGTTTACAAAGTTTTAATAGAAAATATTTTTTAGAGAGACCTATTAAAATATTCATATCTTCCTGCTCATGTGTATTGTTCATCAACCTTTCAATCAATTCCTCCTGCCACTTCTAGGAATAAATAGAAAGCTTGCAAGCATTGAACACTGCTTGGCATTGTCACATCTGACAATCTGCCTATTAAAATCTCTGCTGAAATCTTCAGTAAGGGCTCATGCCCACTTGCGATGAAATTGGACAAATTCAGTCCAATAAAAAATCGGATTGAATTCGGACCAGTGTTAATCTATGATTGTGTGCTCATCTGGGTTTTTTTTTCCAGCTCGAATCGGATCACGATTGGGCTGGAAAACAAATCGCAGCATGCTGCGAATGTAATCAGAAAACGGATCACATCCCGCAATAAAAGTAAATGGGTGTGAGAAAAAAATTGCACAGCACTCGCACCATGTGTCCTTTGAAACGCTGGCATTTCATAGTAACATAGTTATTAAGGTTGAAGGAGGACTTCAAGTCCATCTAGTTCAACCCATATCCTAACCTAACATGCCCTAACATGTTGATCCAGAGGAAGGCAAAAAAAAACCATGTGGCAAATAGTAAGCTCCACATTGGGGAAAAAAATTCCTTCCCGACTCCACATACGGCAATCAGACTATTTCATATGTGGCTAATGTAAAAAACACACTGACAGTTTATAATATAAAAGATAGATTACATATATACACATAGAATAGGTATATAAATATCTTTATATTTCATAGACAGATAGATCATGTATTCAAAGGGAATTTCTAGTTATACACCGCGCTGCCGCAAAGATACATTCCTGAATTTACAACTGGGAGCGGTGCTAATGCAACCACTCCCGGCTGTAAACAACTGTAGAATGAATGAAATGCTGGGAGCAGAGCATTGACAACTAGCGGTGACATCACCGGAGCTGCGCTCCCTCACAGTATGAACTCAAATGAACTCTTCAGCGTGGGAAAATCAGCTAGCATTTTCCCATGCTCAAGTGTTCATCTGAGTTCATGCTGGGAGGGAGCGCAGCTCCGTTGACGTCACCGTTAATTGTTGAAGCTCCGCTCCCAGCATTTCATTCATTCCACAGTAGTTTACAGCCCAACATATCTTACACATATTCATACTTACTTTCGTGGATGACATATTTATTATTTGAGACGGCTGTGAGGGGAATTTTGTTAGTTTTGTCAGTTATTTAAATAAGGTCAACCTTTATAATATGTGTTTTACCTCCGTGTCTGGAGGAAAAACTTTGGAATTTTAAGATGTTAAGATCCAAGTGCCAAATGGAGAACTGAAAATAGAAGTGTTTAGAAAACAAACTGCTACCAATAATATCCTCCATTACAAAAGTTGTCACCCATGGCATACTAAAAAAGGACTTCTCTATAGTCAGATATTGAGGTTGTGTAAAATTAATAACGATGAAGATACTTTTGATAAACAGATTATAGAGTTAAAAACGCGCTTTCTGGAGAGAGGGTACCCCTTAAATCTGCTTGATGACGCCCATGAAAGAGTGAAAAAAAATTCTCAGACAGATTTACTGAATGAAAAAATGAAAAAAACATGATATTTTACCGCTAGGAAAGAAAACACAAAAATTCTTCTGTTTTAAACATAGTCCTATGGATAAGGTTGTTCAGGCTGCCATTAGGAAAAATTGGCACCTCATTAATTCAGATAAAGTTTTTCAACAAATGGGTACATTAAATCCACAATTTGCTTATAAGAGAACTGACAACATAGGTGATCTAATAGTGCATAATTGTCTTCTCCCTTCTGAGAATAATTGGTTGCGCTCTGATTTACCAAAAGGTAATTATAAATGTGGGCACTGTAAATATTGTCATTTACACTTAACTTCTAATCCCATACAGTTTTGTTCTATTAAACATATGGTACATAATTATATTTGTTGCCAAACCAAAGGTGTAATTTATATTCTCCTTTGTCCATGTTGCCATTTTTATGTGGGTAAAACAATCAGACCGCTGACCAAGCGGTTTGGTGAACATTATCGCTCCATAGCTACAGGCAAGGGATCGCTACGGCTTATCAAACATATTCAGGAAAAACAATGCGAATCCTGAATCTTTAAGGTTTGCATGCATTGCTGAAGTTGAGTATCCACCATAAGGAGGTAATTATGATAACATTTTATTGAGACAAGAAGCACGCTGGATTTTAAGAGCTAATGCACAAGGTCCACTTGGTTTGAATGACAGAATTGATCTCTCGGTTTTTCTATGAATATGTTAGAATGACATCTTTAAATATATTTCTTCTAATGTTATATATTCTGTTAATATTTGTACTCTGCTTTTTAAGAGTAACCCTGCACAGCACGTGTCAATTTGTAAGCTCTTGACTCCTATAAAGGAAATGACCTTTGTTTGATAACTTGACCAGGGAGTAATCTCAAAACCGCCTTCTTCCTCTCCCCTCCCCCCCACATGTCTCACATGTCCTGCACGTCTAACCTTTGTCCATGGCACATGTGTGAATAGAGGACTTTCATATTCATGCTGGAGAGTGCTACACTTTTTTCATTATATTGTTCATATATATGTGTGTCACTTACATATATATATATATATATGCAGGGGTTGGACAAAATAATGGAAACACCTAACGTTTTGGCATCATAATCTACGAACATGTGATAAACATGCAAACCGTGATATATAGTAATGTTTTGTGGTTGATTATTTGTGTTGTGTGATATGTGTATGGAAATTAACTGTTTGTTTTACACAATTGTAAGAACATTGATGAGAAACTGATACCAATGGCAGACCTCTCAGGTTTTCAAAGAGGCCAAATTGTTGGTGCTCGTATGGCAGGCGCTAGTGTAACAGAAAGTGTCCGAATGCTTGGCGTGTCAAGAGGTACTGTCTCCAAAGTAATGACTGCATTTGAAAGAGAAGGAAAAACGTCTGCAGCAAAGCACAGGTCTGGCCGAAAGTCAAAGTTGACTGAGAGAGAGCGTTGGACTCTAAAGTGAATTGTGAGAGAGGATCGCAAGACCACGGCTCCGAAAATCACTGCTGAGCTCAATGAACACCTACAGAACCCAGTTTCAACGAAAACTGTTCATCGGGAGCTGCATAAATCTAGATTCCACGGAAGAGCTGCCATTAGAAAACCGCTGCTCTCAATGACAAATGTTTCCAAGTGTTTAGAGTGGTGTAGAAACCTCCAGTATTGGTCCCTCGAGCAGTGGAAACATGTGATATTCTCAGACGAATCATCGTTTACCCTATTTCCGACCTCCGGCCGAGTGTACGTTTGGAGACAGCCGAAAGAAGCATTCCATCCAGACTGCCTTCTCCCAACCGTAAAACATGGTGGAGGTTCTGTGATGATCTGGGGTGCTATTTCGTGGAGATCCGCCGGGCCAATGATATCCCTTCATGGAAGAATTAACAGCCGAGATTATTTAGGCATTTTGGGCGACCAAGTGCATCCAATGGTTCAAGCACTGTCCCCGGAGGGGAACACCATCTTTCAGGATGATAATGCACCAATTCATACAGCTAGAATCATTGAAGCATGGGACGAGGAACATTCTAATGAAGTTGAGCATCTCATCTGGCCCCCACAATTCCCAGACCTCAACATTATTGAGCATTTATGGTCTATTTTAGAGATTCAAGTTAGTCGTCGATTTCCGCTGCCATCGTCGCTCAAAGAACTGGAAGGTGTTTTAACTGCAGAATGGGCTAAAATTCTTTTGGAGACAATTCACACCTTGTATGAATCCATACCTCGGAGAATGGAGGCTGCAATCGCTGCAAAATATGGACCTACACCATATTAAACTAACTTTTGTTGATGTTTCCAGGTGTTTCCATTATTTTGTCCAACCCCTGTATATATATATATATATATATATATATATCTACACCTATTCTATGTGTATATACAGTGGGGCAAAAAAGTATTTAGTCAGTCAGCAATAGTGCAAGTTCCACCACTTAAAAAGATGAGAGGCGTCTGTAATTTACATCATAGATAGACCTCAACTATGGGAGACAAACTGAGAAAAAAAAATCCAGAAAATAACATTGTCTGTTTTTTTAACAATTTATTTGCATATTATGGTGGAAAATAAGTATTTGGTCAGAAACAAAATTTAATCTCAATACTTTGTAATATATCCTTTGTTGGCAATGACAGAGGTCAAACATTTTCTGTAAGTCTTCACAAGGTTGCCACACACTGTTGTTGGTATGTTGGCCCATTCCTCCATGCAGATCTCCTCTAGAGCAGTGATGTTTTTGGCTTTTCGCTTGGCAACACGGACTTTCAACTCCCTCCAAAGGTTTTCTATAGGGTTGAGATCTGGAGACTGGCTAGGCCACTCCAGGACCTTGAAATGCTTCTTACGAAGCCACTCCTTCGTTGCTCTGGCGGTGTGCTTTGGATCATTGTCATGTTGAAAGACCCAGCCACGTTTCATCTTCAATGCCCTTGCTGATGGAAGGAGGTTTGCACTCAAAATCTCACGATACATGGCCCCATTCATTCTTTCATGTACCTGGATCAGTCATCCTGGCCCCTTTGCAGAGCAACAGCCCCAAAGCATGATGTTTCCACCACCATGCTTTACAGTAGGTATGGTGTTTGATGGATGCAACTCAGTATTCTTTTTCCTCCAAACATGACAAGTTGTGTTTCTACCAAACAGTTCCAGTTTGGTTTCATCAGACCATAGGACATTCTCCCAAAACTCCTCTGGATCATCCAAATGCTCTCTAGCAAACTTCAGACGGGCCCGGACATGTACTGGCTTAAGCAGTGGGACACGTCTGGCACTGCAGGATCTGAGTCCATGGTGGAGTAGTGTGTTACTTATGGTAGGCCTTGTTACATTGGTCCCAGCTCTCTGCAGTTCATTCACTAGGTCCCCCTGCGTGGTTCTGGGATTTTTGCTCACCGTTCTTGTGATCATTCTGACCCCACGGGGTGGGATTTTGCGTGGAGCCCCAGATCGAGGGAGATTATCAGTGGTCTTGTATGTCTTCCATTTTCTAATTATTGCTCCCACTGTTGATTTCTTCACTCCAAGCTGGTTGGCTATTGCAGATTCAGTCTTCCCAGCCTGGTGCAGGGCTACAATTTTGTTTCTGGTGTCCAGTGACAGCTCTTTGGTCTTCACCATAGTGGAGTTTGGAGTCAGACTGTTTGAGGGTGTGCACAGGTGTCTTTTTATTCTGATAACAAGTTTAAACAGGTGCCATTACTACAGGTAATGAGTGGAGGAAAGAGGAGACTCTTAAAGAAGAAGTTACAGGTCTGTGAGAGCCAGAAATCTTGATTGTTTGTTTCTGACCAAATACTTATTTTCCACCATAATATGCAAATAAATTGTTAAAAAAACAAACAATGTGATTTTCTGGATTTTTTTTTCTCAGTTTGTCTCCCATACTTGAGGTCTACCTATGATGTAAATTACAGACGCCTCTCATCTTTTTAAGTGGTGGAACTTGCACTATTGCTGACTGACTAAATACTTTTTTGCCCCACTGTATCTATTCTATCTATTCTACTCTAACCTATTCTATACTGTACGCGGCAGATCATTTGCTGGTCTATTTTAAATATATATATATATATCTATAATATAACGCTGGGAGCGTCACTCTGTCCGAAGCCTTTATTGACTGCACAAGCGCAAGCGCCGGCGCAGTCTGAACAGCACAGAGTGACGCTCCCAGGAGATCGCTGTATGCGTAAACACTGAACGCACACCGCGATCTCCAACGGATAGCAGGGACGTGCCAGTAGGGTAAGTATCAGCTATATTCACCTGTCCCGTTCCAGCGCTGCGTGCGGCTCCATGTTCTGGTCCTCTGCCTGTGACGTTCACAGTTCAGAGGGCGCGATGACGCACTTAATGCGCGCCGCCCTCTGACTGAACAGTCACAGCCAGAGGAGCCGAAACACGAAGCGGCACGCAGCGCTGGAACGGGACAGGTGAATATAGCAAGTGTCAGGGGCCTGAGCTAGCGGCGACTCCGGCACCTGACCCCCACAGCGCACCGGTGTCTCCGCCTGCTCAGGCCCCTGACACTCGGCGCCCAGCGACGATAGGTGAGTATGGTATTTTTTTTTCATATATCGCAGCAGCATAAGGGGCATACACTATGGAGCATCTTATGGGGGCCATAAACCATAATGGAGCAGTGTATGAGGGCATATACTATGGAGCATCTTATTGGGGCCATAAACCATAATGGAGCAGTGTTCGGGGGCATATACTATGGAGCATCTTATGAGGGCCATAAACCTTTATGGAGCAGTGTACGGGGCATATAATATGGAGCATCTTATGGGGGCCATAAACCTTTATGGAGCAGTGTACGGGGCATATAATATGGAGCATCTTATGGGGGCCATAAACCTTTATAGAGCAGTGTACGGGGCATATACTATGGAGCATCTTATGGGGGCCATAAACCTTTATGGAGCAGTGTACGGAGCATATGGATGGGAGCAGCAAATTACAGAATGGTGGCGCAGGATGGGAGCAGCACATGACAGAACGGGGGCGCAGGATGGGAGCAGCACATGACAGAACGGGGCATGTCAGGATGGGAGCAGCACATGACAGAACGGGGGCTCAGGATGGGAGCAGCACATGACAGAACGGGGGCGCAGGATGGGAGTAGCACATGACAGAACGGGGGCGCAGGATGGGAGCAGCACATAACAGAATAGGGCAGCACATGACAGAACGGGGGTGCAGGATGGCAGCAGCACATGACAGGACGGGGCGCAGGATGTGAGCAGCACATGACAGGATGGGGGCGCAGGATGGGTGCAGCACATGTCAGAATGGGGGCGCAGGATGGAAGCAGCACATGTCAGAATGGGGACGCAGGATGGAGCAGCACATGACAGGATGGGGACGCAGGATGGAGCAGCAAATGACAGGATGGGGACCCAGGATGGAGCAGCACATGACAAGATGGGGATGCAGGATGGAGCAGCTCATGACAGGATGGGGACGCAGGATGGAGCAGCAAATGACAGGATGGGGACCCAGGATGGAGCAGCACATGACAGGATGGGGACGCAGGATGGAGCAGCACATGACAGGATGGGGACGCAGGATGGAGCAGCACATGACAGGATGGGGACACAGGACGGAGCAGCACATGACAGGATGGGGACGCAGGATGGAGCAGCACATGACAAGATGGGGATGCAGGATGGAGCAGCTCATGACAGGATGGGGACGCAGGATGGAGCAGCACATGACAGGATGGGGACACAGGACGGAGCAGCACATGACAGGATGGGGACGCAGGATGGAGCAGCACATGACAAGATGGGGATGCAGGATGGAGCAGCTCATGACAGGATGGGGACGCAGGATGGAGCAGCACCTGACAGGATGGGGGCGCAGGATGGAGCAGCACATGACTGGATGGAGACCATATACCAATATAAATGCTCGCCACCCGGGCGTAGAACAGGTTCAATAGCTAGTATATATATATATATATATATATATATATATATATATACAGTACAGTCCAAAAGTTTGGACACACCTTCTCATTTAAAGATTTTTCTGTATTTTCATGACTATGAAAATTGTACATTCATACTGAAGGCATCAAAACTATGAATTGACACATGTGGAATTATATATAGTTAACAAAAAAGTGGGAAAAAAATGAAATTATGTCATATATTCTAGGTTCTTCAAAGCAGCCACCTTTTGCTTTGATGACTGCTTTGCACACTCTTGGCATTCTCTTGATGAGCTTCAAGAGGTTGTCACTGGGAATGGTCTTCCAACAATCTTGTAGGAGTTCCCAGAGATGCTTAGCACTTGTTGGCCCTTTTGCCTTCACTCTGCGGTCCAGTTCACCCCAAACCATCTCGATTGGGTTCAGGTCTGGTGACTGTGGAAGCCAAGTCATCTGGCGTAGCACCCCATCACTCTCCTTCTTGGTCAAATATCCCTTACACAGCCTGGAGGTGTGTTTGGGGTCATTGTCCTGCTGAAAAATAAATGATGGTCCAACTAAACGCAAACCGGATGGAATAGCATGCCATTTCAAGATGCTGTGGTAGCCATGCTGGTTCAGTATGCCTTCAATTTTGAATAAATCCCAAACAGTGTCACCAGCAAAGCACCCCACCACCACCACACCTCCTCCATGCTTCACGGTGGGAACCAGGCATGTAGAGTCCATCCATTCACGTTTTCTGCGTCGCACAAAGACACAGTGGTTGGAACCAAAGATATCAAATTTGGACTCATCAGACCAAAGCACAGATTTCCACTGGTCTAATGTCCATTCCTTGTGTTCTTTAGCCCAAACAAGTCTCTTCTGCTTGTTGCCTGTCCTTAACAGTGGTTTCCTAGCAGCTATTTTACCATGAAGGCCTGCTGCACAAAGTCTCCTCTTAACAGTTGTTGTAGAGATGTGTCTGCTTCTAGAGCTCTGTGTGTCATTGACCTGGTCTCTAATCTGAGCTGCTGTTAACCTGCGATTTCTGAGGCTGGTGACTCTAATAAACATATCCTCAGAAGCAGAGGTGAATCTTGGTCTTCCTTTCCTGGGGCCTCATGTGAGCCAGTTTCTTTGTAGCGCTTGATGGCATTTGCCACTGCACTTGGGGACACTTTCAAAGTTTTCCCAATTTTTCGGACTGACTGACCTTCATTTCTTAAAGTAATGATGGCCACTTGTTTTTCTTTACTTAGCTGCTTTTTTCTTGCCATAATACAAATTCTAACAGTAGGACTATCAGCTGTGTATCCACCAGACTCCTGCACAACACAACTGATGGTCTCAACCGCATTTAGAAGGCAAGAAATCCCACTTATTAAACCTGACAGGGCACACCTGTGAATTGAAAACCATTCCTGGTGACTACCTTTTGAAGCTCATCAAGAGAATGCCAAGATTGTGCTCAGCAGTCATCAAAGCAAAAGGTGGCTACTGTGAAGAACCTAGAATATAAGACATAATTTCAGTTGGTTCACACTTTTTTGTTAAGTATTTAACAAAAAGTATTCCACATGAGTTAATTCATAGTTTTGATGCCTTCAGTGTGAATGTACAATTTTCATAGTTATGAAAATACAGAAAAATCTTTAAATGAGAAGGTGTGGCCAAACTTTTGGTCTGTACTGTGTGTATATATATATATATATATATATATATACATATATATATATATATCTAATATATAAAGCTGAATGTGTGTATGTGTGTATGTGTGTATGTGTGTATGTATGTCCGGGATTGGCATCTGCACCGTCGCAGCTACAGCCACAAAATTTTGCACAGTCACACGTCTGGACACCGAGAGCGTCATAGGCTATATTGTGAGGTGAAATTTTAACCCCGCGCTTTCCAATTCACCAAACAATTTTGCCCCTATCTACATAATGGGGAAAAAAGTGAAAGGAAAAGTGTTGGAGGCGTCGAAGCTACAGCCACAAAATTTTGCACAGTCACACGTCTGGACCCTGAGAGCGTCATAGGCTACGTTGTGAGGTGAAATTTTAACCCCGCGCTTTCCAATTCACCAAACAATTTTGCCCCTATCTACATAATGGGGAAAAAGTGAAAGGAAAAGTGTTGGAGACGTCGCAGCTACAGAAACAAAATTTTCAACAGTCACACGTCCGGACCCTGAGAGCGTCATAGGCTATGTTGTGAGGTGATATTTTAACCCCGCGCTTTCCAATTCACCAAACTATTTTGCCACTATCTACATAATGGGGAAAAAGTGAAAGGAAAAGTGTTGGAGGCGTCGCAGCTACAGAAACAAAATTTTGCACAGTCACACGTCTGGTCCCTGAGAGCATCATAGGCTATGTTGTGAGGTGAAATTTTAACCCCGTGCTTTCCAATTCACCAAACAATTTTGCCCCTATCTACATAAGGGGGAAAAAAGTGAAAGGAAAAGTGTTGGAGGTGTCGAAGCTACAGCCACAAAATTTTGCACAGTCACACGTCTGGACCCCGAGAGAGTCATAGGCTATGTTGTGAGGTGAAATTTTAACCCCCGCGCATTCCAATTCACCAAACAATTTTGCCCCTATCTACATAATGGGGAAAAAAGTGAAAGGAAAAGTGTTGGAGGCGTCGAAGCTACAGAAACAAAATTTTGCACAGTCACACGTCTGGACCCCGAGAGCGTCATAGGCTATGTTGTGAGGTGAAATTTTAACCCCGCGCTTTCCAATTCACCAAACTATTTTGCCCCTATCTACATAATGGGGAAAAAGTGAAAGGAAAAGTGTTGGAGGCGTCGCAGCTACAGAAACAAAATTTTGCACAGTCACACGTCCGGACCCTGAGAGCGTCATAGGCTATGTTGTGAGGTGAAATTTTAACCCCGTGCTTTCCAATTCACCAAACAATTTTGCCCCTATCTACATAATGGGAAAAAATGAAAGGAAAAGTGTTGGAGGCAAATTGACAGCTGCCAGATGTGAACAAGGGGGATGTAAAGAGTGAGAGCGATGGCACCAAAGAGTATATACCATACAGTTGCTAAGGTGGGGCCCCGACATGGGATACTCACCACACACGGGGATATGAACACACACACAAAATGTGCCACACACTACCACGTGCTTGAACACATATCACCCTCAGCACACATTTCACCACACATTCTCCAACCTCGCCACATAAAAGTCGAAACACAAAAGTCGCCGCTCAAAACTCGCCACGCGCAGAACTCGCCACATGCAAAAACTAGGCTCTTGCAAAACTCGCCACAAGTGCAAAACTCACCTCATGGAAAACTCGCCACACGCAAAACTTGCACACGCGGAAAAATTGCCACATGCAAAATTTGCCTCACACAAAACTTGCACATACTCAAAAGGCACCACACAAAACTCGCCACGCGCAAAACTCGCCATGCGCAAAACTTGCTGCACACAAGTTGCTACACTAACCTGTCACATGCAACTCGACACACAAAAAGTTGCTACACGCATGTTGCCACACAAAACTCATCTCACAAAAGTCGCTACATGCATGTTGCCACACGCAACTCAACACACACAACTTGACAAACGAAACTCGCCCTAAAACACACACAAGTCTGGTCTTATCCTTCAAAAATAAAAATCTGATTAATAAGCAGACAAACTACAACAAATGTACCATATAGGAAATACGGCAGCTGTCAGTCACATGACCTGTCTATTATGTGTATGTGTGAGCTAATATATACTGCCAGGGGGAGGGCTTCCTGTTGGCTGGGGATTTATCAGGCTGCCAATTTAGCTTACAAATACTGAGGTAAAAATACTGAGCAAATAACGTGTGAACGAGGTCTAATACAGGAGGAGATGACGCACAGGTATATACTATATACAGGAGGAGATGACACACATATATATACTATATACAGGAGAGATGACACACAGGTATATACTATATAGAGGAGGAGATGACATACAGGTACATACTATATACAGGAGGAGATGACACACAGGTATATACTATATACAGGAGGAGATGACACACAGGTATATACTATATACAGGAGCAGATGACCTACAGGTATATACTATATACAGGAGGAGATGACCTACAGGTATACACTATATACAGGGGAGATGACACACAGGTATATACTATATAGAGGAGGAGATGACATACAGGTACATACTATATACAGGAGGAGATGACACACAGGTATATACTATATACAGGAGGAGATGACCTACAGGTATATACTATATACAGGAGCAGATGACCTACAGGTATATACTATATACAGGAGGAGATGACCTACAGGTATATACTATATACAGGAGGAGATGACACACAGGTATATACTATATACAGGGGAGATGACACACAGATATATACTATATACAGGAGAGATGACACACAGGTATATACTATATAGAGGAGGAGATGACATACAGGTACATATATATACAGGAGGAGATGACATACAGGTATATACTATATACAGGAGGCGATGACACACAGGTATATACTATATACAGGAGCAGATGACCTACAGGTATATACTATATACAGGAGGAGATGACATTCAGGTATATGCTATATATAGAAGATGACATGCAGGTATATACTATATACAGGAGGAGATGACACAGATATATACTATATACAGGGGAGATGACACACAGGTATATACTATATACAGGAGGAGATGACATTCAGGTATATACTATATATAGGGGAGATGACACACAGCAGGTATATAATATATACAGGGGAGATGACATACAGGTATATACTATATACAGGAGATGACATACAGATGTATACTATATATAAGGGAGATGACAAACATGTATATACTGAGGTGATGAGGTGAAAATGAGAGGTGTGAGGTGAAAATGAAAAGGTGTGAGTGCAAAATGAGAGGAGTGAGGAAAAATAATGGAGTGATCAGAAAATGACAAATGTGAGGTTGAAATGACAAGTGTTAGGGGGGAATGAGAGGAGTGAGGGGGAAAATGAGAGATGTGAGGGAGAAAATGAGAGATGTGAGGGGGAAAATGAAAGATGTGATTGGGAAAATGAGAGGCGTGATGGGAAAATAAGAGAAGTGAGGTGCTATAACTAACCACAGATATTTACTATGCCCAGGCAACGCCAGGCTCTTCAGCTAGTATATATATATATATATGTTTTGAATAATATTTCATTTGAAAATGATGCATAAATGACATAGAGAATTGCTATATGTAAAAGCTCAAGTTAAAATTGCATTGCAATCAGATAGCAATCGCACTGCACTCTGATGTAAACGGATGCTAGGTGTGAAAAATCGGATTTTACTCGCACAAAAAACGCATGACACTAACATGACAATTACATTGCACTTGTCCACCTCTCATGCATCAAAATCAGACCGATTTTTAATTCGCTAGTGTGTCTCCAGCCTAAAGCCTCATGCACACATTCAGTATTTGGTTAGTTTTTTTATCCCAGTAATTGTAAGCCAAAACCAGGAGTGGGTGATAAATGCAGAAGGGGTGCAAATGTTTCTATTATGCTTTTCCTCTGACTATTCCACTTCTGATTTTGCCTTACAAATACTGGGATAAAAAACTCACCAAATACTGAATGTGTACTTGAGGCCTAAGTGTATTTGTCAGGCACCTTAATACAGTTGTTGTAGAGATGTGTCTGCTTCTAGAGCTCTGTGTGTCATTGACCTGGTCTCTAATCTGAGCTGCTGTTAACCTGCGATTTGTGAGGCTGGTGACTCTAATAAACGTATCCTCAGAAGCAGAGGTGAATCTTGGTCTTCCTTTCCTGGGGCCTCATGTGAGCCAGTTTCTTTGTAGCGCTTGATGGCATTTGCCACTGCACTTGGGGACACTTTCAAAGTTTTCCCAATTTTTCGGACTGACTGACCTTCATTTCTTAAAGTAATGATGGCCACTCGTTTTTCTTTACTTAGCTGCTTTTTTCTTGCCATAATACAAATTCTAACAGTAGGACTATCAGCTGTGTATCCACCAGACTCCTGCACAACACAACTGATGGTCTCAACCGCATTTAGAAGGCAAGAAATCCCACTTATTTAACCTGACAGGGCACACCTGTGAATTGAAAACCATTCCTGGTGACTACCTCTTGAAGCTCATCAAGAGAATGCCAAAATTGTGCTCAGCAGTCATCAAAGCAAAAGGTGGCTACTGTGAAGAACCTAGAATATAAGACATAATTTCAGTTGGTTCACACTTTTTTGTTAAGTATTTAACAAAAAGTATTCCACATGAGTTAATTCATAGTTTTGATGCCTTCAGTGTGAATGTACAATTTTCATAGTTATGAAAATACAGAAAAATCTTTAAATGAGAAGGTGTGGCCAAACTTTTGGTCTGTACTGTGTGTATATATGTATATATATACATATATATATATATATATATATATATATATATATATATATATATATATATATGTTTTGAATAATATTTCATTTGAAAATGATGTATAAATGACATAGAGAATTGCAATATGTAAAAGCTCAAGTTAAAATTGCATTGCAATCAGATAGCAATCGCACTGCACTCTGATGTAAACGGATGCTAGGTGTGAAAAATCGGATTTTACTCGCACAAAAAACGCATGACACTAATATGACAATTACATTGCACTTGTCCACCTCTCATGCATCAAAATCAGACCGATTTTTAATTCGCTAGTGTGTCTCCAGCCTAAAGCCTCATGCACACATTCAGTATTTGGTTAGTTTTTTATCCCAGTATTTGTAAGCCAAAACCAGGAGTGGGTGATAAATGCAGAAGGGGTGCAAATGTTTCTATTATGCTTTTCCTCTGACTATTCCACTTCTGGTTTTGCCTTACAAATACTGGGATAAAAAACTCACCAAATACTGAATGTGTACTTGAGGCCTAAGTGTATTTGTCAGGCACCTTAATACAGTTGTCGATAGCAGCCAAGGAGTAGAGCACAAGTATCTCTGCTCAAAGTGCTTACAGCTGATGCTGAATAAATAAAAATATTTTAAAAATGTTGTTTTCATTTATATCAAGGGTTTTTTTGTCATTTTTTTAGTGATGTAAAATTGCAAATTTTATTGGACACTGGCTTTGCTTAAAAGTGTGCAACTTTTTCAGGTTTACACTATTCTTCTTACTACACTAATGCAGACATCCCAACCGTCCTGGATCCAGTGGGGCAGTCCCAATTTTGACAGTCTCCCCTGCGGTCATGGACGGGACATTAGTTTTCCCGCAGTGCAATGTCAGCCTCAGCCTCATCAGGACTGCCCCGCTGGATCCGGGACGGTTGGGAGATCTGCTCATCCCTCCACCCGCAGAGCAGCACACCATATATATGGCTGCTCTGTGCACACATGACCTGTGATGAGGTCACAGGAGGGGTGGAGTCAGGGGTTACATGATTGGAGCCTCCGTGTATGCATGCAGGACTCTGCTGGTTGTCATGGTGCTGGATGAGGGTAAGTTTATGTGTGGGGTCAGGAGGAGATTACAGTGTGGATGTAGTAGAGTCGTGTGTGAATGAGGTGTACAGAGCAGAGTCATGTGTACGAGGTATATGGAGCGGAGCCGCATGTGCAAGGTGTATGGAGCAGAGTTGTGTGTGTACAAGGTGTACGGAGGTGAGCCGCATGTGTACGGACTGCAGCCACATGTGTACGAGGTGTATGGAGCAGAGCCACATATGTATGAGGCGTACAGAGCACAGCCGCAAGTGTACGAGGCGTACGGAGCGCAGCCGCATGTGTACGAGGTGTACAGAGCACAGCCGCGTGTATACGAGGTGTACGGAGCGCAGCTGCGTGTGTACGAGGTGTACGGAGTGGAGCAGTGTGTAAGGTGTATGGAGAGGAGTCGTGGGTGTGTGTGTGTGTGTACGAAGCAGAGCCGCATGTGTACAAGGTGTATGGAGCTGTGTCGGATCGGAGCAGATATTGCTCCTCGCTCTGAAACTGACTGGCACAGGAGAAATGGAGAGGTCTTTATCAGTGGCGTACTGGAGCCGCAGCGACATGAGCAGTCAGCGGTGCGGCGCGACTGGATGACATCATTCAGCGCCGTGGGAGTGGAAGCTGCCGGCTGCTGCGAGGGAGTACGTTGAAAGGTGTATATGTGTAGTGATGGAGAAGGCAATGATGGTGGTGTGAGGGCAATGATAGGGGTGGGGTAACCATGTGTGGCCATTATACTGTATGCAGTATCATGTGGGGCCATTATACTGTTCCCAGCATCATGTGGGGCCATTATACTGTACAAAGCATCATGTGAAGTCATTATACAGTATGCAGCATCATGTGGGGCCATTATGCTGTACGCAGCATCATGTGGGGCCATTAAACAGTATGGAGCATCATGTGTGGCCATTATACAGTATGGAGCATCATGTGTGGCCATTATACAGTATGGAGCATCATGTGTGGCCATTATACAATATGGAGCATCATGTGGAGCAATTATACAGTGTGAAGCACTATGTGTGGCCATTATACAGTATGGATCATCATGGGTGGCCATTATACAGTATTGAGCACTGTGTGGCCATATTTTTTAACTTATAATTATTGTCTATGAAACAGTGTGATCAGCAGTACTAAATGGATGTGGTTGGGGAGTGGATATGGGTGTGACTACTTGTGAAATGGGTGTTGTCAGAGGCGTGGCCTAAAATTTGCCGCTATGCGCACAGCAAACTTTGTCCCTCTTTCCCTTCTTCAAAATTTGGGAGGTATACTAATGTGGGTGTAATCTTGGCATTGTTAGCTAGGCTGATAAGGACAGATTTATGAACTGCACCTATTTAAAAATAAAAGGGGGAGGGAACAATGTGAAGCACCTTGTCAGCAGAATATGGCACATGGAGTTGCCCTAATTCAGGCAGAAAAAAAAAATATGTAGAAAAAAGATGTGGTTCTCCAGTGATAATGGAAAAACAGGTAAGTATCACTTCACATTTATTTAAGCATATTTAAAAGAACAACATGTCTACATGAAACAGTGCTGCATTACAGAAAAAAAATGCGTTTCGGCTAGCATGCCATAGTCATGATCACTCAAATTCTTAAATAAATGTGAAGTTTTATAGTAAGCTGTTTGCTATCATCGCTGGAGAACCATTTAAAAAAGTTTTACAAATAGCTTCATATTCACTCTACTAGCGGAGTGACAAAAAGTGGAACATCCATTCTAGACAGCAGTGTTCTATCTAAATGCACCAAATTTATTGATTACTGTAGATTTTTTTGTGCATAATTCTACAAAATTGTGCTTAGTGTCCAAAAGGTCTATATTTTTGTGTTTAAAATGTTTTTGTGACATTTAAGGGCAAAGGAAGCATTTTTTTTTAAAAAAGCCACACAAAATATTGGCCAAACATACAAATCACTTAATGGGGCACAGGAGCACATTTGCAAATTTAGCTACTTTTGGAAATGATGAGTCAGGTGAAAACATCTGGAAACTCTAAACGGCCAAACACGTATTGCATAAAACAGACTTCACAAAAGCGAAAAATGGAAAGATAAAGATGGCACAAACGAAAAAAAGGTGCAAAGCATTAAAAAAAATTTCAGATAAGCACACAAAACGAATGGAATTTGTGATAAATTAAAGATGGCTTGTTATTTTTATTTTTGATTTATTTTAGAACTTTTGATCTAAAGAAAATCACAGGTTTTGAAATATGGAGCAAAAATATCTGGTGTACATAAATCATTTTACAGGTTTCTAGAGCACATTACTGCCAAATTGTGTTAGTTTTTAAAGTGGTAATTCATGAATCAACTGAAACATCTGGAAATCCTTAATCCTGTTCATAATGATGAACTTAAAAAACAAGCAAGTGGACACACAAAATAGGCCTTTAAAAAAATCATATGTTAAAATAAAAATTATGCACAAACGAAAAACAGGCGAAAAACACAAAGAACTGGACAAAAAGACGCAGCTGCAGTGTTAATTGAGCCTTCAGGCTACAGATGTTACCTTTATCTTCCAATTAGATAATTTTTAGAACCTAAAACCAATTTTTGCAGGAGTTTACTTGACGCTATTAAATGACAATAATGATTCTAATAAAAGATAGTATTGTTACCTGAGGAATAATGCGACAGGATCTTATAGAATCATTTAGTCCCATCCACTGCTGAAAGTCAGGATATTCTCCCCTCCTTAGGAAATACTGGTGTCCAGTGAAGTTGGGACGTTCATATAACATCCAGTTTCCATTTTCCACACGGATGGAATTGCAGCGACTGAAGTACGAGTTCAGGTCAGAACAGTCAGAGCTGCACTCATAAGAGCGGCCCTGGAAGTTCCTGTCCTCGTAAAAGATGATCTGGAACAAAAAAAATCTAAATCTATTAATGAAAACAGGAGATATATTGCAGAATAAAAAAAGGGAAATTAATTTAGGATTTAATTGATTTTTTTTATAAAGCCTCATTTTTATTTTTATTTATATGTGTACTTTTGAAACAAAGTGTTTTTCTAATGTTGATGTTAAACCAACACTAGATTTCAATATAACCAGTATATGTTTGTATATTACAATTATACTAAATGAGGCTCAATTTATCTTAATTGGTAGAATCTTGAAACATGACGATAATATCAAGATAGGGTCAAGAACGGCTTTCTGAAAAGCATTGCTGCTCAAATAAAGATTGCATTTGAAAATACTGTGTATTAATAAGTAGTAAAAAAAACCAATATGTTTTATGTGACAAATGACCAATAACTTTACCTTGCCCATTTTGCCTGGAGAATCTCTGTTGAGGTCTCAGTGATGTGGAATAACTCAGAGCTGCTCTTATATACTATGTCCTTTGCTGGATCTGCAATACTAGTACAATAGACACGCCGCCTAGTACAAACAATGTATAGTATTTCTCTTTTCACTCTATATTAAAGCCGAGAATGTTCAGTCTTTGTATACCTCTCTTTGTCAGCTTTTAATTATCCTGGGTCACGTTTATTTGCTACTGTCAGTAAATAATCAGCACAGTGAGGGCACATACTATTGCAACTTTCCATAACAGCACAGCATGGGAAAGATCGCTTTAAATTAGATATTTGTTTCACTAACTATTTAAATTAAAATATATTAATTTGATAAATGTAAAGATGAGAATTAGTTAATTGTTTTTTTTTCTATGAAGTTTTCATTAAAGAATTGTGCATTAAATGTCCATTGTGGCTATAGCTTTGATGCTTTAATATTATTATTATTATACATTTTTATAGCGCCATTTATTCCATGGCGCTTTACATGTGAAAAGGGGGCAAATATAGACAACTACAATAAACATGAGCAAAAAACAAGGCACTAACAGGTACAGAAGGAGGAAGGACCCTGCCCCTGATGTCTCACAGTCTGCAAGGGATGGGTGAGGATACACTCGGAGAGTGACTGATACTTGTTGCTCCGGCACACCCCCTATGGTGGAGGGGCTAGAAATAGTGATCATTAAAATGCCATTGGTCAGAAGCACTTTTTGAAAAATGCGTGTTGTCTCTTTAAGAGACCGTGAGCGAGCACGCGACCTAAGCACACAGCCCGAAAACTGAGATGGGGGAAAGATGATGAATTCTGTTTTGTCCATGTTCAGTTTTAGAAAGCAAGCAGAAAAGAAGGCAGAGATAGCAGACAGACAGTATGGGATTTTGGTGAGTAAGGAGATGAGGTCAGGCCAGGATAGGTAGATCTGGGTGTCATCGGCATAGAGATGGTACTGAAAACTGTGGGATTCTATGAGCTGTCCCTGGCTGAAGGTGTAGATGGAGAAGAGTGGGGGGTCCCAGAACTCAACCTTGAGGGACACCAGCAGACAACGGGCGAGGTGAGGAGGTGGTGTGGGAGAGGGAGACACTGAAAGTTCGGTCTGTTAGATATGATGAGATCTAGGATAGGGTCAAGTCTGTGATGACAAAAGATAATAGAATCTGTAGCAGGAGGGAATGGTCCACAGTGTCAAAGGCAGAAGACAGGTCCAGGAGAAGGAGGACAGAGTAGTGTCGCTTGCTCTTGGTGGTTAGTAGGTCATTGGTGACTTTAGTTAGGGCAGTTTCAGTTGAGTGATAGGGTTGGAAGCGAGACTGTAACTGGTCCAAGAGGGAGCAGGAGGAGAGGTGGGAAGACAGTTCAAGATGGACATGCTGTTCCAGGAGCGGGCCAAGCGTGCATGTGGTGAGATGTGATCTTGACAGGAGGGAGGAGAGCTGATCTTCTGTCATGGTGGAGAGGCTGGTTTTGGAAGAACAGGGTTGAGCAGCTAAGAGGGGCATTGGGCGCTGCGGGCCAAAGCTTTCTCTGATCATATTGATCTTCTGTTTAAAGAAAGAGGCAAAATCTTCAGCCGAAATGAGGGCGATTGGAGGAGGTGCTGGGGGATGGAGTAGAGAATTGAAAGTGCTGAAAAGCTGTTTAGGGTTGTGAGACAGGGAGGATACGAGAGATGAGAAATAAGTTTGTTTTGCAGCAGTGAGTGTGGACTTGAAACTGGCGAGGGACTGCTTGTATGTGATGAAGTGCTCGGCAGAGTGGGATCTCTTCCATCTCCGCTCAGCGACCCTGGAAGCCCATCTCAGTTCTTTGGTCAGGCTGGTCAGCCAGGGCTGTCTGTTGATTGTAATAGTTTTGCTATGCGTGAGGGGGTGGCTGAATCGAGTGTAGCTATTATTGTGGTGTTATAAAAAGTGTCAGCAGCATCTGTGTCATGAAGGGAAGCTATGTCTGTAAGAGGGAGAAGGGACTCAGAGAGTGATTGTAAATTGAGGTGTATGAGATTTCTGCGAGGGTGAGTGAGTTTGTGGAGTGGGGGTTGCGCACTACGAGAGGAGAGGGAAGAGAATGTCAGTAGGTTGTGGTCAGACAGGCGGAGGGGTGAGTTAGTGAGATTAGTAAGTGAACAGAATCAGGTAAAGATAAGTTCTAGTGTGTGACCATCTTTGTGAGTGGCCCCAGAAGAGCATTGAGTGAGGCCGAAGGAGGCAGTAAGCGATAAAAGTTTAGAGGCAGCTGAGGTGGAAGTGTCAATTGGGATATTGAAGTCACCCATGATGATAGTGGGTATGTCAGCAGAGAGGAAATTAAGTAGCCAGGTGGTGAAGTGATCGAGAAAGGTGGAGATGTCTAGTTCTGGGGGGTGGTAGATGACAGCCAGCTGGAGGTTGGAGGGGGGATAGATGTGGATGGAGTGCACCTCAAATGAGGGAAGAGTAGTGGGAGGGTGGTAGTGGGATTGGAGTAAATGAGCAGGTGGTGGACAGGAGCAAGCCAACTCCTCCACCACGGTTTTTGCTGGGGCTAGGGGTGTGAGAGAGGTGGAATCCGCATTAGGAAAGTGCAGCTGGAGAGGCTGAGTCAGTGGGGGTGAGCCAGGTTTCAGTGATGCCGAGGAAGGAGAGTTTGTTAGTGATGAAGAAGTCATGGATAAATGGCAGTTTGTTGCAGACGGAGCGTGCATTCCATAGTGCTCCAGGTAAGGGGACTGGGGGCTGGATGAATGGATATGAGGTTATCATGGTTGGGAAAACATGTAGATGATTGTGGCAGGGGGTTAGAAATGAGTGTGGGGATGTGTTCAGGAGGGCCAGGATTTGGGTATACGTCACCAGCGAAGAGGAGTAGCAAACAGAGCGTTAGAAGTGCGAGCTGGATAGGACATGATGGGGCCATGTGTGTCAGGAGAAAGAGGATTGTATGTGGAGGAACAGCTGTGAGGAGGAGGTGAGATGGCTGGGGAGGATGGAGGGTGAAATTACTAATTCCTTACTAGGTGGGGGGATTACAGGAGGTAGGGAAAAATAGAGTAGCATAGGTGTGAAAGAGAAAAGAAACCGAAACATGGTAGTGGTTTGATATTCCGTTACCTTACAGTCAAATTCCAGCTATGGGCAATCAGGTGTGAATGATAATATGCATTATATAATAAAACAAATTAACTTACAAAAATTAACTCTATATTTTTTTAAATACACTATCAGATATGCACAATGTTTGTGATAAATGTATGATCACTGGAGAGAGACCAATCGCTGGGTCCACCACTGATCGTGAAAAAAAGAGGTCCCTTATGTGAATTGATCAGAAGAGTGCATAACTTTTTGGTGAGTGATGTAAATATTTGTTCCATCAGATCCATAAATATTAGAGAAGTGGAGATTACTTATGTGCACTACCTCTCCTTTTACCCAGGGGACATTAAGTCTCTTGCTATTAAAATTTGTGATAGTTCTAGCAGTCAAGATCTCAAATGATCATACATTTATTATCACCATCAACTATCCTGTGGATAGGTACGAGCCAACCACATTAGCAAAGAGAATGTCAGGAGACCCAGCAACAGCAAGACAGAAGATGTCAGGAGACCCAGCCCAGCACATTATCTATTGAGGAGGAAAAGACACAAAGCTATTGTGTTCGTTTAATCCATAACAAATTATAGTGTTGATAAACTACAGGTTTGGTAGTACAATTTATAAGATATGGTATAAGTTGTACTTTTATCCAAATTAAAAAAGTCCATAGATATTGTAATATTCTTGCATGCTGCACATTTTCCTCAAGGGGAACTGCCCCAATGCTGGGCCTTTGAAATCAAACAAGTATGTTAAAGTTCCACTTTTATGGTAGCTGTGAACCAGTTGATCATGCAAGCTTTTAGACTTTCTAAATATAATTGCAGGTCTATCACCACCCTGAGACAATGATTTATCAAGGACCAGTATGGACGAGGGTTTGTGTAAGATCCTGTACATTTCATCACTTCTTGAATTATAATCAAGTACACAATTTACCTTAGGGTCAGATTCTCCACCATTAATCTTGTTTTCAAGTGGCATAGTTCTTTGGTTCTGTTGGGCTCTCATTTAGGCATGGCATATTGTTTTCTTCCTTATCCAGAAGAATATTGTTGACAAATCTTCAGTCTGCTTCAAACAGGAAATGCTGTGAACATATTCTTCTGGCTCGTAAAAATTGTCCAGTTGGGATGTTCTTGACCAGGTGTCTTGGATGTTGTGAGGTCACATGCAGAAGGGTGTTAGTGGATGTACTTTTTCCAGAATAGGTCAGTTTGCACATATCTGGATTCATCCACCCGTATGGAGATATCCAAAAACTCCATGATGTATTTACTGACTTTATAAGTTAGTTTCATGTTAAGATCATTTGTATTTAGCTCGTTAATGCAGAGTTGTAATTCTTCTGATGTTCTTTGCCACATCAAGGGCAAGTCCTCAATATATCTCCACCATGAAACAACCCTGTCACACAATGGTGAGAGATTTGTCTGAAAAATGTTCCTCTCCCACAGCCCAAGGAAGAGATTTGTATATGAGGGCTCATACAACACAAAGTTGCCATCCCCTAGAGCTGTAGATAGAGGACCTCCTTGAACATGAAGCAATTGTGTGTCAGGACAAAGGTCAAAGCCTTAACAAACAAAAAAATCACAATTCCTTATTAAGGTTAACAGATTCTAGGAAGAATTGGATGGCCTTTATCCCATCATGATGTAGGATTGATGTAAAAAAAGAAATATTTGCCTCCAATTGGATACCGTTGAGTTTATGCAAAACATTGGTTGTATCCTTGAGATAAGAAGGGAAGATCATGACAAAGGGTATAAGGTAGTTATCAATGAGTTCTCATACAGGATCGAGTTGCCTGACACAATAGGAATGCCTGGTGGGAATGATGATCTTTGTTAATTTTTTGGAGCAGGTAGATGCAAGCCACCGTCAGCTCTTCTATCCATAGGCCCTACAATTGTTTAGTTGTTAGAACGCTGCTCCACTGCATCAGATAGTAATTTCGGTAATTCATTCCTGAATTTAAATAAATAGTTAATGCCAATCTCTGATAACAGTCAGAGTTCTTTAGTTGTCTAAACATTTCTTTCTCATACAGTTCTGTTTGCCAGATGGCAATATTGCTTCCTTTATTAGACGGCCTTATAATAGCCCCTTTGAGATCTTTGGGGTCTCTGAGGGCTTGCCGTTCTTCTCTGGTGAGATTGTCCCTTTTGATTGTTTCAGGGATCTGTTGGATGTCCTTTATAACCAGATGTACAATAAAGTCCACCTCAGGAAAGGCCCATATCTGGGGAAATGTTTTTTTTATTTCAGAAGTAGTTGTTCGAGGTAATTTCCACTTTTATTTTGCTCTGATTCATCAAACAACAACGCAAGTGCTTCCTTCTCAGCCATGGTAGAGAAAATTTAATCTGTTAACTTTTTAAATATAGTTTTCTGGAGATAAGTTTTCTAGCAAATAACTGAAGAATGGTCAAAGCTAGAGGATGGAGCGAAAAAAAAGACCTCGAGTTATAACAAAAATCTGATCATATGATAAAGACGCATTAGAGAGATTAATTGCCTTAAGATAAGTTTTTAGTTGAGTGTTATCTGTTTTTTGTTTATCATTTAATCTTCTGTTTCCATATTGACAGCTTTACTTAGTTTTATGTCTATTGTATCTCAATGGGTATATGTCATTCCTTATGGATGTCCCTGCTGTTGAAGCCTCAGTGGATTCTGATGTAGATATCCAACTTTTAATTTGTGACTCTATGCAAAAACCTTGTTTTGTTTTTTATCTTCTAAGTCTTGTTGAAATTTCAGTGGAAGACATCTGATTTTCCCATTCAATACAATTTTTGTCAACTTCATTTTTAAATTCATCTAGTTCATCTGGAAAACATTCTTGCTGTAACTTCTTTTGTATGTTGTCAAATTTCAACCCTTAGCTCTACCAGTGTTTTGCCTTTAAAATCAACTAGTATTTCCATAAATGTAGATGAACATGTATTGCACACTGTCTCCCAGCGGATACAGAATTTCACGAACAGGGAAAAATGACAAGACCTGCACCTGGGGGTTATGCTTATAGCCATAAAGTTTTTCAATGATAATTTATTCCACCAAATTCTCCTTTGGCAATTTAGTAGATTTTGAAAAGTTTTCTTAAGTGCTGCCATCTGGACTGAATCCTGTGTCCAGGCTCAGACTGGGTTTTCTGGGGTCCACAGGGGGAATGGATTCTAGGAGCCCACCTTACAGCTATATGCAAATATCTGTTAGTTATCCTCGATATAGTGGAGAGTCAACTGTAAAACACAGATGGATCCCATGTACTGAGCACATACTATAACTGGAATGCATAATTACAGTAGTTTACATTAATTTACATTAAAGGGTTCTTTGGTGAAAACAATTTATAACCAATTCACAGGTTAGGTAGGTGATAACTTATTGATTGGTGGAATCCAACCATTGGAAACCGCAATGATTGGAAGAAAGGGAAACTTTTATCCGCATTTTATCCCAATTTTAAAATGGAGCAGCAGATGAGATGTCTGACCAGCTCCACTCTTTAGTGGCTTCCAGAAAAAAAGCCAAGTGCTGCCCCTTAGGAAATGACTGGATCACTGGTCGAGTTGTACACGCCGCTCCAAACTAATGGGGATAAAAGTTGCACATTCTACAGATCAGTGCACGTCCCAGCAGTCGAACTCCAACAAATCAATATTTATCACTTATCCTTTGGCCATGTTCACATGTTCAGGATTTGTTCAGTATATGACATCAGTAGGGTTGAGCGACTTTTAGTTTTTTAGGGTCGAGTCGGGTTTCGCGAAACCCGACTATCTCAAAAGTCGAGTCGAGAAAACTCGGCCGATTATTGCGAACAGTCGAGGATCGACTGAAACACAAAACCCAATGCAAGTCAATGGGGAAGCATAGCTGGCAGTGAGTGGAGGCCAGGAAAACACCTACAGTGCCCATTTTAATGGCAAAAACATCGATTCTTGGTACTGAAGCTTGTCAATCTTAATCTACCTTATAATAATAGTTAGGCATTGGACATTGGGGGTCATTTGGCTAAAGTTGTGGGGGGTATGGCTGGTTCAAGTATTTAGTGGGCCCAGGGAACGTGGACCACGTCACGGCAGTGGAGCAGGGAGAGGTAAGTATTTCAACTTTGCAAGTGCTGTGATCCTGAGCAAGCAGGGGTGGCCCACTCGTTCGCATTGGCACTGGCACAGGGCCCCTCAAAGTAAGGCGGTGTGTTTGCACGGCGGGGGCGCCTCCCACCGGCAGCGACACTTTTGCGTACTATGAGGGGCCCTGTGCCAGTGACGTCACCCACAAGTATTCCCCCCCCACCTGATGAAGGAACCTGCACTTTCATCTGCACCTTCCTCTTTGTCCCCGTGTAAGGTGGTATGGTATGCGGGAAGAGGAACCTGACTTTCAGCAGGGTCACAATCTTGCTGTGTAGTGTGCACGGGGAATGTTGCGTTATGGGTCAATGTACCAGCAGACTCATCTAGCACTGGCTGGGCAATGGGCAGGATGAGGAGGAAACACAGATATAGTTAAGTAAATAAGGCAGCACAGTGTGCTGCCTTATTTACTTAACTATATACGAGTTGGCGACTCTATGTTCAGCACCTGTTCACACTGAGTCTATGTTTGGATGTGCCGGTCAGGTTTTTGAAAAGAAACACAGATATAGGCCCAAATAATAAAGTGGGCTAAATGCATTTCAAAATTGGTAACAGGACTAACCAGGCGGCATTGCTTTGTTCAGTGGAGGACAACTGTAATGAGAGGCTGACACAGTGAGTGGGCCCAAATCAGTAAGTAGTCTAAATGCAGTTCAAAATTGGTAACAGTAGTAAACAGGCAGCACTGCTTTGTGCAGTGGAGGAGAACAGCAAGGAGCGTCAGACACTGTTAGTAGGCCCCAACCAAACTAGTAGGCCAAATCCAGTGTTATATTAAAAACTACTTAATGAGAGCCTGAAGATTGAAGCTCAGGACAGGAAACCAGGAGAACACCTTGGAGCGGCAGACACCGTTAGTAGGCCCCAACCAAACTAGTAGGCCAACTGCAGTGTTATATTAACAACTACTTAATGAGAGCCTGAAGATGGAAGCTCAGGACAGGAATCCAGGAGAACACCTTGGAGCGGCAGACACCGTTAGTAGGCCCCAACCAAACTAGTAGGCCAAATGCAGTGTTATATTAACAACTACTCAATGAGAGCCTGAAAATGGAAGCTCAGGAAAGGCAACCAGGAGAACACCTTGGAGCGGCAGACACTGTTAGTAGGCCCCAACCAAACTAGTAGCCCCAATGCATTTGTTCCATTTAACAACCATTTAACAAGATCCTGAAGATAGAAGCTCAGGAAAGGCAACCAGGACAACACCTTGAAGCGGCAGACACTGTTAGTAGGCCCCAACCAAACTTGTAGCCCCACTGCATTTGTTCCATTTAACAACTATTTAACAAGAGCCTGAAGATAGAAGCTCAGGAAAAGCAACTAGGAGAACACCTTGGAGTGGCAGACACTGTTAGTAGGCCCCAACCAAACTTGTAGCCCCACTGCATTTGTTCCATTTAACAACTATTTAACAAGAGCCTGAAGATAGAAGCTCAGGAAAGGCAACCAGGAGAACACCTTGGAGCGGCAGACACTGTTAGTAGGCCCCAACCAAACTAGTAGCCTCACTGCGTTTGTTCCATTTATCAACTATTTAACAAGAGCCTGAAGATAGAAGCTCAGGAAAGGCAACCAGGAGAACACCTTGGAGCGCAGACACTGTTAGTAGACCCCAACCAAACTAGTAGCCCCATTGCATTTGTTCCATTTAACAACTATTTAACAAGAGCCTGAAGATAGAAGGTCAGGAAAGGCAACCTGGAGAACACCTTGGAGCGGCAGACACTGCTAGTAGGCCCCAACCAAACTAGTAGCCCCACTGCAGTTTTAAAATTCCGATAGGCTGAAAACCTGACAATTGCAGGTCATTTTTTTTAAGAGGACAGCTATATTGAGTGGCGCAGCCAGACACTGCTAGTAGGCCTTACACCACAAAGTTGGCTCGATGCAGGTTTAAAAAAGGTTACATAGGTACACGGTCAGCATTGGTGTGGTCAGTGGAGGACAATTGGAAGGAGGGACCGCAGACAGATTTAGTAGGCCTAAAATTAAAAAGTAGGCTCTATGCACTTTTAAGTAGGTTCCAGGGGTACACAGGCAGCATTGGTGTGATCAGCGGAGGACTATTGGAAGGAGGGACCACAGACAGACTTAGTAGGCCTAAAATAAAAAAAAGTAGGCTCTATGCACTTTTAATTAGGTTCCAGGGGTACACAGGCAGCATTGGTGTGGTCAGCGGAGGACTATTGGAAGGAGGGACCACAGACAAACTTAGTAGGCCTAAAATAAAAAAAATAGGCTCTATGCACTTTTAGTTAGGTTCCAGAGGTACACAGGCAGCATTGGTGTGGTCAGCGGAGGACTATTGGAAGGAGGGACCACAGACAGACTTAGTAGGCCTAAAATAAAAAAGTAGGCTCTATGCACTTTTAATTAGGTTCCACGGGTACACAGGCAGCATTGGTGTGGTCAGCGGAGGACTATTGGAAGGAGGGACCACAGACAAACTTAGTAGGCCTAAAATTAAAAAAAATAGGCTCTATGCACTTTTAGTTAGGTTCCAGAGGTACACAGGCAACATTGGTGTGGTCAGCGGAGGACTATTGGAAGGAGGGACTGCAGACAGACTTAGTAGGCCTAAAATAAAAAAGTAGGCTATATGCACTTTTAATTAGGTTCCAGGGGTACACAGGCAGCATTGGTGTGGTCAGCGGAGGACTATTGGAAGGAGGGACTGCAGACAGACTTAGTAGGCCTAAAATAAAAAAAAACTAGGCTCTATGCACTTTTAATTAGGTTCCAGGGGTACACAGGCAGCATTGGTGTGTCAGTGGAGGACAATTGGAAGGAGTGTCTGACACAGATAGTACTCCAAAATAATACCTAGATGTTAATGTCTCGCAAAAAACAAAACAAAAAAAAGGGTGGCATACTTAGGTACAGGGGTGGGCTCCTCTGCTGACTTTCAGACATTGTTATTTGGCGCAAAGTATTTACTGGTGTAAATGTAGGACAGGGCCACTGAATATTTTAACTAGCATCATACATGTCAACAAATTGGTATTGTCAGTGCCAGGCATTGAAGGATTTCACCGCATAGACTAAACAGCGGTGGAACTGTGAGAGATAATTTTGCAAGTGGTAGAGCACATTTTGAGCTGGGGGGTGGCACTCGCTCGTGCCCGGCGGTACTGGCCCAGGGCCCCTCATGTTACAACGGTGTGTCTGATGTTGGGTACGCGCCACCACCGCTAGAGACACTTCATTGTACTATGAGGGACCCAGTGCCAGTGCCGTGGACCAAAAGTGGGCATACCCACCTCTTCAGACAAACGGCACTCTCACGGGTGCTTGCGCAAAGTTGCGAGACCACGGCCCCGTGGGGGGAGTCAGCCCATCTAGGGAGGTGTAAACATGTCGTATGCTGGACATACAGCAGCTGCAAATTAAGAGATTGGAACAGTCAGTAAGACCAGTCCAAAAGCAAGACCTTTTTACAGGAAAGCTAGGTGTCAGTCGGGAAAGGTGGGGCAAAATAATTAGAAATCCATGAGTGGTTCATTTTAATGAAGGGTAGATCATCAACATTTTGGGTAGCCAGACGAGTCCTTTTTTCGGTCAGTATTGAACCAGCAGCACTGAATACTCTTTCTGATAGCACACTAGCTGCTGGGCAAGCGAGCTCCTGCAATGCATATTCGGACAATTCAGGCCAGGTGTCTATTTTGGATGCCCAGTAATCAAATGGGAATGATGGGTGAGGGAGAACATCGATAGGGGAGGAAAAATAGTTAGTAACCATACTGGACAAATGTTGTCTCCTGTCACTTTGAATTGATGCTGCAGTACCTGTCCTGTCTACGGTCATTGCGAAATCACTCCACAACCTGGTCAGAAAACCCCTCTGTCCCACGCCACTTCTGATTTGTGCACCTCTAACACCTCTGTCCTGTTGCCCCCTGCAGCTCGTGTGAGAACCATCACCGGCGCTGTGTGCTGGGAATGCCTGAATCAAACGGTCAACAAGAGTTGCTTGTTTGGTTGCATATATTTGTTCAAGGTTCTTATGTGGCATGATATTTTGCAGTTTCCCTTATAGCGTGGATTCAGGAGGCAGGCCAACCAGTAATCGTCATCGGTCATCATTTTTATAATGCGGGGGGTCCCTTTTTAGGATACGCAAGGCATAATCCGCCATGTGGGCCAATGTTCCAGTTGCCAATTCACTGATTGTGCTGGGTTGAGGAGCACTTTCGGGCAAATCAACGTCACTTGCCTCCCTCAAAAACCCTGAACCTAGCCTTGCAACACCACCAGTTTCTATTGCCCCCTGAGAAACTTCCTCATCCAAAAAATACTCATCGCCATCATCCTCCTCGTCCTCCTCCTCTTCGCCCGCCACTTTGTCCAGTAGACATCCCTGACCAGACAATGGCTGACTGTCATCAAGGCTTCCCTCGTCCTCGGCTGCAGACGCCTGCACCTTTATGTGCATCAAGCTTTGCATCAGCAGACACATTAGGGGGATGCTCATGCTTATTATGGCATTGTCTGCACTAACCAGCCATGTGCATTCCTCAAAACACTGAAGAACTTGACACAGGTCATGTAGCTTCGACCACTGCACACCTGACAACTCCATGTCTGCCATCCAACTGCCTGCCCATGTATGTGTATCCTCCCACAAATACATAACAGCACACCTCTGTTCGCACAGTCTCTGAAGCATGTGCAGTGTGGAGTTCCACCTTGTTGCAACGTCGATGATTAGGCAATGCTGGGGAAGGTTCAAAGATCGCTGATGGTTCTGCATACGGCTGGAGTGTACGGGCGAATGGCGGATGTGCGAGCAAAGTCTGCGCACCTTCAGTAGCAGGTCGGGTAAACCCGGATAACTTTTCAGGAAGCACTGCACCACCAGGTTTAAGGTGTGAGCCAGGCAAAGAATGTGTTTCAGTTGTGAAAGGGCTATGGCAGCCATAAAATTCCTTCCGTTATCACTCACTTCCTTGCCTGCCTCAGGATGTACACTGCCCAGCCATGACTGAGCTTCTTGCTGCAAGAACTCGGACAGAACTTCCGCGGTGTGTCTGTTTTCGCCCAATCACTTCATTGCCAATACAGCCTGCTGACGCTTGCCACTAGCTGTTCCATAATGGGACACCTCATGTGCAACAGTGGCAGCTGCGGATGGAGTGGTCGTGCTACTGCGGTCTGTGGACGAGCTCTCGCTTCTGCTGGAGGACGAGGAGGAGGGGGGGTGAACGCCTACAGCCAACTGTTTCCTAGACCGTGGGCTAGGCAGAACTGTCCCAATATTGCCGTCCCCTGTGGACCCTGCATCCACCACATTAACCCAGTGTGCCGTGATGGACACGTAACTCCCCTGGCCATGCCTACTGGTCCATGCATCTGTTGTCAGGTGCACCTTTCTACTCACAGATTGCCTGAGTGCATGGACAATGCGGTCTTTTACATGCTGGTGGAGGGCTGGGATGGCTTTTCTCGAAAAGAAGTGTCGACTGGGTAGCTCGTAGCGTGGTACAGCATAGTCTATCAGGGCTTTGAAAGCTTCACTTTCAATTAACCGGTAGGGCATAATATCTAACGAGATTAGTCTAGCCATGTGGGCGTTCAAACCCTGTGTATGCGGATGATAGGATGAGTACTTCCTTTTCCTAACGAGAGTTTCTTGTAGGGTGAGCTGGACTGGAGAGCTGCATTTGGTGGAACTAGCGTAGGTGCCAGTGGACATGGCAGACTGAGAGAGGATTGGTGATGGTGTTCTTGCTGTTGGCCTACATACATTATTTCCTACCAAGAACCTGGTGATTCCCTGACTGCTTTGGCCTTGCGACGAAACCTCCACATTTGCTGCAGGTGGTGTGGTAAACGGTGGGCTTACAGTGAGGGAAGGGATGTAGCGTTGCTGACTAGCATCATTGTGAGAGGGTGCAACAACGTTAAGGGACGTTTGTTAGTTAGTCCAGGCTTGCAAGTGCATGGTGGTTAAATGTCTACGCATGCAACTTGTATTTAGATTTTTAACATTCTGACCTCTGCTGAAGGTCCTTGAGCATTTCTTACAGATGACTTTGCACTGATCATTTGGATCTTGGTTAAAAAAATGCCAGACTGCACTTTTCCTATTATCGGATACCTTTTCAGGCATTGCACACTGAGCTACTTTAACCGGATGGCCACGCTGTCCTACAACTGTTTTTGGTTTTGCCACACGTTTTTGACCAGATACGGGCCTGCCAGATGGAACCTGTTGCGATGTTGATGCCTGCTGCGGCTCCTCCTCCGCTTCAGAGCTACTACCGGCTGCACCCTGTTCCCCCAATGACTGCCAATCGGGGTCAACAACTGGGTCATCTATGATCTCCTCTTCTATGTCCTGTGCACCTTCCTCTATTTCACCGTGTAAGCCGGTGCTATAGCGTTTGTGACGGGGCTCCATAGTCTCATCAGGGTCAGATTCTGGATCAGTACACTGCGAGGGCAATGTTGTGATCTGAGTCAAAGGAACAGCATAATAATCTGGCTGTGGCTGTGCATCTGTGCACTCCATGTCCGATTCATCTTGTAATCGGCATGGCCTGTTAATAATTTCCCTTTCTAACCCAGGAACGGTATGTGTAAAGAGCTCCATGGAGTAACCCGTTGTGTCGCCTGACGCATCCTTCTCTGTTGTTCTGGGTGAAGAACACAAGGAAGCGACTTGTCCCTGACCGGGAACATCCACTAACGACGCGCTGCTTTTACATTTTGCACTTTCCGAAGAGGAGGCAAAAGAGCTAGAGGCAGAGTCAGCAAGGAAAGCCAAAACTTGTTCCTGCTGCTCCGGCTTTAAAATCGGTTTTCCTACTCCCAGAAAAGGGAGAGAGGCCTTGTGTAGCCAGACGATGACGGTGGCTGAACAACTCGAGACTTACATGCTATATTGCTTTTCCCACAACCACCTGATGCTCCACCATCACTACCATCATTACCAGCTGGCAATGACCGCCCACGGCCACGACCTCTTCCACCAGACTTCCTCATTCTTGGAAATATGTAACCAAACTAACAAATGGTATTTGGTACTGTAAAACCAGTTACAAGGTGGACGCAAACTTGTTGTGAATTTAAATCTCCCTTTATAGGTGTGTGAGACTGCAGGGAAAATCAGGCCCACTGTATTACAGTACACAGCTTCAGTGGCAGACAGTGGCTGATAGATATGCCACTAACAGGACTGATGCACACACTGGAAATAAAAATCTCCCCTTCTTTTTTTATATGGAAGACTAGTGAATAAATCTGGCCCACTGTATTACAGTATAGTTTCTGTGGCAGAAAATGACTGACAGATACCACAGACTGGACTGGCACAGATGCACAGATTTGCCAATATTAATCTCCCTTTTTGTTTTTATATGGAAGACTAGTGAATAAATCTGGCCCACTGTTTTACAGTATAGTTTATGTGGCAGAAAATGACTGACAGATAACACAGACTGAACTAGCACAGATGCACAGATTTGCCAATATTAATCTCCCTTTTTGTTTTTATATGGAAGACTAGTGAATAAATCTGGCCCACTGTTTTACAGCATAGTTTCTGTGGCAGAAAATGACTGACAGATAACACAGACTGGACTGGCACAGATGCACAGATTTGCCAACATTAATTTCCCCTTTTTTATGGGAGACTAGTGAATAAATCTTTCCCACTGTTTTACAGTATAGTTTCTGTGGCAGAGAATTACTGACAGACAGATACCACAGACTGGACTGGCACAGATGCACAGATTTGCCAATATTAATCTCCCTTTCTTTTTTTATGGGAGACTAGTGAATAAATATGGCCCACTGTTTTACAGTATAGTTACTGTGGCAGAAAATGACTGACAGATAACACAGATTGGACTGGCACAGATGCACAGATTTGCCAATATTAATCTCACCTTTTTGTTTTTATATGGAAGACTAGTGAATACATCTGGCTCCCTGTTTTACAGTATAGTTTCTGTGGCAGAAAATGACTGACAGATACCACAGTCTGGACAGGCACAGATGCACAGATTTGCAAATATTAATCTCCCCTTCTTTTTTTTTTATGGGAAACTGGTGAATAAATCTGGCCCACTGTTTTACAGTATATTTTCTGTGGCAGAGAATGACTGACAGATAACACAGACTAGACTGGCACAGATGCACAGATTTGCCAATATTAATCTCCCCTTCTTTTTTTTATGGGAGACTAGTGAATAAATCTGGCCCACTGTTTTTCAGTATAGTTTCTGTGGCAGAGAATGACTGACAGATACCACAGACTGGACTGGCACAGATGCACAGATTTGTCAATATTAATCTCCCCTTCTTTTTTTTATGGGAGACTAGTGTATAAATCTGGCCCACTGTTTTACAGTATAGTTTCTGTGACAGAAAATGACTGACAGATAACACAGACTAGACTGGTACAGATGCACAGATTTGCCAATATTAATCTCCCCTTTTTGTTTTTATATGGAAGACTAGTGAATAAATCTGGCCCACTGTTTTACAATATAGTTTCTGTGGCAGAGAATGACTGACAGATACCACAGTCTGGACTGGCACAGATGCACAGATTTGCCAATATTAATCTCCCCTTCTTTTTTTTATGGGAGACTAGTGAATAAATCTGGCCCACTGTTTTACAGTATAGCTTCTGTGGCAGAAAATGACTGACAGATAACACAGACTGGACTGGCACAGATGCACAGATTTGCCAATATTAATCTCCCCTTCTTTTTTTTTATGGGAGACTAGTGAATAAATCAGGCTCCCTGGTTTACAGTATAGTTTCTGTGGCAGAAAATGACTGACCGATAACACAGACTGGACTGGCACAGATGCAAAGATTTGCCAATATTAATCTCCCCTTTTTGTTTTTATATTGAAGACCAGTGAATAAATCTGGCCCACTGTTTTACAGTATTGTTTCTGTGGCAGAAAATGACTGACAGATACAACAGACTGGACTGGCACAGATGCACTGATTGGCAATATAAATCTCCCTTTTTAGGTGTGGGACAGTGCAGAAAAATACAGGCCCACTGTTTCACACTACACGGTTTCAGGGCCAGAAAGTGGCTTGAAGATATATATCTATATATATAATTGTCTAAGGGTTTTTCCGTCTGTCTGTCTGTCTGTCTTTCTGTCTGTCTGTCTGTCCTGGAAATCCCGGCTCTCTGATTGGTCGAGGCCGCCAGGCCTCGACCAATCAGAGACCGGCACAGCATCGACGTAGAAATCCCGCGTCTCTGATTGGTCGAGGCTGCCAGGAATCATCATTGTCCATATACTACGGGGACATGCATATTCTAGAATACCCGATGCGTTAGAATCGGGCCACAATCTAGTATATATATATATATATATATATATATATATACATATATATATATACTAGATGGCAGCCCGATTCTAAAGAATCGGGAGTCTAGAATCCATATATACTTTATTTATTCAAATGTAAAAATAATACAATTAATAAATAATAGTAAGAAAGAACAAAAAATGGCTGCACTCACCAGCTCTTGACAATTCTTGTTATTTAAGGTACAGTTACACAGGATCCATGAACATGCTTATGAGGGGAGGGATGAAAGACATCAGACGACAACTTTGCGTGTTGTGGCAAATGCCACAACAACGGTTCTTTGCTTAAGAACAATGTCAGGTAGTAGGAAAATAGCCAGTTAATAATAGGCAATAGTTCTTTGCAGGAATGCAGATATTAATAAATAGGCAGTTTATATTGCAGAGAAATTGCTGGGCAATAATGGACAATGTCCTTATGTGGCAAATAATAGAGCAATATACCCAATGTGGCAAAGAAGAGGTTAATAAACGGCAGTCTCTCAGTATAACAGTCAGTGAATAATAGGCAGTATATGGAGAAAACACCAAACAAAAGTTCAAAATTGGTGTGAAAATGTCACTGAACCACTTCACAACTAAATATATATAGTTTTGGTAAATGGTATTATCATTTTTTTGACGAAATTCGGCAGGAGCTTGAAGAGCAACGTCACTGGGCCCGCCTCCACGCAGTAGAAACTTGCTGTGAGGTAAAAATTCAAAAATCACACCAAAATGGCGGGCGGAGTGTGTCACAGTACGGCACGTTTCTGATTGGTCGCTCGCAGCAGGCGGCAACCAATCAGACACTGGACACTGTTGACGTCACTTATCTCCGGACATTAGCTCCGGACATTAGCTCCGGACATTAGCTCCGGACAGGAAGTTGGCACAAATTGCAGGAAGTAGTGTTCTAGGCAATTATATATTCGATATATATATATATATATATATATATATATATATATATAAAAGGGACTGTACTACAATTACTATCTCCCCTACAGTAATCTCAGAAAAGTATGGCAGGCAGCAATAAAAAGGACTGCTGCACACTAAAGTGTGGACAAACAAAAAAGATAGCTGTGCAGAAAGGAAGGAGCAACAGGATTTGTGCTTTGAAAAAAGCAGTTGGTTTGTACAGCGGCGTACAAACAGCAATGCAGCTATCAGGGAGCCTTATAAGGCAGCCTAATAAGCTACAGAGCTGATGCACAGAAATGTAGCCTCCACTGTCCCTGCAAAAAAAAAAAGGTGGTATTGGACAGTGGAAATCGCTACAGCACAAGCGGTTTAGGGGTTTATATTCCCTGCCTAACGCTATCCCTGCTTCTGACGAAGCGGCAGCAACGTCTCCCCATGCTCAGATCAGCAGCAGTAAGATGGCGGTCGGCGTGCACGCCCCTTTATAGCCCCTGTGACGCCGCAGAAAGCAAGCCAATCACTGCCATGCCCTTCTCTAAGATGGTGGGGACCGAGAACTATGTCATCATGCTGCCCACACTCTGCTTCCTCCTTCATTGGCTGAGAAATAGCGCTGAACGCGTCATATGAAACGCGACTTTGGCGCGAAGGTCGCACTTACCACTTTACCACTTCTGAATTTGACACTAGAGTTGAGCGACTTTTACTTTTTTAGGATCGAGTCGGGTTTCGCGAAACCCGACTTTGTCAAAAGTCGGGTCGGGTGAAATCGGCCGATTATTGTGAAAAGTCGGGGGCCGACTGAAACACGAAACCCAATGCAAGTCAATGGGGAATGAAAGTCGGCAGTGAGTGGAGGACAGGAAAACACCTACAGTGCCCATTTTAATGCCAAAAGCATCAATTCATATTACTGAAGCTTGTCAATCTTAATTTACTTTATAATAATAGTTATAAAAGAAATAATGGTGTGCACTCAGGTCAGGGGTAAGAAGGTGCTGGTAAAACAGACCGTGTGGTCCAAAACAGTCCAATATCAAAAATTACCGCACACATGAAGCTGGTATGATGCAAATATATAACAAGTTTATTGTGTTCACAAAACAGGTTGCCACAAAAAGGAAACAAAAAGTGCAGATAGAAACCCAACGTTTCGACCCTCCTTGGCCTTATTCATGGGGTTACTATGGGACTAAAGAAAACAGATTTAGACCTGGCAACTAGTGTTGAGCGATACCTTCCGATATTTGAAAATATCGGATGGTATCGGTCAATACCGGCAAAATATCGGATCTCACCGATACCAAGTTCCGATACCAATACAAGTCAATGGGACACAAATATCGGAATGTATCCTCGATGGTTCCCAGGGACTGAAGGAGAGGAAACTCATGACAGAACGGGCGCAGGATGGCAGCAGCACATGACAGAACGGGCGCAGGATGGTAGCAGCACATGACAGAACGGGGGTGCAGGATGGCAGCAGCACATGACAGAATGGGGGCGCAAGGTTGGAGCAGCACATGACAGAGCAGGGGCGCAGGATGGGAGCAGCACATGAAAGAACGGGGGCACAGGATGGGAGCAGCACATGAGAGAACGGGGGCGCAGGATGGGAACAGCACATGACAGAACGGGCACACGATGGCAGCAGCACATGACAAAACGGGCGCAGGATCGCAGCAGCACATGACAGAACAACGGGCGCAGGATGGTAGCAGCACATGACAGAACGGGCGCAGGATGGTAGCAGCACATGACAGAACGGGGGCGCAGCATGGCAGCAGCACATGACAGAACAGGCGCAGGATGGGAGCAGCACATGACAGAACAGGGGCACAGGATGGGAGCAGCACATGACAGAACGGGGGCGCAGGATGGGAACAGCACATGACAGATTGGGCACACGATGGCAGCAGCACATGACAAAACGGGCGCAGGATGGGAGCAGCACATGACAGAACGGGGGCGCAGGATGGCAGCAGCACATGACAGAACGGGCGCAGGATGGGAGCAGCACATGACAGAACGGGGCGCAGGATGGGAGCAGCACATGACAGAACGGGGGCGCAGCATGGCAGCAGCACATGACAGAACAGGCGCAGGATGGGAGCAGCACATGACAGAACAGGGGCACAGGATGGGAGCAGCACATGAAAGAACGGGGGCGCAGGATGGGAGCAGCACATGACAGAACGGGGGCGCAGCATGGCAGCAGCACATGACAGAACAGGCGCAGGATGGGAGCAGCACATGACAGAACGGGGGCACAGGATGGGAGCAGAACATGTCAGAATGGAGGCGCAGGATGGGTGCAGCACATGTCACAATGGGGGCGCAGGATGGGAGCAGCACATGACAGAATGGGGCCGCAGGATGGGTGCAACACACGACAGAATGGGGGCGCAAGATGGGTGCAGAACATGTCAGAATGGAGGCGCAGGATGGGTGCAGAACATGTCAGAATGGGGGCGCAGGATGGGAGCAGCACATGTCCCAATGGGGGTGCAGGATGGAAGCAGCACATGACAGAATGGGGGCGCAGGATGGGTGCAACACATGACAGAATGGGGGCGCAAGATGGGTGCAAACACATGGCAGGATGGGGGCGCAGGATGGGTGCAGCACATGACAGGATGGGGACGCAGGATGGAGCAGCACATGGCAGACTGGGGGTGCAGGATGGGAGCAGCACATGTCAGAATGGGGGTGCAAGATGGGTGCAGCACATGTCAGGATGGGGACGCAGGATGGAGCAGCTCATGACAGGATGGTGACGCAGGGTGGAGCAGCACATACCAGGATGGAGACCATATACCAATATAGATGCTAGCCACCCGGGCGTAGAACGGGTTCAATAGCTAGTATATACTGTATATATATATATATATATATATACTCATATAGAGGGCGCACTGAGACATCCAGATAAGACCCAAATAATAATCCCTACTATATTTCAGGGGGCATGACTGCAAGGATGTACAAAGAGGGGGTGGTAGAATAGTTGTCCACAAATGATATCAGTGTAGTCAGAAACTTAGTGTCATTACCTTAACCTGGAACAGGCTGGGAATATGCTGTTTTGTAATGCAAGGCGATAGTGGCACATAGAGGCTGTAACATCCGTAGTGGGCCTGTTAAAGATATATAAGGGTGCAGTCTAAAGGGTACTGTAAGGCAATAGTGGTACAATGTAATGGGTGGGCTGGAGGTGGACCAAGCAGAGTACCTGTGTATTGCTGAATGACCCATGCGGGCAGCGCTCCTGAGGCTTGTAGTGACCTAAATGGAGGGTGCTGGATGAGCGGCGCTCCTGCGCCCTGCTGCTGCGGCATGTGAGGGAACTGGGAGCTGCTCAGTTTAAATGCTGTAGCCGGCATAGCTGCGCCGGAAATGAGCCCCTTAAAACCGGAAGTGACGCGGCGACCTGTGTCAGAGACACCGTGCATGCTCAGTAGGTGCTGGGTGCTCGTGTGGGCAGCAGAATGCCAGGAGTTAGGCGTCCCTGTCTATAGTCACATGCACCAATAGGGCTGCTTGTCTGCGTCTGCATGAATCTATGTGGCCACTAGTGAAACCACACAGGCAGGACCGTTTTAGATGTCTGTACATATCAGACTGTAACAACTCGTGCATGTCACTGTGGCTATAAGCATTATTGCGCATTTATGTATCTTTTAGTGTGTAAGCCTGGGGACATAATGCCGGACCCTGTGGTGATACGGGTGGCTGTGCACATAGGGTTATTAAAGGAGCCCGTGTGCAACCATATGCGGTCACACAGATATATATCAATACAAAGAAAAGAAAAAACCCCTCGCACCGCTGCTATATAGTTGGATTCTAAAAAAGCAACAACCCAAACTGATCAGAGAGCCAAATACCTTACGGGGTGCAGCTTCCAAAGTGCAACATAATAGTCCAACAGAAGAAGAAAAAATGAAGTGCACTTAAACGTATATGCTGGTCACAATACTTTATTCGGACATAGTACAAAAAATGTGCAGGGAGGGATGTGAAACAAGCGGACAACGGCCGTTTCGTGCCTCAGCACCATCATTTACACTGCTGTTTGTATGTCATGACCTACTGTCGGTATTTTTTGGTTTGTGGGCTACTAGCATTTGTCCTGCACTGGTCCTGGCTCACCTCCTTCTCTTTTCCCACCAGTCTTGGGTCTGCAGTCCACTCACTTGTTTCTGGATCCTGGCACTCCTGTCTGAAGTCCGCAAGAACCCCAGCGGTGAAGGCTGGGGCATTGGTTCATCAGACCTTGGTGGTTCTGGGAAAGCGGACAGTTCTGGATCACAGGCTACTGCCACTTCTGCTGTCATGTCAACTTGGTCTGGTCGCTACCTTGGGAATCTACTCGGATTCTGCCATCTTTGTCACCCACTAAGCATGGTGCGACGGATCGCACAGGGGAAGGGGTGCGTCAACTTCACTTACCTCTGGGGAGGGGAGAGAAGGACCCAGCAGAGATCGGCTCTCTGACGTCCCAACTTGCCCCAGGTTAGTCAGAGAACTGCATCGGGGGCAAATAGTCACCAGAAAGGCTTCCCTTATAGGTCCTTATAAGTAACAGTTATTGAGGCACTACCAGTGAGGGTGTCCAGTCCATCATATATGGCATCACCAGTCCAGTATATAAACCTCCCGGCTGTCACTATCCGAGTTCCTCACTAACACATTATGCCGCCACTAGTTCCTCGATCGATATAAGCCCCATTTGACAGCAAGCTTATATTGGGTCAGAAACCAACCCGGGTAGTGTATAATAACCATTTGAGCATGCAGACATAGGGATTTGTGAATCGAGATAAAAAAGCAGTCCAGGATTTATTTTATATTTAATCACTGAAAGGCACACTAGAAATATACAGGTATATATTTACAAGAACAGATATGCAAGTATACAGTCAAGAGTGTAGTACAAGGGTAGGGTATAGATAGGTTGCAATTACCTTGTTATGTACCATATGACCACAGGGAGGCGCTGATGGCTCACAGGTCCAAATCTTTGTTACGTGATTCTCTGGCCACATCAGCTAACATGCCTCCTGCCAGTAGAAATACTGAGTCCAAAATGAGGAGCTGACTATTATCCTATAGGCTGCCCCCTTTCACACTCTGCACCCACCCTTGGGCTTGTGCAGCCTCTCTCCTCCCATATTTGAGAGTATGGTTTTCTGTCCAGAACTGTGGACACTCATAACTTTCCGCCCGAGGGTCTAACTAAGACTGCAGCGATGCCACTGGGCTCTGATGGATTTTATCTGTGCAGGGAAACCAAATACGGCTACCGTATTTAATTCCTGTTAGCTATGCTTTATAACTCAATAAAGCATGGTTCTAGAGGCGGCTTTATGGGATGGGCTTGTGGGGAAAGAAATGCAAATTCCAATTTTGTGCTTGGCTTGGCTCAGAGATATTGCATTCTTTTATTTTAGGTCATTTTCTAGTTTCAATATCTCAGAGCCTTGTGCTCATTTAGCCTGGGATCTGTGGTGCCACATGTCAGCATCAGTCAAACAAATTACTCCAGTTGGCTGGTCCTGCACAAGAATTCACACCCCTGTGATAATTGCGGAAGTTGGTGCTGGGAGACACAGGGTCTATAATCTTTCAGTCCCCCTGGAGAGAGCTTCAAAGTCCTGTTTGCTTGAGCTAATTAAAGAAAAAAATGTATCTGCTCTGTTCAAGGAAGTGCCTTCGCTGAATAATGAGGTCCCATTGTATAAGATGTATTTGACTTGCCTTTTGGCCAGGGGTTAATGCCAAGGGTGGGGGCTGAGTTTGGAGCGAGTATCTTTGGGCCACTGCATCTGACAGGGAATTCCATCAGATATCAAAATAATATCAATTAGATATCATTTTCCCATATCTCAGACATGGTACACTATGTGGATTGCTAACTAAATTCAGAAAAAAATTTGAATGCTTTTCTGAATTGTTATATTCCACTGAATTGTACCCATGACCCCATAATACTCCATGGATGAGTAATTGAAGCCAGAAACATTTTTGATCACTTTCTTAAGTCTCATAGACCACCAAAGTGTCACAGATAGTAATTAATATTGTATGGATGACTACTTGAATCTATAAAAATGTTGAACTTAAATATTTTGAAATGTTAGTTGATATACTTGTACACTCAAAAAGACTTTGTAGAAAGTGCAAAGGCTGGAAAAAATTAAAAGTAGGGCTACCCATAGAACTCCGAAAGGCAACATGTGGCACGCTTCATCAAAATATTGTTTAGTTGATGTACTCATTCATAAATGCTTTGTGGAAAAAGCAGAGGCAGGAAAAAATTATAAGGAGGGTAATACATATATGCTAGCCACCTTAGGGAGAGACCCAAGTTGGGCTAAATGTAGTGGGACGAAAGAGACCGAAAAGCCCTCTACTTAAAGGAAATACATAGTGGATGCTTTCCTGAAACGGAAAGTACTTGCAAGCAGCATAATACAAAGAATAGCAGGTTTACCCAGAATCCTTTGCAGTAGGCAGAGCTATGCAAATCATCTCTTTCCACCCCTGTCTAATCCACAGCGCTTGGAACCGCCAAGCGTGCAATGCTGCGGATTAGTTTCTAAATTTACACAGCCAACCAATTCCTACCTGTGGACACGTGTTTCGGGCTTTAGGCCCTCATCAGCACAGGGCTGGAATTGGTTGGCTGTATGGAGTGGGGCTCGGTGAGCAAGCGATACATATATGCTAGCCACCTTAGGGAGAGACCCAAGTTGGGCTAAATGTAGCGGGACGAAAGAGACCGAAAAGCCCTCTACTTAACCCCTTCCCGACCTTTGACGCCACGTAGGCGTCATGAAAGTCGGTGCCATTCCGACCCATGACGCCTATGCGGCGTCATGGAAAGATCGCGTCCCTGCAGATCGGGTGAAAGGGTTAACTCCCATTTCATCCGATCTGCAGGGACAGGGGGAGTGGTAGTTTAGCCCAGGGGGGGTGGCTTCACCCCCTCGTGGCTACGATCGCTCTGATTGGCTGTTGAAAGTGAAACTGCCAATCAGAGCGATTTGTAATATTTCACCCATTATAACGGGTGAAATATTACAATCCAGCCATGGCCGATGCTGCAATATCATCGGCCATGGCTGGAAATACTAGTGTGCCCCCACCCCACCCCTCCGATCGCCCCCTGTTATGGCTGGCAATCAGGCAACACAGCGTGCAGTAATCAGCGCACATACAGAGATCTGGCAATAACCCAAAACAGTAGGACGAGCTCTGAGACGTGGAATCTCTGTAGACTGCAGTACCTGAACTATCCTCACACAACTGGAAGCAGCAGTGGATTGCGCCTATCAACTACCTATGCAACTCGGCACTGCCTGAGGAGCTGACTAGCCTGAAGATAGAAATACAAGCCTGACTTACCTCAGAGAAATACCCCAAAGGAATAGGCAGCCCCCACATATAATGACTGTTAGCAAGATGAAAAGACAAACGTAGGAATGAAATAGATTCAGCAAAGTGAGGCCCGATATTCTAGACAGAGCGAGGATAGCAAAGAGAACTATGCAGTCTACAAAAAACCCTAAAACGAAAACCACGCAAAAGGGGCAAAAAGACCCACCGTGCCGAACTAACAGCACGGCGGTGCACCCCTTTGCTTCTCAGAGCTTCCAGCAAAAGATAATAACAAGCTGGACAGAAAAAACAGAAAACAAACTAGAAGCACTTATCTAGCAGAGCAGCAGGCCCAAGGAAAGATGCAGTAGCTCAGATCCAACACTGGAACATTGACAAGGAGCAAGGAAGACAGACTCAGGTGGAGCTAAATAGCAAGGCAGCCAACGAGCTCACCAAAACACCTGAGGGAGGAAGCCCAGAGACTGCAATACCACTTGTGACCACAGAAGTGAACTCAGCCACAGAATTCACAACAGTACCCCCCCCTTGAGGAGGGGTCACCGAACCCTCACCAGAACCCCCAGGCCGACCAGGATGAGCCACATGAAAGGCACGAACAAGATCTGGGGCATGGACATCAGAGGCAAAAACCCAGGAATTATCTTCCTGAGCATAACCCTTCCATTTGACCAGATACTGGAGTTTCCGTCTAGAGACACGAGAATCCAAAATCTTCTCCACAATATACTCCAATTCCCCCTCCACCAAAACAGGGGCAGGAGGCTCCACAGATGGAACCATAGGTGCCACGTATCTCCTCAACAACGACCTATGGAATACATTATGTATGGAAAAGGAGTCTGGGAGGGTCAGACGAAAAGACACCGGATTGAGAATCTCAGAAATCCTATACGGACCAATAAAACGAGGTTTAAATTTAGGAGAGGAAACCTTCATAGGTATATGACGAGAAGATAACCAAACCAGATCCCCAACACGAAGTCGGGGTCCCACACGGCGTCTGCGATTAGCGAAAAGCTGAGCCTTCTCCTGGGACAAGGTCAAATTGTCCACTACCTGAGTCCAGATCTGCTGCAACCTGTCCACCACATAATCCACACCAGGACAGTCCGAAGACTCAACCTGTCCTGAAGAGAAACGAGGATGGAACCCAGAATTGCAGAAAAATGGAGAGACCAAGGTAGCCGAGCTGGCCCGATTATTAAGGGCGAACTCAGCCAACGGCAAAAATGACACCCAATCATCCTGGTCAGCGGAAACAAAACATCTCAGATATGTTTCCAAGGTCTGATTGGTTCGTTCGGTCTGGCCATTAGTCTGAGGATGGAAGGCCGAGGAAAAAGATAGGTCAATGCCCATCCTACCACAAAAGGCTCGCCAGAACCTCGAGACAAACTGGGAACCTCTGTCAGAAACAATATTCTCAGGAATGCCATGTAAACGAACCACATGCTGGAAGAACAAAGGCACCAAATCAGAGGAGGAAGGCAATTTAACCAAGGGCACCAGATGGACCATTTTAGAAAAGCGATCACAGACCACCCAAATGACAGACATCTTTTGAGAAACGGGAAGGTCAGAAATGAAATCCATCGAAATATGTGTCCAAGGCCTCTTCGGGACCGGCAAGGGCAAAAGCAACCCACTGGCACGTGAACAGCAGGGCTTAGCCCTAGCACAAATCCCACAGGACTGCACAAAAGCACGCACATCCCGTGACAGAGATGGCCACCAGAAGGATCTAGCAACCAACTCCCTGGTACCAAAGATTCCTGGATGACCGGCCAGCACCGAACAATGAAGTTCAGAGATAACTTTACTAGTCCACCTATCAGGGACGAACAGTTTCTCGGCCGGACAACGATCAGGTTTATTAGCCTGAAATTTCTGCAACACTCTCCGCAAATCAGGGGAGATGGCAGACACAATGACTCCTTCCTTGAGGATACTCGCCGGCTCAGATAACCCCGGAGAGTCGGGCACAAAACTCCTAGACAGAGCATCCGCCTTCACATTTTTAGAGCCCGGAAGGTATGAAATCACAAAATCAAAACGAGCAAAAAATAACGACCAACGGGCCTGTCTAGGATTCAAGCGCTTGGCAGACTCAAGATAAGTAAGGTTCTTATGATCAGTCAAAACCACCACGCGATGCTTAGCACCCTCAAGCCAATGACGCCACTCCTCGAATGCCCACTTCATGGCCAGCAACTCTCGGTTGCCCACATCATAATTACGCTCAGCAGCAGAAAATTTCCTGGAAAAGAAAGCACATGGTTTGAACACTGAGCAACCAGAACCTCTCTGTGACAAAACCGCCCCTGCACCAATCTCAGAAGCATCAACCTCGACCTGGAACGGAAGAGAAACATCAGGTTGACACAACACAGGGGCACAGCAAAAACGACGCTTCAACTCCTGAAAAGCTTCCACGGCAGCAGAAGACCAATTAACCAAATCAGCACCCTTCTTGGTCAAATCGGTCAATGGTCTGGCAATGCTAGAAAAATTACAGATGAAGCGACGATAAAAATTAGCAAAGCCCAGGAATTTCTGCAAACTTTTTAGAGATGTCGGCTGAGTCCAATCCTGGATGGCCTGAACCTTAACCGGATCCATCTCGATAGTAGAAGGGGAAAAGATGAACCCCAAAAATGAAACTTTCTGCACACCGAAGAGACACTTTGATCCCTTCACGAACAAGGAATTAGCACGCAGTACCTGGAAAACCATTCTGACTTGCTTCACATGAGACTCCCAATCATCTGAGAAGATCAAAATGTCATCCAAGTAAACAATCAAGAATTTATCCAGATACTCACGGAAAATGTCATGCATAAAAGACTGAAAAACAGATGGAGCATTGGCAAGTCCGAACGGCATCACCAGATACTCAAAATGACCCTCGGGCGTATTAAATGCCGTTTTCCATTCATCTCCCTGCCTGATTCTCACCAGATTATACGCACCACGAAGATCAATCTTAGTAAACCAACTAGCCCCCTTAAACCGAGCAAACAAGTCAGAAATCAATGGCAAGGGATACTGAAACTTAACAGTGATCTTATTAAGAAGGCGGTAATCAATACACGGTCTTAGCGAACCATCCTTCTTGGCTACAAAAAAGAACCCTGCTCCCAATGGTGACGACGATGGGCGAATATGTCCCTTCTCCAGGGACTCCTTCACATAACTGCGCATAGCGGTGTGTTCAGGTACGGACAAATTAAATAAACGACCCTTAGGGAATTTACTACCAGGAATCAAATCGATAGCACAATCACAATTCCTATGCGGAGGAAGGGCATCAGACTTGGACTCTTCAAATACATCCTGAAAGTCCGACAAGAACTCTGGGATGTCAGAAGGAATGGATGACGAAATAGACAAAAATGGAACATCACCATGTACTCCCTGACAACCCCAGCTGGTTACCGACATAGAGTTCCAATCCAATACTGGATTATGGGTTTGTAGCCATGGCAACCCCAACACGACCACATCATGCAAATTATGCAGTACCAAAAAGCGAATAACTTCCTGATGTGCAGGAGCCATGCACATGGTCAGCTGGGCCCAGTACTGAGGCTTATTCTTGGCCAGAGGTGTAGCATCAATTCCTCTCAACGGAATAGGACACCGCAAAGGCTCCAAGAAAAATCCACAACGTTTAGCATAATCCAAATCCATCAGATTCAGGGCAGCGCCTGAATCCACAAACGCCATGACAGAATATGATGACAAAGAGCACATTAAGGTAATGGACAAAAGGAATTTGGACTGTACAGTACCAATAACGGCAGAGCTATCGAACCGCCTAGTACGTTTAGGACAATTAGAAATAGCATGAGTAGAATCACCACAATAGAAACACAGTCTGTTCAGACGTCTGTGTTCGTGCCGTTCTACTTTAGTCATAGTCCTGTCGCACTGCATAGGCTCAGGCTTACTCTCAGACAATACCGCCAGATGGTGCACAGATTTACGCTCGCGCAAGCGACGACCGATCTGAATGGCCAAGGACATAGACTCATTCAAACCAGCAGGCATAGGAAATCCCACCATTACATCCTTAAGAGCTTCAGAGAGACCCTTTCTGAACAAAGCCGCTAGTGCAGATTCATTCCACAGAGTGAGTACTGACCATTTTCTAAATTTCTGACAATATACTTCTACATCATCCTGACCCTGGCATAAAGCCAGCAGATTTTTCTCAGCTTGATCCACTGAATTAGGCTCATCGTAAAGCAATCCCAGCGCCTGGAAAAATGCATCAACATTACTCAATGCAGAATCTCCTGGTGCAAGAGAAAACGCCCAGTCCTGTGGGTCGCCGCGCAAAAAAGAAATAATAATCAAAACCTGTTGAATAGGATTACCAGAAGAATGAGGTTTCAAGGCCAAAAATAGCTTACAATTATTTCTGAAGCTCAGGAACTTAGTTCTGTCACCAAAAAACAAATCAGGAATCGGAATTCTTGGTTCTAGCATCGATTTCTGATCAATAGTATCTTGAATCTTTTGTACATTTACAACGAGATTATCCATTGAGGAGCACAGAGCCTGAATATCCATGTCCACAGCTGTGTCCTGAAGCACTCTAATGTCTAGGGGAAAAAAAAGACTGAAGACAAAGCTAAGAAAAAAAAATGATGTCAGGATTTCTTTTTTCCCTCTATTGGAAATCATTGAATGGCTCCTTGTACTGTTATGGCTGGCAATCAGGCAACACAGCGTGCAGTAATCAGCGCACATACAGAGATCTGGCAATAACCCAAAACAGTAGGACGAGCTCTGAGACGTGGAATCTCTGTAGACTGCAGTACCTGAACTATCCTCACACAACTGGAAGCAGCAGTGGATTGCGCCTATCAACTACCTATGCAACTCGGCACTGCCTGAGGAGCTGACTAGCCTGAAGATAGAAATACAAGCCTGACTTACCTCAGAGAAATACCCCAAAGGAATAGGCAGCCCCCACATATAATGACTGTTAGCAAGATGAAAAGACAAACGTAGGAATGAAATAGATTCAGCAAAGTGAGGCCCGATATTCTAGACAGAGCGAGGATAGCAAAGAGAACTATGCAGTCTACAAAAAACCCTAAAACGAAAACCACGCAAAAGGGGCAAAAAGACCCACCGTGCCGAACTAACAGCACGGCGGTGCACCCCTTTGCTTCTCAGAGCTTCCAGCAAAAGATAATAACAAGCTGGACAGAAAAAACAGAAAACAAACTAGAAGCACTTATCTAGCAGAGCAGCAGGCCCAAGGAAAGATGCAGTAGCTCAGATCCAACACTGGAACATTGACAAGGAGCAAGGAAGACAGACTCAGGTGGAGCTAAATAGCAAGGCAGCCAACGAGCTCACCAAAACACCTGAGGGAGGAAGCCCAGAGACTGCAATACCACTTGTGACCACAGAAGTGAACTCAGCCACAGAATTCACAACAGCCCCCCCACCCCCCGATCTGGCCGGTACACTGCTCCGGCTCCCCTCCGTCCAGTGCTCCGCTCCCCCCCGTGCTCGTGTCCGCTCCCCCCGTGCTCCAATCGCCCCCCGTGCTCCATTCCAGCCCCCCCGTGCTCCGTTCCACGCCCCCTGCGCTCCGTTCCACCCCTCCCGCGCTCCGATTCCCCCCCCCGTGCTCCGATCCCCCCCCCCGTGGTCCCCCCTCACCCTATCATACTTACCGATCCAGCCGTGGTCCCGTCCGTCTTCTCCCGGGCGCCGCCATCTTCCAAAATGGCGGGCGCATGCGCAGTGCGCCCGCCGAATCTGCCGGCCGGCAGATTCGTTCCAAAGTGCATTTTGATCACTGAGATATAATCTATCTCAGTGATCAAAATAAAAAAAATAATAAATGACCCCCCCCCCCCTTTGTCACCCCCATAGGTAGGGACAATAAAAAAATAAAGAAATTTTTTTTTTTCCACTAATGTTAGAATAGGGTTAGGGTTAGGGTTAGGGGTAGGGTTAGGGGTAGGGTTAGGGGTAGGGCTAGGGTTAGGGTTAGGGGTAGGGTTAGGGGTAGGGTTAGGGTTAGGGGTAGGGTTAGGGCTAGGGTTAGGGCTAGGGTTAGGGCTAGGGTTAGGGTTAGGGTTAGGAATGTGCACACGTATTCTGGTCCTCTGCGGATTTTTCCGCTGCGGATTTGATAAATCCGCAGTGCTAAACTGCTGCGGATTTATGGCGGATTTACCGCGTTTTTTTCTGCGCATTTCACTGCGGTTTTACAATTGCGATTTTCTATTGGAGCAGTTGTAAAACCGCTGCGGAATCCGCACAAAGAAGTGACATGCTGCGGAATGTAAACCGCTGCGTTTCCGTGCAGTTTTTCCACAGCATGTGTACAGCGATTTTTGTTTCCCATAGGTTTACATTGAACTGTACACTCATGGGAAACTGCTGCGGATCCGCAGCGTTTTCCGCAGCGTGTGCACATACCTTTAGAATTAGGCTATGTGCACACGGTGCTGATTTGGCTGCGGATTCGCAGCAGTGTTCCATCAGGTTTACAGTACCATGTAAACATATGAAAAACCAAATCCGCTGTGCCCATGGTGCGGAAAATACCGCGCGGGAACGCTGCGTTGTATTTTCCGCAGCATGTCAATTCTTTGTGCGGATTCCGCAGCGTTTTACACCTGTTCCTCAATAGGAATCCGCAGGTGAAATCCGCACAAAAAACACTGGAAATCCGCGGAAAATCCGCAGGTAAAACACAGTGCCTTTTACCCGCAGATTTTTCAAAAATGGTGCGGAAATATCTCACACGAATCCGCAACGTGGGCACATAGCCTTAGGGTTAGGGTTGGAATTAGGGTTGTGGTTAGGGTTAGGGGTGTGTTGGGGTTAGGGTTGTGGTTAGGGGTGTGTTGGGGTTAGGGTTGTGATTAGGGTTACGGCTACAGTTGGGATTAGGGTTAGGGGTGTGTTGGGGTTAGTGTTGGAGTTAGAATTGAGGGGTTACCACTGTTTAGGCACATCAGGGTTCTCCAAACGCAACATGGCGCCACCATTGATTCCAGCCAATCTCGTATTCAAAAAGTCAAATGGTGCTCCCTCACTTCCGAGCCCTGACGTGTGCCCAAACAGTGGTTTACCCCCACATATGGAGTACCAGCATACTCAGGACAAACTGCGCAACAATTACTGGGGTCCAATTTCTCCTGTTACCCTTGTGAATCTAAAAAAATGCTTGCTAAAACATAATTTTTGAGGAAAGAAAAATGATTTTTTATTTTCACGGCTCTGCGTTGTAAACGTCTGTGAAGCACTTGGGGGTTCAAAGTGCTCACCACATATCTAGATAAGTTCCTTGGGGGGTCTAGTTTCTAAAATGGGGTCACTTGTGGGGGGTTTCTACTGTTTAGGCACACCAGGGGCTCTGCAAACGCAACGTGACACCCGCAGACCATTCCATCAAAGTCTGCATTTCAAAAGTCACTACTTCCCTTCTGAGCCCCGACGTGTGCCCAAACAGTGGTTTACCCCCACATATGGGGTATCAGCGTACTCAGGAGAAACTGGACAACAACTTTTAGGGTCCAATTTCTCCTGTAACCCTTGGGAAAATAAAAAATTCTGGGCTAAATAATTATTTTTGAGGAAAGAAAACGTATTTATTATTTTCACGGCTCTGCATTATAAACTTCTATGAAGCACTTGGGGGTTCAAAGTGCTCACCACACATCTAGATAAGTTCCTTTCAGGGTCTAGTTTCCAAAATGGGGTCACTTGTGGGGGGTTTCTACTGTTTAGGCACATCAGGGGCTCTGCAAACGCAACGTGACGCCCGCAGAGCATTCCATCAAAGTCTGCATTTCAAAACGTCACTACTTCAATTCCAAGCCCCGGCATGTGCCCAAACAGTAGTTTACCCCCACATATGGGGTATCACCATACTCAGGAGAAACTGGACAACAAATATTGGGGTCAAATTTCTCCTGTTACCCTTGGGAAAATTAAAAAATTCTGGGCTAAATAATTATTTTTGAGGAAAGAAAACGTATTTATTATTTTCACGGCTCTGCATTATAAACTTCTATGAAGCACTTGGGGGTTCAAAGTGCTCACCACACATCTAGATAAGTTCCTTTGGGGGTCTAGTTTCCAAAATGGGGTCACTTGTGGGGGGTTTCTACTGTTAAGCCACATCAGGGGCTCTGCAAACGCAACGTGACGCCCACAGAGCATTCCATCAAAGTCTGCATTTCAAAACGTCACTACTTCACTTCCGAGCCCCGGCATGTGCCCAAACAGTGATTTACCCCCACATATGGGGTATCAGCGTACTCAGTAGAAACTGGACAACAACTTTTGGGGTCAAATTTCTCCTGTTACCCTTGGGAAAATAAAAAATTGCAGGCTAAAAGATCATTTTTGAGAAAATAATTTTTTTTTTTATTTTCATGGCTCTGCGTTATAAACTTCTGTGAAGCACTTGGGGGTTCAAAGTCCTCACCACACATCTAGATTAGTTCCTTTGGGGGTCTAGTTTCTAAAATGGTGTCATTTCTGGGGGATCTCCAATGTTTAGGCACACAGGGGCTCTCCAAACGTGACATGGTGTCCGCTAATGATTGGAGCTAATTTTCCATTTAAAAAGCCAAATGGCGTGCCATCCCTTCCGAGCCCTGCCGTGCGCCCAAACAGTGGTTTACCCCCACATATGGGGTATCAGCGTACTCAGGACAAACTGGACAACAATATTTGGGGTCCAATTTCTCCTATTATCCTTGGCAAAATAGGAAATTCCAGGCTAAAAAATCATTTTTGAGGAAAGAAAAATTATTTTTTATTTTCATGGCTCTGCGTTATAAACTTCTGTGAAGCACCTGGGGGTTTAAAGTGCTCAATATGCATCTAGATAAGTTCCTTGGGGGGTCTAGTTTCCAAAATGGGGTCACTTGTGCGGGAGCTCCAATGTTTAGGCACACAGGGGCTCTCCAAACGCGACATGGTGTCCGCTAACAATTGGAGCTAATTTTCCATTCAAAAAGTCAAATGGCGCGCCTTCTCTTCCGAGCCCTGCCGAGTGCCCAAACAGTGGTTTACCCCCACATATGAGGTATCGGCGTACTCGGGAGAAATTGCCCAACAAATTTTATGATCCATTTTATCCTACTGCCCATGTGAAAATGAAAAAATTGAGGCAAAAAGAATTTTTTTGTGAAAAAAAATTACTTTTTCATTTTTACAGATCAATTTGTGAAGCACCTGAGGGTTTAAAGTGCTCACTAGGCATCTAAATTAGTTCCTTGGGGGGTCTAGTTTCCAAAATGGGGTCACTTGTGGGGGAGCGCCAATGTTTAGGCACACAGGAGCTATCCAAACGCGACATGGTGTCCGCTAACGATGGAAATAATTTTTCATTCAAAAAGTCAAATGGCGCTCCTTCCCTTCCGAGCCTTACCATGTGCCCAAACAGTGGTTTACCTCCACATGTGAGGTATTGGTGTACTCAGGAGAAATTGCCCAACACATTTTAGGATCCATTTTATCCTGTTGCCCATGTGAAAATGAAAAAATTGAGGCTAAAAGAATTTTTTTGTGAAAAAAAAGTACTTTTTCATTTTTACGGATCAATTTGTGAAGCACCTGGGGGTTCAAAGTGCTCACTATGCATCTAGATAAGTTCCTTGGGGCGTCTAGTTTCCAAAATGGGGTCACTTGTGGGGGAGCTCCAATTTTTAGGCACACGGGGGCTCTCCAAACGTGACATGGTGTCCGCTAAAGAGTGGAGCCAATTTTTGATTCAAAAAGTCAAATGGCGCTCCTTCCCTTCCAAGCCCTGCCGTGCGCCAAAACAGTGGTTTACCCCCACATATGAGGTATCAGCGTACTCAGGACAAATTGGACAACAACTTTCGTGGTTCAGTTTCTCCTTTTACCATTGGGAAAATAAAAAAATTGTTGCTAAAAGATAATTTTTGTGACTAAAAAGTTAAATGTTCATTTTTTCCTTCCATGTTGCTTCTGCTGCTGTGAAGCACCTGAAGGGTTAATAAACTTCTTGAATGTGGTTTTGAGTACCTTGAGGGGTGCAGTTTTTAGAATGGTGTCACTTTTGGGTATTTTCAGCCATATAGACCCCTCAAACTGACTTCAAATGTGAGGTGGTCCCTAAAAAAAATGGTTTTGTAAATTTCGTTGTAAAAATGACAAATCGCTGGTCGAATTTTAACCCTTATAACTTCCTAACAAAAAAAAATTTTGTTTCCAAAATTGTGCTGATGTAAAGTAAACATGTGGGAAATGTTATTTATTAACTATTTTGTGTCACATATCTCTCTGGTTTAACAGAATAAAAATTCAAAATGTGAAAATTGCGAAATTTTCAAAATTTTCGCCAAATTTCCGTGTTTATCACAAATAAATGCAGAATTTATTGACCTAAATTTACCACTAACATGAAGCCCAATATGTCACGAAAAAACAATCTCAGAACCGCTAGGATCCGTTGAAGCGTTCCTGAGTTATTACCTCATAAAGGGACACTGGTCAGAATTGCAAAAAACGGCAAGGTCTTTAAGGTCAAAATAGGCTGGGTCTTGAAGGGTTAAAGGAAATACACAGTGGATGCTTTCCTGAAACGGAAAATACTTGCAAGCAGCATAATACAAAGAATAGCAGGTTTACCCAGAATCCTTTGCAGTAGGCGGAGCTATGCAAATCATCTCTTTCCACCCCTGTCTAATCCACAGCGCTTGGAACCGCCAAGCGTGCAATGCTGCGGATTAGTTTCTAAATTTACACAGCCAACCAATTCCTACCTGTGGACACATGTTTCGGGCTTTAGGCCCTCATCAGCACCTCTTTCGTCCCGCTACATTTAGCCCAACTTGGGTCTCTCCCTAAGGTGGCTAGCATATATGTATCGCTTGCTCACTGAGCCCCACTCCATACAGCCAACCAATTCCAGCCCTGTGCTGATGAGGGCCTAAAGCCCGAAACACGTGTCCACAGGTAGGAATTGGTTGGCTGTGTAAATTTAGAAACTAATCCGCAGCATTGCACGCTTGGCGGTTCCAAGCGCTGTGGATTAGACAGGGGTGGAAAGAGATGATTTGCATAGCTCCGCCTACTGCAAAGGATTCTGGGTAAACCTGCTATTCTTTGTATTATGCTGCTTGCATGTACTTTCCGTTTCAGGAAAGCATCCACTATGTATTTCCTTTAAGTAGAGGGCTTTTCGGTCTCTTTCGTCCCGCTACATTTAGCCCAACTTGGGTCTCTCCCTAAGGTGGCTAGCATATATGTATCGCTTGCTCACCGAGCCCCACTCCATACCTCCAACCAATTCCAGTCCTGTGCTGATGAGGGCCTAAAGCCCGAAACACGTGTCCACAGGTAGGAATTGGTTGGCTGTGTAAATTTAGAAACTAATCCGCAGCATTGCACGCTTGGCGGTTCCAAGCGCTGTGGATTAGACAGGGGTGGAAAGAGATGATTTGCATAGCTCCGCCTACTGCAAAGGATTCTGGGTAAACCTGCTATTCTTTGTATTATGCTGCTTGCAAGTACTTTCCGTTTCAGGAAAGCATCCACTAAGGAGGGTAATACATTAATGCTCTTCAGGAGTTCCCTCCTTCTTGTCTTTCCTAGAGAGGCAGAGGGGACTGCCTCCACCTGAATCCTGGACCCCAATTCCCCAATTTCCCAGTGCCTGGGTTGTAATTAACCCAGCTTTAGTGCAGTAGCCCCCGACATGTAGAAATGGGCAACAGCCCCCTTTGTCACCTGAAACTTCGCCTGCTTCCACATACTGTAGAAGTTGAGGAACCCCAAGGTCAGCATGCTTTATCAGGGGTGGTAGTAGCCTCATCTCAAGCTGCATCAAGAAGCCTCTCCCAGACCCATTCATTTCTCAAGAAAAATTTATTTTGCTCCTTTCCTTTTCAGATCACAGCCCCATCACATATCGGCGATGTTGCCCCTCCATTTTGAGGAACCTGACCATGGTTCCAGCTTCTAACGGGGTCTACCAAGCTGGGGTACCTCTTTCAGTACCACCCCGTGTTTCAGGAGGTCCACTCTGCTTTTGCTGGATTCTGAATGAAGGACGCTGGCTGGAATTCCTTGATTACGTGAGAGCATATAAAAGCTGGCTGCTACTCCACGTATTTACAGTCTAAAAGAACACACTTTATTTACAGCACACGGAATATATAACACAGATACACAGGGCAGGCCAATAGAAAAAGCAGACCAGACATACATTACAATAGCCGCAGGGGGCTGGAGCCTGCTGATATTTACTGTGGGAATTACAAAGGTGGGGGAGGACACAAGGGGAATATCGTGTCCCCTCTGCCTAGGGGCGCAGCCTGTGGACTGATGCATTTCACATGGAACCTATCATACATAATATATACTGCATAACATTCTTGGTGCTGGGGGTTCTGTAACACAGCTGTTATCACTTACAGCCTCCAAAACAAGTGCTTTCATCTCTACTGCCCGCTGGTTGAATGAGATGAATGAGACGTGATGGCAGGTCCCAAACTGTCAGTACCTTGTGATTTGATGGACCGCTAGCATTTCTGCACCTTTGGTCGTAGCTTGCCTCCAAGTCTCTTCAAACCAGCCTAGGCCCACAGTTCCTGGATCTCATCTGCAGTACTCAAGAAGCCCAGCAGTGAAGGCTGCTGCCAGTGTTCCGGACCATTGGCTCCTACTGTTACCACTGTTGCACCAGCTTCCTTTGGCTCCAATATTCCTCTTTTTACTCCCTCGGGAGTCTCGCATCATAAGCCCTAATCCCTGCCTGTATTCAACCACTCTCCCTGCTCCTGGAACGCTCTCTCCCCCATAGGCGAAATGCTGAGTGTATCTGATACAAACAGCAAAGCAAAAAATTAGCCCTTACAACAACTGTTAGTATGATGGTTCAGCTTCAGCACCAGTAGATGAAAATGGGGAAACATTCTGGCACAACCATCCTGGGATAAAATGGATATTTTATTTAAATGTGGTTAAAACATTAAAAGGCAAAGCCTCACACTTAGATATGTTAGGTACGAGGATTTGCTTTTTAATGTTTTTACCACGTTTAAATAAAGTAACTCTGGGCCAAATTTCCAGCTACACATTCTCAGCGTTGTAAGCTCCTATGTCCCTCTCCCTGCATCTCACTTCAACACTATGGGACTCTGATTCGTTAAACTGTACACACACATGCCTGGACAAATACTCTCTCCTTCCAATAACAACTGTCACAGAGCTGTGCAATGGTGCTAATGTGCTGAGCCTGGTTGCATCTGTTCTTTTACACCCCTGATGTTGTCACATGGCTAGCCAATCACATTAATGCCACTACCAAAATGGCTACAGCATTACAGTGACACGAAGGCAACACTAGCAGGCTTATTGACTGTGTAACAGGTGCCAAACATGTGGAAAGAGGATTCAAGCTTGAAATAGAGCAGCGGGTAATGCTTGCCGAGTGCTAAGTACATCCAAGCACCCAGATATTCAAGTGATATCTGATTATCACTGAGCATGTTCCCTTATCCATAATAATGGCACCATAATAACACCCCGGCAGCAGGCGCGCTGTCTGGGTGTTATGTTTGACTCTGATCTCTCCTTCACCTCCCATATACAATCTCTTGCCTGCTCGTGCCGCTTACACCTAAAGAACATCTCTAGAATCCGCCTGTCACGGGGCTACCACAACAGAGAGGTTCCAGAGAACCGCAGCGCTCTGGGCCTCGTTCACACACAGTGAACAGAAGATCTTCTTGTATTCTGACCTGGCTGCTTTGTGTCAGCAGTGCAGGAGTTAACCTTGTTGCTGAGTTGCGGTGAGCTGGGTCTCTCAGCTGAAGTGGATTTTGTAATCTCCTCCTCTTTATAGACCCAGCCTTGACTACAGCTATTGTCAGTGATCAGTTCTGCTGCCTGGCTTGGAGGTTGAAAGATATTAGGAGCTTGGAGGTTTATTTACAGAGATTGGTGTCTGCTGTTTTGGTTGCATGTTTAACCTGTTTTCCTTCCTAGTTTTTTCCTTCTCTTCCCTTCTCTGTGTTTCCTCTGTGGCTGTGTGAGCATTTGGTGAGTTTGAGACTTTTTGTTCCCTTGTCTGTATACCCTGTTTATTGTTGTATTTATACACTGGTGCAGTCCTCCTCCCTGGGGGGGAGAGGGGGCCACTGATAGGGCCTGCACAGGAGACAGGGATACGCTTGCGGTTCCGTCCTCCTAACCGTCATAGGTACCCCTGAGATAAGGGAAAGCCAGGGCCCCTTATAGTGGCAGGGACAGGTGCAGGTCCCAGTACGCCGTCCTGCCCTTATCGTCATAATCAGCGTGACACCGCCCTTTTCTCACCATGGAAACAACACAAACCCTCACTGTCGCTCTGATCCACTCCCGTCTGGACTACTGTAATGCTCTATTAATTGGCCTCCCCCTCACGCGACTCTCCCCTCTCCAGTCTATCCTTAATGCAGCAGCCAGGGTTGTCCATCTGGCTAATCGTTATTCGGACGCTTCCGCTCTTCACCAGTCATTACACTGGCTGCCGATTCATTACAGGATACAATTAAAAGTACTTGTTCTCACCCACAAAGCTCTCCACAGTGCGGCACCCCCTTACATCTCCTTTATCATTTCTGTCTATCGGCCTAACCGACCGCAGCGCTCTGCAACTGACTTTCGACTAACCTCAGCACTAATCCATACCTCCCACTCCCGACTCCAAGACTTCTCCCGTGCTGCACCAATCCTCTGGAATGCTCTACCCCAAGATATTAGGACCATCCCCAATTTGCATAGTTTTAGGTGCTCCCTCAAAACACATTTGTTCAGAGCGGCCTACCATGGTCACTAATCAAACTCATTTTATGTTTGTGTCCCCATTAGCCATCTATCCCCCACCCTCTGAAGATGGCTGGACCATCATTGTAAATACTTCATTGTAAATACACACCTGTGCTTTGTATCTCCCCCACCTCATTGTAGATTGTAAGCTCTCACAAGCAGGGTCATTTTATTTCGCTTTAATTATTGTATTATTAACGTTTTTACTTATGACTGTTGTGTTTGATACTGTTAAACTGTAAAGCGCTGCGGAATATGTTGGCGCTATATAAATAAAGATTATTATTATTATTATCCCTAGTCATTATCTATTTGTGGACCCCATACTCTTTTCAACTTCATCAAGAATATGTTGAAATTTCATTGATGCAATTCTTTCATCTACCTGTGAAATATTCCTGTGCCATTGGCTGCAGCACAACCCCAAAGCTTGATTGTTCCACCCCCATGCTTAATGGTTGACAAGATGTTCTTTCCTGAAATGCTGTGCCCTTTTTTCTCCCCTCATACCTTTGATCATTTTGGTCAATGAGTTCTATTTTAAACAAAGTCCAAAGGACTTGTTTCCAAAATGCATCAGGCTTGTTTAGATGTTCTTTTGCATACTACTGATGCTGAATTTAATGGTGAGGATGCAGAAGAGGTTTTATTCTTATGACTCTTACATGATGGTCATCATCATTTAGAAGACAAAAGGATCCTCAGTACTTATTCAAACACGCTGTATCCTTATTTCCCCCGATATCCTCAGTCAGGTGCTCTCAAACACATTAGACTCTGGACCAAACCTCTCAATATTGGCAGATTAGCATAACTTTAGTGTATTGTGTATGGAGGTATGGGGGAGGTTAACTATTATTTAAAAAGTAAGGGCAATTTTGGCATCTTGTGCTAATTCTGCTTTCTTCTTTTGTGCTTTTTTCAGTCTTCTTTTCTGACATCTTTGGGGTCCATTTTTTAATTAAATTGTATTAAATAAGCTAGTGAGCAGCTTCCAAGTGAATGTCACTTGGGGAATGGTCCAGTCACTTTGTTTAACTGCTTTGCACCTTTGGAGACCTGAATCGGTTAACCCCTTAACGACCGCCAATACGCCTTTTCACGGCGGCAGTAAAGGGTGCTTAAACCACAGCTCTGTTAATTAACGGCGCTGTGGAAAAAATGAATAGCACCCCCAGAGTCGGATTTTCTCTGGGGTATCGGGGGGTAGCCGAGACCCCAGAGAACATGATTCGGGGTTTTTTTACCGACCCCCGGGTTGTGATCGCCAGTAATTAACCGTTTACCGGTGGTCGCAAAAAAAACAAACTCGATTTCCCATTTAATTTCTCTGTCCTCTGATGTGATCGCACATCGGAGGACAGAGAAATGGGGTCCCTGATAGCCCCCCGATACTCACCTGTCTCCTCCGGTGCTCCTCGTGGCTCCCGATGGGCGCCGCCATCTTGTTCCGGCCAAAAAATGGTGGGGGCATGTGTAGTGCACCCGCCGGCTGGCACCCGGAAAATCTTTGGGGTCTTGGCTGCCAGGGGTAGCCGAAACACCAAAGAACATGATCGGGTCGGTTTTTACCGACCCCTGTTTTGCGATCGCCGGTAATTAACTGTTTACCGGCGGCCGCAAAAAAAAGCAATCTGTAATTTTCTGTCCTCTGATGTGATCGCACATCACAGGACAGAGAAATAGTGGGATTTGGGGACCCTGCTTTTTATACCGGTGTCCCTGGGTCCTCCTGCATCCCCTCCTGCCCACCAGCTTCTTCATCCAGTAAGAAAACGGCGGGCAGCTGGAGGAGTTGGGGCTAAAATTAGAGTTAGGGTTAGGGTTGGGGCTAAATTTAGGGTTAGGGTTGGGGCTAAATTTAGGGTTAGGGTTGCGGTTAAATTTAGGATTATGGTTGGGGCTAAATTTAGGGTTAGAGTTAGGGTTGGAGCTAAATTTAGGGTTAGGGTTAGGTTGGGGCTAAATTTAGGGTTAGGGTTAGGGTTGGAGCTAAATTTATGGTTAGGGTTAGGGTTGGGGCTAAATTTGGGGTTTGGGTTGGGGCTAAATTTAGGGTTAGGGTTGGGGCAAAATTTAGGGTTAGGGTTGGGGCTAATTTTAGGGTTAGGGTTAGGGTTGGGGCTAAATTTAGGGTTAAGGTTGGGGCTAAATTTAGGGTTGGGCTAGGGATAGGATTCTTTCACACTTGCGTCGACCCTACTTACGATGCACGTTGTGAAAATTGTGCACAATGTGGGCAGCGGATGCAGTTTTTCAATGCATCCGCTGTCCTCTCTATGTCCTGGGGAGTAGGTTGCGGAGTTACAACCACGCATGCATGGTCGGAAATGGCAGAAGCGACGTGCAAAAAAATGTTACATTGAACTTTTTTGTGACGACTGTCCGCCAAAACACAATGGATCCAGTGCACGACGGACATGACGTGTGGCCATCCGTCGCCATCCGTCGGCAAAACAAGTCTATGGGCAAAGAACGCATCCTTCGGGCACATTTGCAGGATCCGTTTTTTGTCCAAAATGACAGAATGCGACGGATGCCACATGACGCAAGTTTGAAAGTAGCCATAGTGCTAGGGTTAGGGCTAGGCTTAGGCTTGGGGCTAAAGTCAGGGCTAGGGTTAGGGTTGGGCTAGGGTTTGGGCTAAAGTTAGGGGTAGGGTTGGGGCTAAATTTAGGTTTAGGGCTAGGGTTAGGGCTAGGTTTGGGGCTAAAGTTAGGGTTAGGGCTGGGGCTAAAGTTAAGGCTAGGGTTGCGGCTAAAGTTAGGGTTAGAGTTGGGATTAGGGTTAGGGTTTGGATTAGGGTTGGTATTAGGGTTAGGGTTGGCATTAGGGTTACGCTTGGGATTAGGGTTAGGTTTGGGTTTAGGGTTAAGGTTAGGGTTGGGATTAGGGGTGTATTGGGATTAGGGTTAGGTTTGAGGTTAGGGTTGAGATTAGGATTAGGGGTGTGTTGGATTTAGGGTTTTGATTAGGGTTATGGTTAGGGTTGAGATTAGGGTTGTTTTGGGGTTAGGGTTGTGATTATCGTTAGGGTTGTGATTAGGATTATGGATCGGGTTGGGATTAGGGGTCGGGGTGTGTTGGGGTTAGGGTTGGAGTTAGAATTGGGGGTTTCCACAGTTTAGGTACATCGGGGGTCTCAAAACACGACAGGCAATTTTGCACTCAAAAAGTCAAATGGTGCTCTGTTGTGAATTCTGTGGCTGAATTCACTCCTGTGGTCACAAGTGGTACTGCAGCTTCTGAGATTCCTCCCTCAGGTGTTCTGGTGAGCTCGTTGGCTGCTTTGTTATTTAACTCCACCTGATTCTGTCTTCCTTGCTCCTTGCCAATGTTCCAGTGTTGGACCTGAGCTTCTGGATCTTTCCTGTGGCCTGCTGCTCTGCTTAGATAAGTGCTTCTTTGCTTTTGTTGCTACTTTTTCTGTCCAGCTTGTCTATTCGTTTTTGCTGGAAGCTCTGAGACGCAAAGGGTGCACCGCCGTGCCGTTAGTTCAGCACGGTGGGTCTTTTTGCCCCTTTGCGTGGTTTTTTGCTTTAGGGTTTTTTGTAGACTGCAAAGTTCTCTTTGCTATCCTCGCTCTATCTAGAATATCGGGCCTCACTTTGCTGAATCTATTTCATCCCTACGTTTGTCTTTTCATCTTGCTAACAGTCATTATATGTGGGGGGCTGCCTTTTCCTTTGGGGTATTTCTCTGAGGCAAGTCAGGCTTGTTTTTCTATCTTCAGGCTAGTCAGCTCCTCAGGCTGTGCCGAGTTGCATAGGTAGTGACAGGCGCAATCCACAGCTGCCTTTAGTTGTGTTTAGGATAGGTTCAGGTATTGCGGTCTACAGAGATTCCACGTCTCAGAGCTCGTTCTATTGTTTTTGGGTTACTGTCAGATCACTGTGTGTGCTCGGATTGCTGGCACACTGTGTCACTGGATTGCCTACATAACAGTACAAGGAGCCAACCTAATGATTCTCAATAGAGGGAAAAAAGAAGTTCTGACATCATTTTTTTTCTCAGCTCTGTGTTCAGTCTTTTTTTTCCCCTAGACATTTGGGTGTTTCAGGACACAGCTGTGGACATGGATATTCAGGGTCTGTGCTCTTCAATGGATAATCTCGTTACAAATGTACAAAGGATTCAAGATACTATTGATCAGAAATCTATGTTAGAACCAAGAATTCCTATTCCTGATTTGTTTTTTGGTGATAGAACTAAGTTTCTTAATTTCAAAAATAATTGTAAGCTATTTCTGGCCTTGAAACCTCATTCTTCTGGCAATCCTATTCAACAGGTTTTGATTATTATTTCTTTTTTGCGCGGCGACCCTCAGGACTGGGCATTTTCTCTTGCGCCAGGAGACCCTGCATTGAGTAATGTCAATGCGTTTTTCCTGGCGCTCGGATTGCTTTACGATGAGCCTAATTCAGTGGATCAGGCTGAGAAAAATTTGCTGGCTTTGTGCCAGGGTCAGGATGATATAGAAGTATATTGTCAGAAATTTAGGAAGTGGTCAGTACTCACTCTGTGGAATGAATCTGCGCTGGCAGCTTTGTTCAGAAAGGGTCTCTCTGAGGCTCTTAAGGATGTCATGGTGGGTTTTCCTATGCCTGCTGGTTTGAATGAGTCTATGTCTTTGGCCATTCAGATCGGTCGACGCTTGCGCGAGCGTAAATCTGTGCACCATTTGGCGGTATTGTCTAAGATTAAACCTGAGCCTATGCAGTGCGATAGGACTATGACCAGAGTTGAACGGCAAGAACACAGATGTCTGAATGGTCTGTGTTTCTACTGTGGTGATTCCACTCATGCTATTTCTGATTGTCCTAAGCGCACTAAGCGGTTCGATAGGTCTGCCGTCATTGGTACTGTACAATCCAAATTCCTTCTGTCCATTACCTTGATATGCTCTTTGTCATCGTATTCTGTCATGGCGTTTGTGGATTCAGGCGCTGCCCTGAATCTGATGGATTTGGATTATGCTAAACGTTGTGGGTTTTTCTTGGAGCCTTTGCGGTGTCCTATTCCGTTGAGAGGAATTGATGCTACACCTTTGGCCAAGAATAAACCTCAGTACTGGACCCAGCTGACCATGTGCATGGCTCCTGCACATCAGGAAGTTATTCGCTTTCTGGTGCTACATAATCTGCATGATGTGGTCGTGTTGGGGTTGCCATGGCTGCAAACCCATAATCCAGTATTGGATTGGAACTCTATGTCGGTATCCAGCTGGGGTTGTCAGGGGGTACATGGTGATGTTCCATTTTTGTCTATTTCGTCATCCACTCCTTCTGAGGTCCCAGAGTTCTTGTCTGATTATCAGGATGTATTTGAAGAGCCCAAGTCCGATGCCCTACCTCCGCATAGGGATTGTGATTGTGCTATCAATTTGATTCCTGGTAGTAAATTCCCTAAAGGTCGATTATTTAATTTATCCGTGCCTGAACACGCCGCTATGCGCAGTTATGTGAAGGAATCCCTGGAGAAGGGACATATTCGCCCATCGTCATCACCACTGGGAGCAGGGTTCTTTTTTGTAGCCAAGAAGGATGGTTCGCTGAGACCATGTATTGATTACCGCCTTCTTAATAAGATCACTGTTAAATTTCAGTATCCCTTGCCATTGTTATCTGACTTGTTTGCTCGGATTAAGGGGTCTAGTTGGTTCACTAAGATAGATCTTCGTGGTGCGTATAATCTGGTGAGAATCAGGCAAGGAGATGAATGGAAAACTGCATTTAATACGCCCGAGGGTCATTTTGAGTATCTAGTGATGCCGTTCGGACTTGCCAATGCTCCATCTGTGTTTCAGTCTTTTATGCATGACATCTTCCGTGAGTATCTGGATAAATTCCTGATTGTTTACTTGGATGACATTTTGATCTTCTCAGATGATTGGGACTCTCATGTGAAGCAGGTCAGAATGGTTTTCCAGGTCCTGCGTGCTAATTCTTTGTTTGTGAAGGGATCAAAGTGTCTCTTCGGTGTGCAGAAAGTTTCATTTTTGGGGTTCATCTTTTCCCCTTCTACTATCGAGATGGATCCGGTTAAGGTCCAAGCCATCCAGGATTGGACTCAGCCGACATCTCTGAAAAGTCTGCAAAAATTCCTGGGCTTTGCTAATTTTTATCGTCGCTTTATCTGTAATTTTTCTAGCATTGCCAAACCATTGACCGATTTGACCAAGAAGGGTGCTGATTTGGTTAATTGGTCTTCTGCTGCTGTGGAAGCTTTTCAGGAGTTGACGCATCGTTTTTGTTCTGCCCCTGTGTTGTGTCAACCAGATGTTTCTCTTCCGTTCCAGGTCGAGGTTGATGCTTCTGAGATTGGAGCAGGGGCGGTTTTGTCACAGAGAGGTTCTGGTTGCTCAGTGTTGAAACCATGTGCTTTCTTTTCCAGGAAGTTTTCGGCTGCTGAGCGTAATTATGATGTGGGCAACCGAGAGTTGCTGGCCATGAAGTGGGCATTCGAGGAATGGCGTCATTGGCTTGAAGGAGCTAAGCATCGCGTGGTGGTATTGACTGATCATAAGAACCTTACTTATCTCGAGTCTGCCAAGCGCTTGAATCCTAGACAGGCCCGTTGGTCGTTATTTTTTGCCCGCTTCGATTATGTGATTTCGTACCTTCCGGGCTCTAAAAATGTGAAGGCGGATGCTCTGTCTAGGAGTTTTGTGCCCGACTCTCCGGGTTCATCTGAGCCGGCGAGTATCCTCAAGGAAGGAGTCATTGTGTCTGCCATCTCCCCTGATTTGCGGCGAGTGTTGCAAAAATTTCAGGCGAATAAACCTGATTCGTTGTCCGGCGGAGAAACTGTTCGTCCCTGATAGGTGGACTACTAAAGTTATCTCTGAACTTCATTGTTCGGTGTTGGCTGGTCATCCTGGAATATTTGGTACCAGAGAGTTAGTGGCTAGATCCTTCTGGTGGCCATCTCTGTCACGGGATGTACGTACTTTTGTGCAGTCCTGTGGGATTTGTGCTAGGGCTAAGCCCTGCTGTTCACGTGCCAGTGGGTTGCTTTTGCCCTTGCCGGTCCCAAAGAGGCCTTGGACACATATTTCGATGGATTTCATTTCTGACCTTCCCGTTTCTCAAAAGATGTCAGTCATTTGGGTGGTCTGTGATCGCTTTTCTAAAATGGTCCATCTGGTGCCCTTGGTTAAATTGCCTTCCTCCTCTGATTTGGTGCCTTTGTTCTTCCAGCATGTGGTTCGTTTGCATGGCATTCCTGAGAATATTGTTTCTGACAGAGGTTCCCAGTTTGTTTCGAGGTTTTGGCGAGCCTTTTGTGGTAGGATGGGCATTGACCTGTCTTTTTCCTCGGCTTTCCATCCTCAGACTAATGGCCAGACCGAACGAACCAATCAGACCTTGGAGACATATCTGAGATGTTTTGTTTCTGCTGACCAGGATGATTGGGTGTCCTTTTTGCCGTTGGCTGAGTTCGCCCTTAATAATCGGGCCAGCTCGGCTACCTTGGTCTCTCCATTTTTCTGCAATTCTGGGTTCCATCCTCGTTTCTCTTCAGGACAGGTTGAGTCTTCGGACTGTCCTGGTGTGGATTCTTTGGTGGACAGGTTGCAGCAGATCTGGACTCAGGTAGTGGACAATTTGGCCTTGTCCCAGGAGAAGGCTCAACTTTTCGCTAATCGCAGACGCCGTGTGGGTCCAGAAACTTCGTGTTGGGGATCTGGTTTGGTTATCTTCTCGTCATATTCCTATGAAGGTTTCCTCTCCTAAATTTAAACCTCGTTTTATTGGTCCGTATAGGATTTCTGAGATTCTCAATCCTGTGTCTTTTCGTCTGACCCTCCCAGACTCCTTTTCCATACATAATGTATTCCATAGGTCGTTGTTGCGGAGATACGTGGCACCTATGGTTCCATCTGTTGAGCCTCCTGCCCCGGTTTTGGTGGAGGGGGAATTGGAGTATATTGTGGAGAAAATTTTGGATTCTCGTGTTTCTAGACGGAAACTCCAGTATCTGGTTAAATGGAAGGGTTATGCGCAGGAAGATAATTCCTGGGTTTTTGCCTCTGATGTCCATGCTCCAGATCTTGTTCGTGCCTTTCATGTGGCTCATCCTGGTCGGCCTGGGGGCTCTGGTGAGGGTTCGGTGACCCCTCCTCAAGGGGGGGGGGTACTGTTGTGAATTCTGTGGCTGAATTCACTCCTGTGGTCACAAGTGGTACTGCAGCTTCTGAGCTTCCTCCCTCCGGTGTTCTGGTGAGCTCGTTGGCTGCTTTGTTATTTAACTCCACCTGATTCTGTCTTCCTTGCTCCTTGTCAATGTTCCAGTGTTGGACCTGAGCTTCTGGATCTTTCCTGTGGCCTGCTGTTCTGCTTAGATAAGTGCTTCTTTGCTTTTGTTGCTACTTTTTCTGTCCAGCTTGTCTATTCGTTTTTGCTGGAAGCTCTGAGACGCAAAGGGTGCACCGCCGTGCCGTTAGTTCGGCACGGTGGGTCTTTTTGCCCCTTTGCGTGGTTTTTTGCTTTAGGGTTTTTTGTAGACTGCAAAGTTCTCTTTGCTATCCTCGCTCTATCTAGAATATCGGGCCTCACTTTGCTGAATCTATTTCATCCCTACGTTTGTCTTTTCATCTTGCTAACAGTCATTATATGGGGGGCTGCCTTTTCCTTTGGGGTATTTCTCTGAGGCAAGTCAGGCTTGTTTTTCTATCTTCAGGCTAGTCAGCTCCTCAGGCTGTGCCGAGTTGCATAGGTAGTGACAGGCGCAATCCACAGCTGCCTTTAGTTGTGTTTAGGATAGGTTCAGGTATTGCGGTCTACAGAGATTCCACGTCTCAGAGCTCGTTCTATTGTTTTTGGGTTACTGTCAGATCACTGTATGTGCTCGGATTGCTGGCACACTGTGTCACTGGATTGCCTACATAACAGTGCTCCCTCCCTTCTGAGCTCTGCCATGCACCCAAACAGTGGTTTACCCCCACATATTAGGCATCAGCGTACTCGGGATAAATAGGACAACAACTTTTAGGGTCCAATTTCTCCTTTTACCCTTGTGAAAATAAAAACTTGGGGGCTACAAAATCTTTTTTGTGGAAAAAAAATATTTTTTATTTTCACGACTCTGCATTATAAACTTCTGTGAAGCACTTGGGCCTTCAAAGTTCTCACCACACATCTAGGATAAGTTCCTTGGGGGTTCTAGTTTCCAAAATCGGGTCACTTGTGGGGGGTTACTACTGTTTAGGTACATCAGGGGATCTGCAAACACAACATAACGCCTGCATACTATTTTATCAAAGTCTGCATTACAAAACGGCGCTCCTTCCCTTCTGAGCTCTGCCGTGCGCCCAAACAGTGGTCCCCCCACACATGGGGTACCAGCATACTCAGGACAAATTGGACAACAACTTTTGGGGTCCAATTTCTCTTGTTACCCTTGTGAAAATAAAAACTTGGGGCTAAAAATCTTTTTTGTGGAAAAAAAAATATTTTTTATTTTCACGACTCTGCATTATAAACTTCTGTGAAGCACTTGGGCATTTAAAGTTCTCACCACACATCTAGATAAGTTCCTTGGGGGTCTAGTTTCCAAAATGGGGTCACTTGTGGTGGGTTTCTACTGTTTAGGTACATCAGGGGCTCTGCAAACGCAACATAACGCAACCATTCAAAGTCTGCATTCCAAAACGGTGCTCCTTCCCATCCAAGCTCTGCCATGCGCCCAAACAGTGGTCCCCCCCACATATGGGGTATCAGCCTACTCATCATAAATTGCACAATAAATTTTGGGGTCCAATTTTTCCTGTTACCCTTGTGAAAGTAAAAATTTGGGGGTTAAAAAATCATTTTTGTGGAAAAAATATGATTTTTTTTATTTTCATGGCTCTACATTATAAACTTCTGTGAAGCAGTTGGGGGTTCAAAGTGCTCACCACACATCTAGATATGCTCTTTGCGGGGTCTAGTTTCCAAAATGGGGCCACTTGTGGGGAGTTTCTACTGTTTAGGTACATCAGGAGCTCTGCAAATGCAACATGACACCCCCAGACCATCCCATTAAAGTCTGCATTCGAAGCGCTCCTTCCCTTCCGAGCCCCGATGGGTGCCCAAACAGTGCCCCCCCCCACATATGGGGTATCAGCATACTCAGGACAAACTGGTCAACAGATTTTGCGGTCCAATGTCCCCTGGTACCCTTGAGAAAATAAAAAATTGCAGGCTAAAAAAATCATTTTTGAGGGAAAAAAAAGGATTTTTTATTTTCACGGCTCTACTTTATAAATTTCTGTGAAGCACTTGGGGGTTTAAAGTGCTCACCACACATCTAGATAAGTTCCTTAAGGGGTCTAGTTTCCAAAATGGAGTCACTTGTGGGGGGTTTCCACTGTTTAGGCACATCAGGGGCTCTCAAAATGCAACATGGCGTCCGATCTCAATTCCAGCCAATTCAACATTGAAAAAGTAAAACGGCGCTCCTTCTCTTCCAAGCTCTGCAGTGCGCCCAAACAGAGGTTTACCCCCACATATGGGGTATCGGCATATTCAGGAGAAATTGCACAACAAAATTTATGGTTAAATTTCTGTTTTCACACTTGTGAAAATAATAAAAATGGTTCTGAAGTAAAATGTTTGCAAAAAAAAGTTAAATGTTCATTTTTTCCTTCCACATTGTTTCAGTTCATGTGAAGCACGTAAAGGGTTAATAAACTTCTTGAATGTGGTTTTGAGTACCTTGAGGGGTGTAGTTTTTAGAATGGTGTCACACTTGGTTATTTTCTATCATATAGAGACCTCAAAATGACTTCAAATGTGATGTGGTCCCTAAAAAAATGGTGTTGTAAAAATGAGAAATTGCTGGTCAACTTTTAACCCTTATAACTCCCTAACAAAAGAAAATGTTGTTTCCAAAATTGTGCTGATGTAAAGTAGACATGTGGGAAATGTTATTTATTAACTATTTTTTGTGACATATCTCTCTGATTTAAGGGCATAAGAATATAAATTTTGAAAATTGTAAAATTTAAAATTTTTTCACCATATTTCCATTTTTTTCATAAATAATCGCAAGTAATATCAAAGAAATGTTACAACTACCATGAAGTACTATATGTCCCGAAAAAACAAGCTCTGAATCAGCGGGATCCGTTAAAGCGTTCCAGAGTTATAACCTCATAACGTGACAGTGGTCAGAATTGTAAAAATTGGCTCGGTCATTAAGTACCAAATTGGCTCTGTCACTAAGGGGTTAAAGATGCTCAAAGTGCTGAACAAATGGTCAGCAACTAATTTTTACACTACATTACATATACCCAGTCTTTTTATTCCTTAATTAATACTTTTTTTCAGGCAAGATATGGAAAGGAGTTACCTGAAAAAGTTATTGTGTGTGCATACCCTTAGTCTGACTTAACAGTGGCGGCGTGACAACTTAAAGTATCTAGGGCAGCATGAACACCAAATACAGCAGCAAGGCAAAATAATTATCAACACATACACACCCATTTAATCCTGATGTTACAGCACCAAATTTATGATGTTCACTACAAGTCTTTACCAAGACTGCAAAGGTGATGTCACACATAAACCAGAAGACCACTGTAGGAAATCACTCACCATGGTACACAGGACAAGTCCATTGAGTCCAATAATCTATATATATATCAGAGGCATCGTGATTACTCGCTAATCCCACCCCCTGCACAGTAGCTCCTCCTCCCACCACATCACCACACCACCACACATAATCCCGCCCCCCACCCCATTACCACACATAATCCCACCCCCCCCACCCCATTACCACACATAATCCCACCCCCCCACCCCATTACCACACATAATCCCCCCCACCCCATTACCACACATAATCCCGCCCCCTCACCCCTTTACCACACATAATCCCACCCCCACCACATTACCACACATAATCCCGCCCCCAACCACATTACCACACATAATCCTGCCCCTCACCACATTACCACACATAATCCCACCCCCACCACATTACCACACATAATCCCGCCCCCCACCACATTACGACACATAATCCTGCCCCTCACCACATTACCACACATAATCCCACCCCCACCACATTACCACACATAATCCTGCCACCCACATCACACTCGCTAATCCTGCCCCTGCACTGTAGCTCCACCCCCACCATATCACCGCACATAATCCCGCCCCCACCACATCAAATCCCGTCCCCCAACACATCACCACACATAATTCCACCCCCACCCCATCACCACACACAATCCCGCCCCCCACCCCATCACCACACATAATCCCACCCCCCAACACATTACCACACATAATCCCGCCTCCCACCCCATTACCACAGATAATCCCGCCCCCCACCACATTACCACACATAATCCCACGCCAAACATCACACTCGCTAATCCCGCCCCCTGCACAGTAGCTCCGCTTCACCACATCACCACACATAATCTCACCACATCACCACATAATCCTGCCCCCCAACACATCACCACGCATAATTCCGCCCCCCACCCCATAACCACACACAATCCCGTCCCCCACCCCATCTCCATGCATAATCCCACCCCCCACCACATCACCACGCATAATCCCGCCCCCCCACCACATTACCATGCATAATCCCGCCCCCACCACATTACCACAGATAATCCCACCCCCCACCACATTACCACACAATCCCATCCCCCACCACATTACCACACATAATCCCATCCCCCACCACATTACCACAGATAATCTCACCCCCCCACCATATTGCCACACTTAATCCCGCCCCCCCACAACATCACCACACAATCCCGCCCCCCCACACATTACCACACATAATCCCGCCCCCCATCACATTACCACACATAATCACCCCCCCACTACATCACCACACATAATACCACCCCCCACCACATCACCACACATAATCCCGCCCCCCACATCACACTTGCTAATCCTGCCCCTGCACAGTAGCTCCACCCCACCACATCACCACACATAATCCTGCCCCCACAACATCACCACATAATCCCGCCCCCAACACATTACCACACATAATTCCGCCCCCCACCATATTACCACACTCAATCCCGCCTCCCAACACATCACCACACATAATCCCACCCCCACCTCATCACCACACACATTTCCGCCCCCCACGCCATCACCACACATAAAAACAACACCCCCCCACCCCAACACACAATCCCGCCCCCACCCCATCACCACACATAATCCCGCCCACCACCCATCACCACACATAATCCTGCCCCCCTAACACATCACCACATATAATCCCACCCCCCCACTCCATTACCACACATAATCCTGCCCCCCTAAACATCACCATGCATAATCCTGCCCCCATCACATCAACACGCATAATCCCACCCCCTCACCACATTACCATACAATCCCATCCCCCACCACATTACCATACATAATCCCGCCCCCCACCACATTACCACAGATAATCCTGCCCCCCACCATATTACCACACATAATCCCGCCCCCCTCCATATTACCACACATAATCCCGCCCCATCACATCACCACAGATAATCCCGCCCCATCACATCACCACAGATAATCCCGCCCCCACCACATCAGCACACATAATCCTGCCCCCAACCACATTACCACACATAATCCCCCCACCACATTACCATACATAATCCCGCCCCCCACCACATTACCACACATAATCCCCCCACCACATCACCACCCATAATCCTGCCCCCCACCACATTATCACCCATAATCCCATCCCCCACCACATTACCACACATAGTCCCACCCCCCCACCACATTACCACACATAATCCCACCTCCCACCACATTACCACACATAATCCCTGCACCACATTACCACACATAGTCCCGCTCCCCCACATTACCACACATAATCCCCCCACCACATCACCACCCATAATCCCGCCCCCCACCACATTACTACCCATAATCCCATCCCCCACCACATTACCACACATAATCCTGCCCCCCCACCACATCACCACACATAATCCCGCCCCCCCACCACATCACCACACATAATCCCGCCCCCCCCACCACATTACCACACATAATCCTATCCCCACACATTAAATTGTACCTGGTAGAAGTCAAGGAAAGATCTTTGAAAATGACGAAAATGACTATACATTTAATTGTGTTTACAGAGAAATTTTAACTTAATTTATGTTTCGTTATGAAATTTGTTTAGATGCTGGAATGAATAAAAAACACACGTCTTACTGAATCCAGTTTGTTTTTTATTTTACACTGTGAATAAAATGTATTATTAGTATTATTCAGATTTTTAATGATTATTATTGTTATTGAGATACTGATTTGGCTTTTATCCTAAGTCATATTGCACGAATCGTTAAAGAGTTGATTGTGACTTGTAGGATCGCTACTTCCAACAGGTGGCGCTATAGAAGTTAAGTCCTCTTTTTCTCAGAAGAGGCAATTTGCATATCGTTAATAACTTCATTTTAAGTTAATTTACCATCTGCGTAAGCGCTATTGAATGTTGTCATTATTTACTTTAGTTTAATCACCAGCAGCATTAATTAGATAGCAATGAGCGTGCCGAGCGTTAGCTGGCTGGAAACAGCTAGTTAGCTTCTAATGTTCATGTAGGATATGCAGGGTTAATTTGATACAGCCAAAGGTAAACATAAGATGATTGGGGAAGATCAGGAAACAGGAACCGAAAAGGCAAGAATAAAATGAGCATATTTATTTTAGCTACATTGCTGTTTATATGCAGCTTTTTATCTATATCGGTAACCCCTTCCAGGGCTTTTGTTATACACCTTCTTAAGACATATAAGTAAGAGTTTACTAAAGGGAGGATAGTAATCCAGACAGGCCTATTAATTTTATCATGACTCCTTTTTTGCTTTAATAAAGAAAAATATTTTAGTACATTGTCTGTAAACAGTTAATCAACCCCATCAGATTTAAGGAAGAGAAACAAATTACATTTTAGGTGTAATCCTGATCACAGTTAATGGTTCAGTTATTTGTACTGTATGTACTCCATCAACAAGCTTACGTTATTGATTGAAGATCAATTTTATTTGGTTCTATAAACCTCAATTGTTTCAATAAAATTCTGGTACCCTTCTAAATGAACCAACCCTTGGAGTTAATGCCCCCCAGTCAGTACATCTCTTATATTCCTCTGGCTTTAAGTAAAATTGTCGTCCACGAAAATTTTCTTTTTCATAGAAAATCCAGTTTCCTTCAATTATATTGCAAGAGAAGATGTCACAGAAGCTGAATTCTGATAATGTATTTGGACAATCTTGAGTAAATTCTATCATTTGACCATTTAAATTCTCCTTTGAATAAATTCTGATCTTGAAGTTTTCTCGATACTATAATATGAAAAAAACAAAGTATTTCATTATAAATATAGTTTGTAATTCATTTTTATTTCAATAAATAAGAAGTATTTCAATATTTTACAAGTACAAGTACAAAATTAACAATGTTTTGCCTTTTCAAAACATTTGTCAAATAAAGTTCTTAGTATTGAAATCTGTATAGTAATTCGCTCTTGTTTTTTCACTTTTTGGTAAATGATAAAAGTAAATTATTATCTCTTCTATTTTTGAAACCATTCTTACTTTGCAGAATTTCTTCACACATGCCTAAATCTTGAGGATAAATTCATACAAATACACACTATACACACGCAACTACTACTATGAACAGTAGATGTATGTAGCTGGGTCTCACTGGTTGCTGTCAGTTCTGAGCTTATTGCACTGCTGGACATCTGATTTGGAAGAGAAGTAAGCATGATTTATTTTTGTTATGGTACCCTAAGCTTACTTGGCTGACCACTGTGTCTACAATCTTCAACATTGCCTATTTCTTAGTGTTTTTCAAAAGTGCTTGAAAATTCCATCTTGACACCCCAGCCTGAGATGAAATTTTTGACTGGGAGAGTCCTTGCTGATACAGTATAACAAAAACATCACGCATTGCCCATAGTAGTCATGCAAAAGTCAACTGCCGACCAGTGCGCCATGGAAGGTGAGAAGAATTTTTTTTTTGGTGGCAGAACTTTGAACATCATTACAGGAGGGGGTATTTTATTACTGGATAATGATTAGGAACATTATTACTGGATGAGTAATAGGGTGAGGGACATCATATCAGGAAGGGGTCCAGGATGGGTGAGATTATACTAGGAAGGGGCTCAGGATGTGGTGCATTATACAAGTTAAGGGCCCAAGATGGGGAACATACAGGGTCCACATTCGAGAGTACACTCGGATGATAGACATTATACCAGGAAGGGGCCAAGGTAAGAATATTATTACTGCAAAAGGCCCATAATGGGGTACATTAAAGCAGGAAGGGAACAAGGATGGGGACATTATACCAAGAAAGGGTGCAGAATGTTGGACATTATTGCTGGAAGGGGCTCAGAATAGGGAACATTCTTACTGGAAGGGACACAGAATGTTGGACATTATTATTGCAAAAGGCCCAGAATGGAGGACGTTATTACTAGAAGGGGCACTAGAGAGGTGACAATATTTTCTGAAGGGGCTGAGGATGGAGAACATCATACCAAGAGGGGCCCAGGATGCTTGACATTAGTACAGGATGGGCAGATTATTACATTATAGAATTTACAAAGCTACAAGGGTTCAAACATAATATCTAACCAACATGCAAGTGGTAGCCCACTTCCAAATTTTGCACCGGGACTCATTGGACTCTAATTACTCCACTGACTATACACCTGACTCAAATCCTGCAAAATCCCTAACTTTGTGCAAGTGTACCTAGAACTGATATTGTTTTTAAGATAAAGAATGGTCACAATAAATATTGATTTGATTTAGATTTCTCATTTGTGTACTCATTTTGCATTTTGTTAATTGATAGAAGTAAGCCAGGATCCGTGCATGTGTGTGTGTGTGTGTGTGTGTGTGTATATATATACAGTACAGACCAAAAGTTTGGACACACCTTCTCATTTAAAGATTGTTCTGTATTTTCATGACTGTATTCACACTGAAGGCATCAAAACTATGAATTAACACGTGGAATTATATACTTAACAAAAAAGTCTGAAACAACTGAAAATATGTCTTATATTCTAGGTTCTTCAAAGTAGCCACCTTTTGCTTTGATGACTGCTTTGCACACTCTTGGCATTCTCTTGATGAGCTTCAAGAGGTAGTCACCGGGAATGGTTTTCACTTCACAGGTGTGCCCTGTCAGGTTTAATAAGTGGGATTTCTTGCCTTATAAATAGGGTTGGGACCATCAGTTATGTTGAGCAGAAGTCTGGTGGATACACAGCTGATAGTCCTACTGATTAGACTGTTAGAATTTGCATTATGGCAAGAAAAAAGCAGCTAAATAAAGAAAAACGAGAGGCCATCATTACTTTAACCCCTTCATGACCCAGCCTATTTTGACCTTAATGACCTGGCCATTTTTTGCAATTTTGACCAGTGTCCCTTTATGAGGTAACAACTCAGGAACGCTTCAACGGATCCTGGCAATTCTGAAATTGTTTCTTCGTGACATATTGGTCTTCATGTTAGTGGTAAATTTAGGTCGATAACTTTTGCGTTTATTTGTGAAAAAAAAAACGGAAATTTGGCAAAAATTTAGAAAATTTCGCAATTTTAACATTTTGAATTTTTATTCTGTTAAACCAAAGAGTTATGTAGCACAAAAAATTAATAAATAACATTTCCAACATGTCTACTTTACATCAGCACAATTTTGGAAACAAATTTTTTTTTTGCTAGTAAGTTATAAGGGTTAAAATTTGAACCAGCGATTTCTCATTTTTACAACACAATTTACAAAACCTTTTTTTTTAGGGACCACTTCACATTTAAAGTCAGCTTGAGAGGTCTATATGGCGGAAAAAACCCAAAAGTGACACCATTCTAAAAACTGCACTCCTCAAGGTGCTCAAAACCACATTCAAGAACTTTATTAACCCTTCAGGTGTTTCACAGCAGCAGAAGCAACATGGAAGGAAGAAATGAACATTTAACTTTTTAGCCACAAAAATGATATTTTAGCAACAATTTTTTATTTTCCCAAGGGTAAAAGGAGAAAGTGGACCCCGATAGTTGTTGTCCAATTAGCCATGAGTAGGCTGATATCCTATATGTGGTGGGGAACCACTGTTTGGGCACACGGCAAGGCTTGGAAGAGAAGGAGCGCCATTTGACTTTTTGAATTAAAAATTAGCTCCGATCGTTAGTGGGCACCATATCGCGTTTGGAGAGCCCCTGTGCGCCTAAAGATTGGAGCTCCTCCACAAGTGACCCATTTTGGAATATAGACCCCCCAAGGAATGTATCTAGATGCATAGAGAGCAATTTAAACCCCCAGGTGCTTCACAAATTGATCCATAAAAATGAAAAAGTACTTTAAAAAAAAAAATTTAGCCTCAATTATTTCATTTTCACATGGGCAACAGGATAAAATGAATCCTAAAATTTGTTGGGCAACTTCTCCTGAGTGCATCAATACCTCAGATGTGGGGGTAAACTACTGTTTGGGCACATGGCAAGACTCAGAAGGAAAGAAGCGCCATTTGATTTTTGTAATGAAAAATTAGCTCCAATCGTTAGCGGACACCATGTCGCATTTGGAGAGCTCCTGTGTGCTTAAACATTGAACCTCCCCCACATGCGACCCCATTTTGGAAACTAGACCTTCCACAAAAATTATCTAGATGTGTGGTGAGCACTTTTTACCCCCAAGTGTTTCACAGAAGTTTATAACGCAGAGCCATGGAAATAAAAAATATTTTTTTTCCTCAAAAATGATTTTTTGGTCCGCAATTTTTTATTTTCTCAAGGGCAACAGGAGAAATTGGACCCCAAAAGTTGTTGACCAGTTTGTCCTGAGTAAGCTGGCATCCCATATGTGGGGGTAAACCACTATTTGGGCACGCTTCGGGGCTAGGAAGGGAAGTAGTGACGTTTTGAAATGCAGACTTTGATGGAATGGTCTGCGGGCATCACGTTGCGTTTGCAGAGCCCCTGATGTGCCTAAACAGTAGAAACCCCCAACAAGTGATCCCATTTTAGAAACTAGACCTCCCTAGGAACTTATCTAGATGTGTCGTGAGCACTTTGAACCCCCAAGTGCTTCACAAAAGTTTATAACGCAGAGCCGTGAAAATAAAAAATCATTTTTTCCCACAAAAAAATTTTAGCCCCCAGTTTTTTATTTTCTCAAGGGTAACAGGAGAAATTAGACCCCCAAATTTGTTGTGAAATTTTTCTGAGTACGTTGGTACCCCATATGTTTGGGTAAACCACTGTTTGGGCACACGTCGAGGCTCGGAAGGGAGGGAGCACATTTGACTTTTTGAACGCAAGGTTGGCTGGAATCAATGGTGGCGCCATGTCGCGTTTGGAGACCCCTGATGTGCCTAAACAATGGAAACCCCTCAATTATAACTCAAACACTAACCCCAACACACCCCTAACCCTAATCCCAGCCCTAACCATAACCCTAACCACAAGCCTAAGCCTAACCCCAACACACCGCTAACCCTAATCTTATCCCTAATTCCAAACCCAACCCTAATCCCAACCCTAACTCTAATTCCAACCCTAACCCTAAGGCTATGTGTCCATGTTGCAGATTCGTGTGCGGATTTTTCAGCACCGTTTTTGAAAAATCCGCAGGTAAAACGCACTGCGTTTTACCTGTGGAGTTACAGCAGATTTCCTGCATTCTTTGTTCGGATTTCACCTGCAGTTTTACACCTGCGGATTCCTATTGAAGAACAGGTGTAAAACGCTGCGGAATCCGCACAAAGAATTGACATGCTGAGGAAAATACAACGCTGCGTTTCCGTGTGGTATTTTCTGCACCATGGGCACAGCGGATTTGGTTTTCCATAGGTTTACATGGTACTGCACACCGCATGGAAAACTGCTGCGAATCCGCATCCAAATCCGCACCGTGTGCACATACCCTAATTCCAACCCTAATTCTAATCATAATCTTAACCCTAGTTCTAACCCTAATTCTAACCCTAACCCTAGTTCTAACCCTAACCCTAGTTCTAACCGTAATTCTAACCCTAACCCTAGTTCTAACCCTAGTTCTAACCCTAACCCTAACCCTAGCCCTAACCCTAGTTCTAACCCTAGTTCTAACCCTAGTTCTAACCCTATCCCTAGCCCTAACCCTAGTTCTAATCCTAGCCCTAACCCTAACCCTAGCCCTAACCCTAACCCTTAACCTAGTTCTAACTCTAACCCTAGTGGAAAAATAAAAATAAAAATATTATCTTTATTTTATGATGTTCTCTAACTATGTGGGTGCTAAGGGGGGGGGGGCATTTACAATTTTTTTTATTTTGATCACTGTGGTAGAACCTGTCACAGTTATCAAAATGAATGAACGAATCTGCCGGCCGGTAGATTCGGCAGGCACACTGCGTACGCGCCCACCATTTTGGAAGATGGCAGCGCCCATCCTAGATGCCGGACGAACACCGGGAGGGACCCCGGGACTCCGGAGGTACTGGGAGTGGGATCGGACAGCGGGGTGTGGGGGGTGGGGAGGATGCGGAGGACAGGATGGAGTGGTAGGAAACACTGACAGTGGCTGCAGATTGCCGCTGTCAGTCGGTGGGCGGGGGTCAGATCGGGGTCTCCAGCCATGGCCGATGATATTGCAGCATCGGCCATGGCTGGATTGTAATATTTCACTAAGCTTCATTGGTGAAATATTACAAATTGCTCTGATTGGCTGTTTCACTTTTAACAGTCAATCAGAGCGATTGTAGCCACGTGGGGGCAAAGCCACTCCCCCTGGGCTGAAGTACCACTCCCCTTGTCCCTGCAGATCGGGTGAAATTGGAGTTAACCCTTGTTAAGTATATAATTCCAAATGTGTTAATTCATAGTTTTGATGCCTTCAGTGTGAATGTACAATTTTCATAGTCATGAAAATACATTAAAATCTTTAAATGAGAAGGTGTGTCCAAACTTTTGGTCTGTACTTTATATATAAAATATATGCGGTTTACCATAGTGCACTACACTACTCTTTACTTTAATATCTATCCATATCCATTTTTGTAAGTGCTTAAAAAGCGGAAATAAGTTTTTAAATTAAAGATGCATAACTTTAGGAATATTTCTCAGACTAAGTATTTTAACATATATTTTACTGATAATAGACCCCTCCTTTCATATTTCTTGTCAAAAATGATTTGCTGTTTTAATTCTTTGTTTTCTTAAGGCATTAAATTAAACTACCTGAATGATTAAACGGCAGGAGCAGACAGTGTCGTTGTATCCAAAAAATTGCTGAAAATCAGGATATTCTCCTTTTTGTAGAAAGTATTGATGACCTTGGTAGTTGGGGTGTTCATAGAGAATCCAATTTCCACTCTTAACACGAACCGAATTGCAATGATTGATGTACGAATGCAAATCAGAACAGTCTGACATGCATTTATAGGAGTAACCCTGAAAATTCTTGTCTTCATAAAAGATGATCTGTTATGCAACAAAAAACATGCAATTACTTTACAATATGTAGTCAGTCACATACTGTATATTCTAGTCGGTGAATAACTTACCATTGCAGCTTCCCAGTAGTTGGTGGGTTCAGCTGATTCTACAAAGCTACGGAATAATAGACCTCATAGCTTTTATATACGCTCACAGTGCTGACTAAACAAATACTGTGGTATATTCAGAAAAGTGAAAACAAGTTGGCACCGTGTAATACAGACAGATAGACAGACAAATTCTGGATTGTGCAATTATTGGTTAGGAATTCAAACTAGATACTCTATCAAAATGAGAGATTGCATTAGCATAAAAATGGAGCAAAACTGCAAAAATGTAAAGTCTACAATTATCTAAAATGAAGAGATAACAGGTTATATTGAACTTTGTTATAGATGCTATTGTATGACAAAGATTTGTGTATGAAGGAGACTATTGCACAAACATGAATACACAGAGCAAGGCATAACAGCGCTGTGTTCTCTAGAATACTACCTGTGACGCACAGAAAAGATGAGACAAGCTTAGCGAGTTAAATGTGTGGTTTAATTCTTAGGCCGGTTTCACATTTGCGGTTGTGTCCGCAGCGATTCTTCCACAATTATCCGCATGCGTTGTGTATTCCTATATTTAACATTAGGGACGCATGTGTCTGCGATCGGTTGCATTTTGCCGCATTTGACGACGCATGCGTCGTTTCATCGTCTGCGGGTTGGCGCGGAAAATGCAACATGTAGTAATTTTAGAGGCGTCAATTATCCGCCTTGAAACGTATGCGGTTGTTAGCCCAAGGAATGTGGCAAAAAAACGCATTACTGTCTATGGGAACACATGTGTACACATGTCTTTGCGTACGCATGCGTTTGATGTGCTTGCGTAGTTCGGACTGCACATGTCCAGGAACTTATTTAGACATGCCCATTAAAGACACACCCTCCTGGAAATACCAAACGCATGCACATAAAAAGCGCAAACACGTGTAAAAACGCATGCAAACGCTGCGTTTTTTTTACCATCATGTGTAAGCTGATGCGGATAAAAAACGCTGCGTTATCAGACGTTTGCATGCTTTTTTGCATGTGCTTGCGGTTGCTGACGATACCCTGTGGGCTTAACCACAAATATGAAACTAGCCTAAGTGCAAAGATGAGGGGTTTGGGTTATTAGAGTTTGCCTTTTTATTGGAATAAAAATTGCACGTTGCATTTAGTAACATAGTTAGTAAGTAAGGCCGAAAAAAGTCATTTGTCCATCCAGTTCAGCCTATATTCCATCATAATAAATACCCAGATCTACGTCCTTCTACAGAACCTAATAATTGTATGATACAATATTGTTCTGCTCCAGGAAGACATCCAGGCCTCTCTTGAACCCCTCGACTGAGTTCGCCATCACCACCTCCTCAGGCAAGCAATTCCAGATTCTCACTGCCCTAACAGTAAAGAATCCTCTTCTATGTTGGTGGAAAAACCTTCTCTCCTCCAGACGCAAAGAATGCCCCCTTGTGCCCGTCACCTTCCTTGGTATAAACAGATCCTCAGCGAGATATTTGTATTGTCCCCTTATATACTTATACATGGTTATTAGATCGCCCCTCAGTCGTCTTTTTTCTAGACTAAATAATCCTAATTTCGCTAATCTATCTGGGTATTGTAGTTCTCCCATCCCCTTTATTAATTTTGTTGCCCTCCTTTGTACTCTCTCTAGCTCCATTATATCCTTCCTGAGCACCGGTGCCCAAAACTGGACACAGTACTCCATGTGCGGTCTAACTAGGGATTTGTACAGAGGCAGTATAATGCTCTCATCATGTGTATCCAGACCTCTTTTAATGCACCCCATGATCCTGTTTGCCTTGGCAGCTGCTGCCTGGCACTGGCTGCTCCAGGTAAGTTTATCATTAACTAGGATCCCCAAGTCCTTCTCCCTGTCAGATTTACCCAGTGGTTTCCCGTTCAGTGTGTAATGGTGATATTGATTCCCTCTTCCCATGTGTATAACCTTACATTTATCATTGTTAAACCTCATCTGCCACCTTTCAGCCCAAGTTTCCAACTTATCCAGATCCATCTGTAGCAGAATACTATCTTCTCTTGTATTAACTGCTTTACATAGTTTTGTATCATCTGCAAATATCGATATTTTACTGTGTAAACCTTCTACCAGATCATTAATGAATATGTTGAAGAGAACAGGTCCCAATACTGACCCCTGCGGTACCCCACTGGTCACAGCGACCCAGTTAGAGACTATACCATTTATAACCACCCTCTGCTTTCTATCACTAAGCCAGTTACTAACCCATTTACACACATTTTCCCCCAGACCAAGCATTCTCATTTTGTGTACCAACCTCTTGTGCGGCACGGTATCAAACGCTTTGGAAAAATCGAGATATACCACGTCCAATGACTCACCGTGGTCCAGTCTATAGCTTACCTCTTCATAAAAACTGATTAGATTGGTTTGACAGGAGCGATTTCTCATAAACCCATGCTGATATGGAGTTAAACAGTTATTCTCATTGAGATAATCCAGAATAACATCCCTCAGAAACCCTTCAAATATTTTACCAACAATAGAGGTTAGACTTACTGGCCTATAATTTCCAGGTTCACTTTTAGAGCCCTTTTTGAATATTGGCACCACATTTGCTATGCGCCAGTCCTGCGGAACAGACCCTGTCGCTATAGAGTCACTAAAAATAAGAAATAATGGTTTATCTATTACATTACTTAGTTCTCTTAGTACTCGTGGGTGTATGCCATCCGGACCCGGAGATTTATCTATTTTAATCTTATTTAGCCGGTTTCGCACCTCTTCTTGGGTTAGATTGGTGACCCTTAATATAGGGTTTTCATTGTTTCTTGGGATTTCACCTAGCATTTCATTTTCCACCGTGAATACCGTGGAGAAGAAGGTGTTTAATATGTTAGCTTTTTCCTCGTCATCTACAACCATTCTTTCCTCATTATTTTTTAAGGGGCCTACATTTTCAGTTTTTATTCTTTTACTATTGATATAGTTGAAGAACAGTTTGGGATTAGTTTTACTCTCCTTAGCAATGTGCTTCTCTGTTTCCTTTTTGGCAGCTTTAATTTGTTTTTTTGAAGTGCAAAAAGAATTATGTTGAACTGTATGTTAACAAATTACAAAAGTCTATCAACCATAATGGGGACACTGGAGGAACAAATAAAAAGAGTTAGTTTTGCTGAAACATGGCTGGGCCTCATATGATAGTGTTGTAGTAAATATTCATTATCTTTTCATTTTATGTTCTTTGAAAAGACAGTGCAAATAGGAAAGGAGATAGAGTATGTGTTTATTTTAGAAGTGAGGGAAGGAATGTTTCTCCTTGTAGAGAGTGACAAGCTAGTACAAGTGGACTTAATGAGCCATGCAATGCTCTGCTGGGATTTTAACGGGAACCTGTCAGCAGGATTGTGCACAGTCACCTGATTTGAGATAATGATAAGCTCATGCTTCGTGGTGGCCTGTGGGGGTCTTCATGTGGTGCTCTGATTAAGTATTCGCTAGTATGGCTGCTAACAGGTCATTGATCCCTCAGTGACTTGCCCCCTAGTTAACATAATGAATATTATATGTGCAAACGAAAAAAAATCTTCTGCAGGCAGGTACCTGCCGTGGCACCTGCGCTGCAGCACAATTGCATGTGTACTATGTTTATAGTTAATGTGGTTGAGGATATCTTGATATTAAAAAAAAAAAATCTATTTGAAAATGGCGCATGCGCAGAAGCAGCTATCGGTGTATATAGACGATTGTGAGCATATTTCAACCTTGTGGATAAAGTGATAAGTGAATGGATTCTTAATTATTTGGTTTAGCTAACAATTCCCTCCAAAATTGGGTTCTAACTAATTTGATTTTTAGTACTTGATTATGCTAGTTTTGAGGGCCAAGGGGATAAAAAATATGAACTCACTCACCTCACCTATACTTGCCTCTCTTTGGTAGTCTGAGTGTCTTGCCAGCAGCCGATCCTCCAGTTGCCGATCTTTTCCACTTAAGCCTCCTACTTCTTCTGGGCCAAACAGTGGGCATCGCTGCTGACTGGGGGCAAGACAGACATCTTAAACATCAATGCACACACACCTGAAAGAATTCCTGGAAAAAGAAGGCTACCATAGCAGAAATAGGAGAATAGGAGAAACCATCAGATTAGGGCCACAGCAGGACAGATATACTAAAGACCTAAGAAGTGGGAAAGAGTTTTTATTTTAATTATATGACATTTATTTGTGAAAAAAATGACCTTAAATCAGGGAGTGATGCCACGTAAAGCAGTTAATAAATAATATTTCCCACATGTCTACATCACTACAATTCTTGAAACATAATTTTTTTTTGTTAGGAACTTATAAGGGTTAAAAGTTCATAAGCGATTTCTCATTTTTTCAACAAAATTAACAAAACAGTTTTTTTAGGTATCACATTACATTTGAAGTGACTTTGAGGGGCCTATATGACAGAAAATAGCCGAAAGTGACACCATTTTAAAAACTGCACCCGTCAAGGTGCTCAAAACCACATTCCACAAGTTTATTAACCATTCAGGTGCTTCACAAAAATTTTAATTCAGACCCAATTTTTTTTTTTTTGCAAGGGTAACAGGAAAAAATGGACCCCAAAATTTCTTGTGCAATTTCTTCTAAGCATGCTGATACCCCATTTGTGGGGGAAAAACACTGTTGGGTGCATAGAGTGCTTGAAAGGATTTGATTTTTTTTATGTACAATTTGCTGAAATATATTGCGAACACCATGTTGCATTTGAAGAGCCTCTGATGTGCTTAAGCAGTAGAACTGACCACAAATTACACCACTTTGGAAACTAGACCTCTCAGGGAACTTATCTAGATGTGTAGTGAGCACCTTGAATGCCCAGGTGCTTCACAGAAGTTTATAATGCTGAGCCGTGAAAATAAAAAATTCATTTTTCTATTAAGAATGTTAATTTAGCATTAAATTTAGCCTTTTCAGAGGGGTAAGAGGAGAAATGGACCCTTAAATTTGTTGTACAATTTCTCCTAAATACGTTTATACCCCATATGTGTTAGAAAACTACTGTTTGGGCACACAGCTGGCCTCAGAAGGAGTGAGGTTTGGGAATGCAGACTTCGATAGAATGGTCTGCGGGTCTCGTGTCACATTTGGAGAGCCACTAATATGCCTAAACAGTAGGTGCTTCACAGAAGTTTATAACCTAGAGCCATGAAAATAAAAAAATCTAATATTTCCCACAAAAATGTTTTCTAGCCTCAGATTTTGCATTTTCACAAGTGTAACAGGAGAATTTGCGGGATACAATTTGTTGTGCAAATTCTTCTGAGTAGGCCAATGCCCCATATCTGGTTGAAAACCACTTTTGAGACACAGTGCAAAGGTCAGAAGGAAAGAAGTGCCATATTGGAGTTCAGATTTTTCAGCACTGGTTTGAGGGTGTCATGTCACCTTGAGAGAGCCCCTGAGGTGCCAGAACAACAGAACCCCCATAAGTGACGCCATTTTACAAACTACACTACTCAATAAATTCATCTATCATCATCGATCATATTGACACCACAGTAGTGATGGGCAAGCACTAAAATGCTCGGGTCGAGCAAATTGGAATACTCGGGTACTCGACCCGAGCAACGAGCCCAATGTAAGTCTTTGGGAAACCTGAGTATTTTTACCGCGATCCCCCCGTAGGTCCTTTTAAGGACTAAAACCAGGGCCGGCTCCAGGTTTTCATGGGCCCCGGGCGAAAGAGTCTCAGTGGGCCCCTTTAACACATACCACAAGTCATAATGCACAGTGAAAGCAGAGAAATATAGGTATAGTACAATGCCAAAGATTTTACGTCTTACATTATATGAGTAATATCTATTGTAAATTCTTCAATAGGTCAGAAACCGGATAGTATAGTCCTCCATACAGTATTATGGGCATCACATAATGCTCCATGCAGCATAATGTGCCCCATATATTGTTCCTTACAGTATTATGAGCACCACATAGTGCTCCATACAGAATAAAGTGCCCCATATAATGCTCCATACAGTATTATGGGCACCATATAATGCTCCATACATAATAATGAGCCCCACATATTGCTCCATACAGAATAATGAGCAGCATATATTGCTCCATACAGAATAATGGACCCTATGCAATGCTCCATACAGTATAATGAGCCACATATATTGCTCCGTAAAGTATTATGGGCACCATATATTCCTTCATTCAGAATAATAGGCCCCATATAATGCTCCATACAGAATAATGAGCCCCATATATTTATCCATACAGAATAACAGACCTCATATAGTGCTCATACAGTATAATGAGCCACATATATTGCTCTACACAGAATAATGAGACCAATATATTGCTCCATACAGTATATAATAGGCCCCATATATTGCTCCATACAGTATAATGAGCCCCATGTATTACGCCGTACTGTATAATGGGCTCCATATATTGCTCCATACATAATGGGTCCCATATAATGTTCCATACAGTATATGATGGGCTCCATATAATGCTCCAGTATATGGTGGGCCTCATATATTTCTCCATATATAGCGGGCCCCATATAATGCACCATACAGTATATGATGGGCCCCATATAATGCTCCATATAGGATAGTTCCCATATAATGCTCCATATAAAATGGGCTCCATATATAATGCTCCGGTGTATGATGTGCCCATATCATGCTCCATATATCATTGGCCCCATATATGAAGCTCCAGAGTATGATGGGCCCATATATGATGCTCCAGTGTATAATGGGCTCCATATATGATGCTCCAGTGTATAATGAGCCCCATACATGATGGGCCCTATATATGATGCTCCAGTTTATGATGGTCCCCATATATAATGCTCCAAACATAAAAAAATTAAATACTCACCTCTCCTTGCTGGCTGCTGCTCTGCTCCGGACTCCTCAGCATCATCGTCTTCCAGGTATCTGAACTGTGACTGTTCAGGCAGAGGGCGCACAGACGTGATGTCATCAGCCCTCTAACCTGAACATCACGGTCATCAAAAGCCGCAGCGGAGGAGCTGGGAGACGTAAGTATCACAAGTGCCGGGACCCTGATCAAGCGGAGGGGCCCACTCGTGGGTGTCTGCACTAGTACAGACACGGGGCCTCCATACTGCGCAGGTGTCCCCAACGGTGAGTGGGCCCCTCCACCTGCTCAGGGCCCTGGCACTTGCCCGGGTACGCCGGGTGCTGACGCCGGCCCTGACTAAAACCATCCGAAAATGATGGAAACACTGCTCAAATGACAAGGGAACATCATAGGGATTGCCCCTGGAAGCATTTCTGACTCCTAGGTCACAGCTGCAAGCAATGTTTTTAGAGTTTCACGCCATTTTTACAGGTGCACCCAAAAACATACAAAAACGAAACCAAAATTAATTTTGCTGGGAAATATGTAAAGGTAGAATCTTTCCAGGGTAATGACTTGCATATAAGGCAAAATAATTAACACCAGACCAAATTGTTCCTCCACCACTTGGGCTATGTTTACATGCAGCGTTTTTAATGTGTTTTTAAACTTTAACATTGCTTTCAACCAATACAAATGCATTCACTGGGAAATGTCATTGTAACATTTACCAACCCTAGCTGGCCATGTGGTGTGTGACACATAAGGAGGCACATCTTATTTCATTTATGAAGAATGGACTCTTAAAGTCACAAAACTATTTTTAGAGGGGCATCAAGCGACATTAATATTCTTAAGGAGCCATTATTAAACAGTGGGTCTCCTATGAAGTTATTGGCTATGCAATGAGTGGCTGGGCTGCCAAGAATTACAACGCACCCCAATACCCCTTTCATGAGAGGTACAGGAGGGCTTCCTGAAAAAATGTTGCATTGAATGCAAGACCTTCCCTGCTATGAAGTCATATGCACCCCAAGAATCCTTTGAATCCAGGTACTGGATGGCCACAGAAAAATACACTTCACATTATTCATTGTGTAATCCCATACTTTTTTCTTATGTATTAACAGCAAGGCCTGCCCTGCTACCAAGTCATATGCACCCCAATAAGCCTTTGAACCAAGGTACTGGATGGCCACAGGAAAACCAACTTCACATTATTCAGTTGGTCCTGCCGTACTGTTTTTTTATGTATTAACAGCAAGGCCTGCCCTGCTACCAAGTCATATGCACCCCAATAAGCCTTTGAACCCAGGTACTGGATGGCCACAGAAAAACCCACTTTACATTCTTCAGTTGGTCCTGCAATACTGTTTCCTTATGCATTGAATACAAGGGCCGTCTTGACCCAAATTTGCACGTAAAACAATCCCCCGTTGGAAGAAACATGGAGGAGGGCCTCATAAAAAAACTGTCCCATTACAAAGGAGCGGGTCCCCTAGACTTGAAATGCCCATACACTAAGTGCATGGGCTGACAAACATTTCCCCATGTGGGGTACATTTTTAAAAAATATTTTATGGGAATCATAGTCACCCGTGTCAAAAATTTAACTGGCTGTAGCAGCACAGAACATGTGAAGGTCTCATTAAAAAGTAGGCTCACTGTAAAGGAGTGGGTCTCCTAGACTTGTAATGCCCATATACTAAGTGCATGTGCTGACAAACATTTCCCCACAGGGAATACATTTAAAAAAAATATTTTATGGGCATCATAGACACGAATGCCAAAAATTGGGCTGGCTGTAGCAGCACAGAACATGTTAATCCTGGTGATCTAGTGGCGGAGTATGATGAGACGTTGATGAAGGCCTCATTAAAAAGTAGGCCCAATGTAAAGGAGCGGGTCTCCTAGACTCGTAATGCCCATACACAAAGTATATGGGCTGTCAAACATTTTCCCCTGGGGGAGAACATTTTTTGGGGTTTCAAATTATTAACGGTTATTAAAAAAACTCCCTTGCACAAAAACTTAGTGACTTTTGCAACACGGAATATGTTCACCCTAGTGGTTGTGGATGATGGGAATGAGGATAAGGAGGAGGATAACACCAAACAGACCAAATCATGAAGCGTATACCCATGCGTGGTTGTGAAGAGGTGCATGAGAATACACGTCCACAAAAAAAATGTATTGGCGGTTATGTTTCACTGTTTTCATTCGGTGGTGTACAGAAGTCTTTCCTAATCCAGCCCTTGTTCATTTTTATAAGAGTCAGCCTGTCAGCATTTTCAGTTGACAGGCGGATGCGCTTTTCTGTGATAATTGCACCAGCGGCATTAAAAACTTGCTCTGACCTGAACGCTAACAGCAGGTCAGGCCAGGACCTTCAAGGTGTAGAGAGCCAGTGCATGCCACGTGTCCGGCTTCGGTACCCAATAATTAAAAGGCACGGAGAAATCACAGAGGATGTTTGTACGATCAGCAAGGTACTCCCTCAGCATATTCCCAAACATTGCACTTCTTGTGACAGCACTCCTTGCCTTTGTGTCGGCACGATGGGAAGATCTGAGAAAACTGTCCCAGAATTTTGTCATTGTTGCCCTGCCTGTGCTGTATTGTACTTCTGTCTCTCTCGCTTGGACTCCATGGTTGTACAACAAACTCTGACGTTTGCTGCCAGCCTTCTCAGATGGGAACTTTTTTATTAACTCCGCTACAAGGGCGCTCTGGTACTGCAACATATTAGTACACCTTTCTGCCTCTAGCAGTGTCACCAACCAGTAATGATTGTCCCAGAAAATTTTCACGCGCAACATGAAGTCAGCCATGCATGCTAGACTGCTAACAGGCAAGACTTCCGTGTCCTCACCAATAGGATGACTGACCATGCTGTCCTCCTCCTCCTCTTCCACCTCCTCCTCCTCCTCCCTGTCCTCAGGCCATCCATGCTGAACAAACTGTATGACAGCTGTGCTTTTAGTACCATCTAAAGCGTGAAAGTAACTCCTGTTCTTATTCCTCCTCCTCCTCAATGTCTACCAATTCACATTGGGATGACATGAGGCTGGGCTGAGTGTTATCTCCCTGTATGGTTCCTTGATGCATGCCCTCGAGCTCTGCCTGGAATGCATCCTCTTTAATTGTCAGCAGAGAGGATTTCAGAATGTAGAGAAGAGGGATGGTGATGCTAATTAAGGCATCATCGCCGCTCACCATCTTGGGGCAGTCCTCAAAGTTTTGGAGGATGGCACATATGTGTGACATCCATGTCCACTCCTGAGGTCTTATGTGTGGAGTCTGAGCAGAATGACTTGTTGATGCTGGTAGTCAACAACTGCCCTCTTCTGCTCACAAATACTTTCCAATATATGCAGTGCAGAGGGACATCACACACCAGTTGGTGAGCCAAAAGAGGCAAACGCTGCTGAAGCATGGCAAGGGTGGTTGAAGCTGTAGCTGACTTTCTTAAATGGGCAGACAGGTGGCGTACTTTCATTAAGAGATCCTGCAGCTACGGGTAGCTTTTGAGAAAACGTTGAATGACGAGGTTGAGCACATGTGCCAGCAAGGTACGTGTGTGAGCTCACCTTGCCTCAGAGCCACCACCAGGTTCCGGCCACTGTCACAAACGACCATGCCTTGTTGTAGTTTAAGCGGTGTCATCTAAAAATCTGACTGCTCTTTCAGTGCTGTCCACAAATCAGCATTGTGCCGTTTGTCACCAAAGCAGATTAGCTTCAGCACAACCTGTTATTATTATTATTATTATTATTTATTATTATAGCGCCATTTATTCCATGGCGCTTTACATGTGAGGAGGGGTATGCATAATAAAACAAGTATAATAATCTTTAACAATACAAGTCACAACTGGTACAGGAGGAGAGAGGACCCTGCCCGCGAGGGCTCTCAATCTACAAGGGATGGGTGAGGATACAGTAGGTGAGGGTAGAGCTGGCTGTGCAGCGGTTTGGTCAATCGGTGGTTACTGCAGGTTGTAGGCTTGTCGGAAGAGGTGGGTCTTCAGGTTCTTTTTGAAGGTTTCGATGGTAGGCGAGAGTCTGATATGTTGTGGTAGAGCATTCCAGAGTAGGGGGGATGCACGAGAGAAATCTTGTATGCGATTGTGGGAAGAGGAGATAATAGGGGAGTAGAGAAGGAGATCTTGTGAGGATCGGAGGTTGCGTGCAGGAAAGTACCGGGAGACGAGGTCGCAGATGTATGGAGGAGACAGGTTGTGGATGGCTTTGTATGTCATGGTTAGGTTTTTGTACTGGAGTCTCTGGGTGATGGGGAGCCAGTGCAGGGATTGACAGAGGGGAGAGGCCGGGGAATAGCGGGGGGACAGGTGGATTAGTCGGGCAGCAGAGTTTAGAATAGATTGGAGGGGTGCAAGAGTGTTAGAGGGGAGGCCACAGAGCAGGAGGTTACAGTAGTCAAGGCGGGAGATGATGAGGGCATGGACTAGGGTCTTTGCAGATTCTTGGTTTAGGAATGTGCGGATCCGTGAAATATTTTTGAGTTGGAGGCGGCAGGAAGTGGAAAGGGTTTGGATATGTGGTTTAAAGGAGAGATCAGTGTCAAGGATTACCCCAAGACAGCGGGCTTGTGGGACTGGGGAGAGTGGGCAGCCGTTTACTGTAATGGATAGGTTCGTTGGGGAGGTCGCGTGAGATGGGGGAAAGATGATGAAACCTGTTGCAGCTTGGCTGAGGCAGTGCTGCAGTGCTTCCAGCTTCAGACTGATGTGCTCATTTCAGAGATGGAGGCTGAAGAGGAGAAGGATGTTCATGAGCTGTAGACTGTGGGGGCACCCCTGATTGATGTAGGGCCCACAATACTTGGCATCGGGAGGATGTGTTCCATCCCAAGGTCTGACTGGTTCCCGGCTCCCACTCTGCTAACCCAGTGTGCCGTCAGTGAGATGTACCATTCCTGCCCACAAGCACTAGTCCACGTGTCCTTGTTTAGGTGTACTCTCCATGTAACAGCAGTGATGAGGGCATGGTTAATGTTGTGGGACACATGCTGGTGTAATGCCAGTGCGGCACACTGGGAGAACTAGTGGCAACTGGGGACCGAGTACCTTAGGACGGCTGCTGCCATCAGGTTGCGGAAAACATCCGTCTCATCAAGCCTAAAAGGTAACATTTTGAGAGCAAGCAGACGAGAAATGTTAGAATTTAAGACTGGCCTGTGGGGTGTTGGCGGGTATTTCCACTTGCATTCCAATCACTGTGGTATGAACAACTGAAGGCTGAGAAAACAAGGACATCGACTGGCTTGATGATGGTGCTGGTTGACTGTGGGCAACAGTTTCAGGGCATGAGGCATCTTCGCATGCACGGTGGACTGGAAATTGGCTTCTACGCAAAAAAGTGGAAGAAGCAGTGGTGTCACCTGCAGACAGTGTTCCTGGAGCCTGAGGATCAGCCCACAAATTCGGGTGCTTTGCTGCCATGTGGCCATGTGCCTGATCATGCTGATGGTGGTCAGGCTGGTAGTGTTGCTACCCCTGCTGTTGCGGCCATGGCAGGTGCTGCAAATGGCCTGTTTGGGGTTATCGGCAGTCTTTCAAAAGTAACCAGACTTGGGAAGATCTAAAAGTTGAAATAGCAACTTCCGTCATGTTGTTGTTACGGGGAATGGATGCATGCCTTCTGTCTGCAGCCACCACACTGCTTCTTCCTGCCTGTTGAGGTGCTATGCCTCCTTCCCCATGTGTGCTGCTGTCCTCGCTTTGCATGTCCTCCTGCCAGGTTGGGTCAGTTACTATGTCATCCACCACCTGGTCTTCCACATCCACACCCTGCTACTCCTCCTGACTTTCTGGCAATTGTGTCTCATCATCAACCACTTCTTGTGACACTTTAGCACCATCGCCTTCTTGTGACCGTGGCTGTTCAAATCTTTGTGCATCGCTACATGCGATCTCATCTGGCCCCACTTCAAGTTGACCAGCCAAGAGTTCAGAATCTTCAAAGGGAAAACTGAACAGCTCTTCGGAGTGTCCAAGAGTTTGATCAGTTGTCTCAGATCACTCTGCATGATGGGAGGAAGTATGATCAGGGTGAGTAATATGCAGTCCACACTCACAACTACGGAGACTTGACCGTGTGGAAAACGTGGTGATGGTCGTTGCTAAGTGACTGGAAGCATTATCCGCTATCCAACCAACAACCATTTAACACTGTCCTGGCTTCAATAGTGGTGTCCTGCGGTCCCCTAGAAACTGGGACAGGAAAGTCAAGCAAGAAGATGTGGGTCTTGGTTGGTCCACACTTTTAGCTTGGTCCCGGCCTCGTCCTCTGCATGCATCATCCTTTTTGGAAGTGCATTTGAACAGCAAGGTGGATTGCTGTTAAGGGAACTAGAGAAAGAAAAAAAAAATCTATAAATCTTCAGCATAGCGAGTGTGAGCGAGCTGAGTGTGGCCTGAGCGTCAGTGTGGACGGCGGTAAGTGTGACTTGTGATTCAGTGACTTTGGATTCAGGGAGTTTCCAAGGGAGGAATTACTGTCTGTTTTTTATTAATACTTTGTATTAATTATTAATTTTTTTTATTTAACTTTTCTGTCTGGTGCAATCCCCATTAGGAAATGTGCTCCACTCTTGTTAATGCCATCCAGTGCACATCTTGCCACATGTATGCAGTCCTTGATCAGCCGGTCGAGGGTGCATACTGCTGTGCGATATGTGAGCACGTTGTGCATTTGGAAACCCAGATTCTGACTCTAAATGTGCAGCTGGCAACACTGAGATCCATAGACAATATGGAGAGGAGTCTTCAGCTCACGGAGCAGACGCTCAATGGGACAGATGAGGGGGGGGATGGTGGGATGGAGCTGCAGGACGATGAAGTAGCAAGCTGGGTGACAGTTAGGAAGCGGGGTAGAGGGAAGAGTGCTAGGGAGGCTAGTCCTGATCTGGAACACCCCAATAAGTTTGCTAAGTTGGCAGATGAGGGGGGTGCCAGTACAGGGGTAGCACTGCTGCAGCCAGGCATGTCCTCTGAAAGCTAGAGGAGTGACTGCTCCAGTAAGGAGGGAAATAGGAGAGCAGGGCAGGCCAGACAGGTGCTGGTAGAGGGAGACTCAATTATTAGGGGAACAGATAGGGCAATCTGTCACAAAGACAGGGATCGTCGAATGGTGTGCTGCCTACCTGGCGCTCGAGTCCGACACATCGCTGATCGGGTGGACAGATTATTGGCAGGGGCTGGTGAGGACCCAGCGGTCATGGTGCACATTGGCACAAATGACAAAGTTAGAGGTAGGTGGAAGGTCCTTAAAGATGATTTCAGGGATTTAGGCCGCAAGCTGAAAGCAAGGACCTCCAACGTGGTATTTTCCGAAATACTGCATGTACCACGTGCCACGCCAGAGAGGCAACGGGAGATTAGGGAGGTTAATAAGTGGCTCAAGAATTGGTGTAGGAAGGAGGGGTTTGGGTTCCTGCAGAACTGGGCCGACTTCTCAGTTGGCTACAGGCTCTACGCTAGGGACGGGCTACACCTCAATGGGGAGGGTGCAGTTGTGTTGGGGGAAAAAATGGCTAGAAGGTTGGAGGAGTGTTTAAACTAGGGATTGGGGGGGAGGGTATTCATTTTATGGGAGGGGAAGATAGTGCAGACAGAGACCTGGGCACAAATAATGAAGTTGGGGGTGGCGGTGGCATGGGGGGTGGGGTTAGAACAATTAATAATTTAAGAAAGAATAGAGTACAGAGAGGAACATCAAGTGCATGTATACTAATGCCAGAAGCCTCACCAACAAAATGGACGAATTAGAACTAATCTTGTTGCAGCATAATTATGACATGGTGGGGATATCTGAAACGTGGCTGGATGAGAGCCATGACTGGGCTGTTAACTTGCAGGGCTATAGCCTGTTCAGAAATGACCATACAGATAAGCGAGGGGGTGGGGTGTGTCTGTATGTAAAATCGTCCTTAAAACCCATCCTGCGTGATAATATAGGTGAATTTAATGAAAATGTAGAATCCCTGTGGGTGGAGATAAGGGGAAGGGGAAAAAATAATAAATTACTGATAGGTGTTTGTTATAAATCTCCAAAAATAATGGAAGCAATGGAGAATATTCTCGTAAAGCAAATAGATGAAGCTGCGACTCAAGGAGAAGTCATTATTATGGGGGACTTCAACTACCCTGAAATAGATTGGGGAACAGAAACCTGCAGTTCCAGCAAAGGTAATCGGTTTTTGACAACTATGAGAGACAATTACCTTTCACAACTGGTTCAGGACCCAACAAGAAGGGGGGCACTGCTAGACCTAATATTAACCAACAGGTCAGACCGCATATCAAACATAAGGGTTGGGGGTCACTTGGGAAATAGCGATCACAAAATAATACGTTTTCAAGTATATTTTAATAAGATTTGTAGTAGAGGGCTTACAAGGACACTAAATTTCAGGAGGGCAAATTTCCAATGGATGAGAGAGGATCTTGGTGCAATTAACTGGGACGATATACTGAGACATAAATATACACAAAGAAAATGGGAGACGTTTATTAGCATCCTGGATAGGACCTGTGCACAGTATATACCGTATGGGAATAAACATACTAGAAATAGGAGGAAACCAATATGGCTAAATAGAGCTGTAAGGGGCGCAATAAGTGACAAAAAGAAAGCATTTAGAGAATTAAAGGAAGTAGGTAGTGATGAGGCATTAAATAAATACAAAAAATTAAATAAATTCTGTAAAAAGCAAATCAAGGCAGCAAAGATTGAGACAGAGAGACTCATTGCCAGAGAGAGTAAAAATAATCCTAAAATATTCTTTAACTACATAAATAGTAAGAAACTAAAAAATGATAGTGTTGGCCCCCTTAAAAATAGTCTGGGTGAAATGGTGGATGAGGATGAGGAAAAAGCCAATATGCTAAATGACTTTTTTTCATCAGTATTTACACAAGAAAATCACATGGCAGACAAAATGACTAGTGATAAAAATTCCCAATTAAATGTCACCGGCTTAACCCAGCAGGAAGTGCGGCGGCGTCTAAAAATCACTAAAATTGACAAATCTCCGGGCCCGGATGGGATACACCCTCGAGTACTGCAGGAATTAAGTACAGTCATTGATAGACCATTATTTTTAATCTTTAGAGACTCCATAATAACAGGGTCTGTACCACAGGACTGGCGTATAGCAAATGTGGTGCCAATATTCAAAAAGGGGACAAAAACTGAACTCGGAAATTATCGGCCAGTAAGCTTAACCTCTACTGTGGGTAAAATCCTGGAGGGCATTCTAAGGGATGCTATACTGGAGTATCTGAAGAGGAATAACCTCATGACCCAGTATCAGCACGGGTTTACTAGGGACCGTTCATGTCAGACTAATTTGATCAGTTTCTATGAAGAGGTAAGTTCCGTATTGGACCAAGGGAACCCAGTGGATGTAGTGTATATGGACTTTTCAAAAGCTTTTGATACGGTGCCACACAAAAGGTTGATACATAAAATGAGAATAATGGGGATAGGGGAAAATATGTGCAAGTGGGTTGAGAGCTGGCTCAGGGATAGGAAACAAAGGGTGGTTATTAATGGAGCACACTCGGACTGGGTAGCGGTTAGCAGTGGGGTACCACAGGGGTCAGTATTGGGCCCTCTTCTTTTTAACATATTTATTAATGACCTTGTAGGGGGCATTCAGAGTAGAATTTCAATATTTGCAGATGACACTAAACTCTGCAGGGTAATTAATACAGAGGAGGACAATTTTATATTACAGGATGATTTATGTAAACTAGAAGCTTGGGCTGATAAATGGCAAATGAGCTTTAATGGGGATAAATGTAAGGTCATGCACTTGGGTAGAAGTAATAAGATGTATAATTGTGTGCTTAATTCTAAAACTCTGGGCAAAACCGTCAATGAAAAAGACCTGGGTGTATGGGTGGATGACAAACTCATATTCAGTGGCCAGTGTCAGGCAGCTGCTACAAAGGCAAATAAAATAATGGGATGCATTAAAAGAGGCATAGATGCTCATGAGGAGAACATAATTTTACCTCTATACAAGTCACTAGTTCGACCACACTTAGAATACGGTGCACAGTTCTGGTCTCCGGTGTATAAGAAAGACATAGCTGAACTAGAGCGGGTGCAGAGATGAGTGACCAGGGTTATTAGAGGACTGGGGGGTCTGCAATACCAAGATAGGTTATTACACTTGGGGCTATTTAGTTTGGAAAAACGAAGACTAAGCGGTGATCTTATTTTAGTGTATAAATATATGAGGGGACAGTACATAGACGTTTCTGATGATCTTTTTAATCATAGACCTGAGACAGGGACAAGGGGGCATCCTCTGCGTTTGGAGGAAAAAAGGTTTAAACATAATAACAGACGCGGATTCTTTACTGTAAGAGCAGTGAGACTATGGAACTCTCTGCCGTATGATGTTGTAATGAGTGATTCATTACTTAAATTTAAGAGGGGACTGGATACCTTTCTGGAAAAGTATAATGTTACAGAGTATATACACTAGATTCCTTGATAGGGCGTTGATCCAGGGAACTAGTCTGATTGCCGTATGTGGAGTCGGGAAGGAATTTTTTTCCCCAATGTGGAGCTTACTCTTTGCCACATGGTTTTTTTTTGCCTTCCTCTGGATCAACATGTTAGGGCATGTTAGGTTAGGCTATGGGTTGAACTAGATGGACTTATAGTCTTCCTTCAACCTTAATAACTATGTAACTATGTAACTATATGTCCACTTCCCCATCCCTTGCCCCTTGCCTTGCCCATTTTAAATGGACTACTGAAATATTTTAAAAGTTCACTACAAATGGATTAATTTTGGGAAAACTTATATGTGATGATCAGTATGCCTGAAAAGCAAGTATTTGGAGACCACAGAAACACTGTGCATCAGACGAATATACCAGAGTTTTTCAATATGTGGCCTTTTTTAAAAAAATAAAATTTTTCAACCACAAAATAATGAGTAGAACAAGGCTAGCAGACAAAAAATATAATGTATGCCTGCAAAGCGAGGATTTTGACACCACAGATACACCAGATGTCTGACGGAGATAACAGACTGTTTAAAGATATGCCATTTTTAAAAAAAATATTTTTTTCCAACCACTAGTGATGAGCAAACATGCTTGCTACTACTTAGTACTCGCCCGAGTATCACTATGCTCGGTATACTCGGCGAGCACCGAGTTTTTCGGCGGGAGCTTGGGTCTCTGCCCTGTAATTCTGGCGCTCTTTAGAGCGACAATGACAGTGCAGGGATTGTCAGTAATGCACTGTAATGCCGCAGCCATCTTTGTTGGGGCATTACAGTGATTGGCTGGCCGTACAGCGTCATCAGGTCTATAAGAGACCTGGCGCCGCACTGCTTGCCGCATTCTGCTCCGGACTTAGCTAGTGTAGGGAGAGCTGCTGCTGAGATAGGGTCAGAACTGTCCTTGTAATAGTTAGTGTAGGTATGCAACTTAATCTCCTGAGAAACTCCTTTTTAGGGCTAATTCTGGGGTCCCGAGATTTCAGCGCTAGGTAGGCAGGGGAGTCTAAGTGCACATATCCATATAAGTGAAAGGCCTGCAGGCACTGTAAGTGCGCACATAGCTCCCACTGCTCCCACTGCATCCCTCCCAAAGCTCCATTGCAGCTTTTTTTTCCCACACAGAAACGCTGCAGATCTGCAATTGAATTATAGTACAATGTAAATCAATGGCAAAAAAAAATGCTGTGCTGATGGTGCGGAAAAATCTGCACAGAAAACGCAGCAGATTCAAAAAAGGACCACATCAATTCTTTTGCAGATCTGCTGCGTTTCTGCACCCATTCCATAATAGAAATCTGCAGGGGGAAAAAAAGGAAGAAATCTGCACAAAAATCTGCAACGTGTGCACAGACCAAAAAAGGCGCAGATTCTGACCTGCGTTTTCTGCCAAGAAATGCAGACTCTGCACAGAAAATTCCACAGTCAAATCTGCAACGTGTGCACATAACCTAACTGTCTTCTGCTGCTGCTTATTTACTATATACCTAGCTGCAGTTTTCCTTTTTTTTTTTTTTAAATTCACTAAAAACCAAAAATAAAATGTATACAGTCTGTTATGTCAGACTGAGGCCTGGTGTATCTGTTTAAAAATCATAGTTTCGCAGGCATACGTAACATAATTCTGTGTGCTAGCCTTGTTCAATTTTGTATTTTGCTCCTTGTTCACACAGTGTGCAGTTAGTAGCTCTTTATTTGGTCTTGACTCATTTTCTTCCCTTTGCTTTGTTCACCTCCTAGGCTACAGATGAGTGAGGATTTATATCTTGTCCAATATATAGAAAAAGAAAATAAGAAGAGCTCCTTTTGCATGGACTTCGTAGGCCATCAGCTTACTACATCCCTCCTACCACCATACTGTTGTGGACTAACCCTTTTTAAATATCTGTCTTCTTGGTATGCTTGCTGCTATCGTAAACTTTGTATTTATGCATATTTATTTTTCTGTACTAAAATATGGCTCTAAATATGGCGATATATATTTGCCCTTTTTATATATATATGCTCTACGATTTTTGTGTACTTACTTACATGAGCTTGGAGCCTATATTGGCCCTATGTACTTGCATGTGGTCTGATACCTGGAGATCTGACATGCATTGTGTTAAATATTAATTGAATTATTCTTATTCTGTACTGAGCACATTGCTTCTTGCTGACATTACAAAAGCTATTTCTATATATATATATATATATATATATATATATATATATCAGAGTATAAGTCAACACCATATACAGAGGACACGTGGTCTGTGGGGCATATAAATAACGTCTCTTAGAAGGGTGTGGGGGTTTGTCACATGGGAGATGCCACCTCCTGCCTTCACGATCATTCTCTATAGACATCAGACAAGGAACAACAGCTGGTAGCCATGCCATGATGACTTCAGAGTTCACACAGACAGACGGTTTTACCATTCAGGCCCTAGGGAAAGATGAGTAACAAGACAAGCGCTGATATTTACACATGGACAATCTGTTCGTAACTATTTCATCTACTTTTATGTTTTGCTGCAATGTGGTTTTTCTGTGGACAATTCAATAAACCACTATACTTTTTATGAGAATACCATGACATTTTTCTTTAAGAGTAAGAACCTGGTGAATAGTCCTGATTAAATAAATGTGCAAAATAAGCATTTTTAACACATTGGAAACAGGGGAGGATTCCCGGATGGAATGGATTGATGTGGGGATTACCTATTTGGATGTATGGCCATTGTTTGGTTGCGCCGTGGTTAGCGCTTGTGCACTACCGGTTATCCTCTTGTATGCAGGGCTGCCATTAGGAATTTCGGGGCCCCATACTGGCAAAATTTTCGGGGCCCCCTAAAGACTCCACCCCCGCCCAACTCCAGCCCTGCCTCCACCCCTCGAACTGTACACAGCCCCGCCTCCACCCCTTGAACTGTAAACTGCCCCACCGCTGTCTCTTGGAAAAACTCCACTTGTCACCAATCACACATTAACAGTTCTCATCACCAGATCACACACATAGACAGCAGATTTTGTTTTGGCCAAAGGATTTTTTTAATCTGCCACAACGACAAGGTAGACTCTTTTGGCTGGGTCCTACTCTACTCTAACTTATTAAACATTTGTTAAAATATGCAATACAATTTAGGTATATATTTTTTATTTTTCAATTTTTCAAATGACCAATAATACCACATACAAGGGACAAATACCACAACACCATGACAAGACACCATATTATCACCACATAGTGACCTATAATACTACAGTGGGGCAAAAAAGTATTTAGTCAGTCAACAATAGTGCAAGTTCCACCACTTAAAAAGATGAGAGGTGTCTGTAATTTACATCATAGGTAGACCTCAACTATGGGAGACAAACTGAGAAAAAAAAATTCAGAAAATCATATTGTCTGTTTTTTAACATTTTATTTGCATATTATGGTGGAAAATAAGTATTTGGTCAGAAACAATGACAGAGGTCAAACGTTTTCTGTAAGTCTTCACAAGGTTGCCACACACTGTTGTTGGTATGTTGGCCCATTTCTCCATGCAGATCTCCTCTAGAGCAGTGATGTTTTTGGCTTTTCGCTTGGCAACACGGACTTTCAACTCCCTCCAAAGGTTTTCTATAGGGTTGATATCTGGAGACTGGCTAGGCCACTCCAGGACCTTGAAATGCTTCTTACGAAGCCACTCCTTCGTTGCCCTGGCGGTGTGCTTTGGATCATTGTCATGTTGAAAGACCCAGCCACGTTTCATCTTCAATGCCCTTGCTGATGGAAGGAGGTTTGCACTCAAAATCTCACGATACATGGCCCCATTCATTCTTTCATGTACCCGGATCAGTCGTCCTGGCCCCTTTGCAGAGAAACAGCCCCAAAGCATGATGTTTCCACCACCATGCTTTACAGTAGGTATGGTGTTTGATGGATGCAACTCAGTATTCTTTTTCCTCCAAACACGACAAGTTGTGTTTCTACCAAACAGTTCCAGTTTGGTTTCATCAGACCATAGGACATTCTCCCAAAACTCCTCTGGATCATCCAAATGCTCTCTAGCAAACTTCAGACGGGCCCGGACATGTACTGGCTTAAGCAGTGGGACACGTCTGGCACTGCAGGATCTGAGTCCATGGTGGCGTAGTGTGTTACTTATGGTAGGCCTTGTTACATTGGTCCCAGCTCTCTGCAGTTCATTCACTAGGTCCACCCGCGTGGTTCTGGGATTTTTGCTCACCGTTCTTGTGATCATTCTGACCCCACGGGGTGGGATTTTGCATAGAGCCCCAGATCGAGGGAGATTATCAGTGGTCTTGTATGTCTTCCATTTTCTAATTATTGCTCCCACTGTTGATTTCTTCACTCCAAGCTGGTTGGCTATTGCAGATTCAGTCTTCCCAGCCTGGTGCAGGGCTACAATTTTGTTTCTGGTGTCCTTTGACAGCTCTTTGGTCTTCACCATAGTGGAGTTTGGAGTCAGACTGTTTGAGGGTGTGCACAGGTGTCTTTTTATACTGATAACAAGTTTAAACAGGTGCCATTACTACAGGTAATGAGTGGAGGAAAGAGGAGACTCTTAAAGAAGAAGTTACAGGTCTGTGAGAGCCAGAAATCTTGATTGTTTGTTTCTGACCAAATACTTATTTTCCACCATAATATGCAAAAAAAATGATAAAAAAACAGACAATGTGATTTTCTGGATTTTTTTTTCTCAGTTTTTCTCCCAGAGTTGAGGTCTACCTATGATGTAAATTACAGATGCCTCTCATCTATTTAAGTGGTGGAACTTGCACTATTGCTGACTGACTAAATACTTTTTTGCCCCACTGTATCTACAAGGAACAAATGCAGGCACACCATGTACAGACCACATATTACCGCCACAGTGACCGAACACTATCACATACAAGGGACAAATACCACCGCAGCATGTACAGACCACATATTACCACCACATAGTGACCAAATAATAGCACATACAAGGAACAAATACAGCCACACCATGACTAGACAACATATTACCACCACATTGTGACTGAATAGTACAATACTGATCATTAATTAAAAAAATACTATCACCATAAGTGCCATTATACATAGGAGATCTGTACTTAGTATGCAGTGCCTGTGTACAGGTAATACAGTGGTCACAGGTGCCATTATACACAGGAGCTCTATATATAGTGTCAGTGTACAGGTAATACAGAAATCACCAGTGACATTATACACAGGAGCTCTGTATATAGGGTACAGTGTACATGTAATACAGTGACCACTAGTGACATTATACAAAGGAGCTCTGTATATAGTAAAACCACATATAACCCTTTCTATAATTAGAAACTAGAAAGAAGGTCCGAGAGTATTTATGTAAAAAATCTAACAAATTTTATTCAATCAAAAGATAGTAAAAAATTGGATTACAAAATGACACTTGTTATGAAAGGTAATTCAGTACCACAATGGACATAGAGGTCAGCGCACATACAGTGACCTGGCAATAACCCAAAAAACAAGAACGAGCTCTGAGACGTGGGAACTCTGTTGACCGCAATCCCTAATCCTCTCCAACCACACTAAAGGCAGCCATGGATTGCGCCTAATGCTCCCTATGCAACTCGGCACGGCCTGAGAAACTAGCTAGCCTGAAGATAGAAAATAAGCCTACCTTGCCTCAGAGAAATACCCCAAAGGAAAAGGCAGCCCCCACATATAATGACTGTGAGTTAAGATGAAAAGACAAACGTAGAGATGAAATAGATTTAGCAAAGTGAGGCCCAACTTTCTGAACAGAGCAAGGATAGGAAAGGTAACTTTGCGGTCAACACAAAACCCTACAAAAACCACGCAAAGGGGGCAAAAAGACCCTCCGTACCGAACTAACGGCACGGAGGTACACCCTCTGTGTCCCAGAGCTTCCAGCAAGCAGGAAAAAACAAATTGACAAGCTGGACAGAAAAAAACAGCAAACAAATAGCAAAGAGGAACTTAGCTATGCAGAGCAGCAGGCCACAGGAATGATCCAGGAGGAAACAGGTCCAATACTAGAACATTGACTGGAGGCCAGGATCAAAGCACTAGGTGGAGTTAAATAGAGCAGCACCTAACGACTTCACCACATCACCTGAGGAAGGAAACTCAGAAGCCGCAGTACCACTTTCCTCCACCAACGGAAGCTCACAGAGAGAACCAGCCGAAGTACCACTTGTGACCACAGGAGGGAGCTCTGCCACAGAATTCACAACAGTACCCCCCCCTTGAGGAGGGGTCACCGAACCCTCACCAGAGCTCCCAGGACGACCAGGATGAGCCATATGAAAGGCATGAACAAGATCGGGAGCATGGACATCAGAGGCAAAGACCCAGGAATTATCTTCCTGAGCATAACCCTTCCACTTAACCAGATACTGGAGTTTCCGCCTTGAAACACGAGAATCCAAAATCTTCTCCACAATATACTCCAACTCCCCCTCCACCAAAACCGGGCAGGAGGATCAACAGATGGAACCATTGGTGCCACGTATCTCCGCAACAATGACCTATGGAATACGTTATGTATGGAAAAAGAATCTGGAAGGGTCAGACGAAAAGACACAGGATTAAGAACCTCAGAAATCCTACACGGACCAATAAAACGAGGTTTAAACTTAGGAGAGGAAACCTTTATAGGAATATGACGAGAAGATAACCAAACCAAGTCCCCAACCCGAAGTCGGGGACCCACACAGCGTCTGCGATTAGCGAAACGTTGAGCCTTCTCCTGGGACAAAGTCAAATTGTCCACTACATGAGTCCAAATCTGCTGCAACCTGTCCACCACAGTATCCACACCAGGACAGTCCGAAGACTCAACCTGCCCTGAAGAGAAACGAGGATGGAACCCAGAGTTGCAGAAAAACGGTGAAACCAAGGTAGCCGAGCTGGCCCGATTATTAAGGGCGAACTCAGCCAAAGGCAAAAAGGACACCCAGTCATCCTGATCAGCAGAAACAAAGCATCTCAGATATGTTTCCAAGGTCTGATTGGTTTGTTCGGTCTGGCCCGGCTCAGATACACCCGGAGAGTCGGGCACAAAACTCCTAGACAGAGCATCCGCCTTCACATTTTTAGAGCCCGGAAGGTATGAAATCACAAAGTCAAAACGGGCAAAAAACAACGACCAACGAGCTTGTCTAGGATTCAACCGCTTGGCGGACTCGAGATAAGTCAAGTTCTTATGATCAGTCAAGACCACCACGCGATGCTTAGCTCCTTCAAGCCAATGACGCCACTCCTCGAATGCCCACTTCATGGCCAGCAAATCTCGATTGCCCACATCATAATTTCGCTCAGCAGGCGAAAACTTCCTGGAAAAGAAGGCGCATGGTTTCATCACCGAGCAATTAAAACTTCTCTGCGACAAAACAGCCCCTGCTCCAATCTCAGAAGCATCAACCTCGACCTGGAACGGAAGCGAAACATCTGGTTGACAAAACACAGGGGCAGAAGAAAAACGACGCTTCAACTCTTGAAAAGCTTCCACCGCAGCAGAAGACCAATTGACCAAATCAGCACCTTTCTTGGTCAAATCGGTCAGTGGTTTAGCAATACTAGAAAAATTGCAGATGAAGCGACGATAAAAATTAGCAAAGCCCAGGAACTTTTGCAGACTTTTCAGAGATGTCGGCTGAGTCCAATTATGGATGGCTGGGACCTTAACAGGGTCCATCTCGATAGTAGAAGTGGAAAAGATGAACCCCAAAAATGAAACCTTCTGAACACCAAAGAGACACTTTGATCCCTTCACAAACAAAGAATTAGCACGCAGGACCTGAAACACCGTTCTGACCTGCTTCACATGAGACTCCCAATCATCCGAGAAGATCAAAATGTCATCTAAGTACACAATCAGGAATTTATCCAGGTACTCTCGGAAGATGTCATGCATAAAGGACTGAAACACTGATGGAGCATTGGCAAGTCCGAATGGCATTACTAGATACTCAAAATGGCCCTCGGGCGTATTAAATGCAGTTTTCCACTCATCGTCTCGCTTAATACGCACAAGATTATACGCACCACGAAGATCTATCTTGGTGAACCAACTAGCCCCCTTAATCCGAGCAAACAAATCAGATAACAATGGCAAGGGGTACTGAAATTTAACCGTGATCTTATTTAGAAGGCGGTAATCTATACAAGGTCTCAGTGAACCATCCTTCTTGGCTACAAAAAAGAACCCTGCTCCTAATGGCGACGATGACGGGCGAATATGCCCCTTCTCCAAAGACTCCTTCACATAACTCCGCATAGCGGCGTGCTCAGGCACAGATAAATTAAACAGTCGACCTTTAGGGAATTTACTACCAGGAATCAAATCGATAGCACAATCACAATCCCTATGCGGAGGTAGGGTATCGGACTTGGGCTCATCAAATAAATCCCGGTAATCAGACAAGAACTCAGGAACCTCAGAAGGGGTGGATGACGAAATAGTCAGAAATGGGACATCACCATGTACCCCCTGACAACCCCAGCTGGACACAGACATGGATTTCCAATCTAATACTGGATTATGGACTTGTAGCCATGGCAACCCCAACACGACCACATCATGCAGATTATGCAACACCAGAAAGCGAATAACCTCCTGATGTGCAGGAGCCATGCACATGGTCAGCTGGGTCCAGTACTGAGGCTTATTCTTGGCCAAAGGCGTAGCATCAATTCCTCTCAATGGAATAGGACACTGCAAGGGCTCCAAGAAAAACCCACAACGCCTAGCATACTCCAAGTCCATCAAATTCAGAGCAGCGCCTGAGTCCACAAATGCCATGACAGAATACGATGACAAAGAGCAGATCAAGGTAACAGACAGAAGAAATTTTGACTGTATCGTACCAATGGTGGCAGACCTAGCGAACCGCTTAGTGCCCTTAGGACAATCAGAGATAGCATGAGTGGAATCACCACAGTAGAAACACAGCCCATTCAGACGTCTGTGTTCTTGCCGTTCAACTCTGGTCAAAGTCCTATCGCACTGCATAGGCTCAGGTTTAAGCTCAGGTAATACCGCCAAATGGTGCACAGATTTACGCTCGCGCAAGCGTCGACCGATCTGAATGGCCAAAGACATAGACTCATTCAGACCAGCAGGCATAGGAAATCCCACCATGACATCCTTAAGGGCTTCAGAGAGACCTTTTCTGAAAATAGCTGCGAGCGCACCTTCATTCCACTGAGTGAGTACGGACCACTTTCTAAATTTCTGACAATATACCTCTATTTCATCCTGACCCTGACACAGAGCCAGCAAATTCTTCTCTGCCTGATCCACAGAATTAGGCTCATCGTACAGCAATCCGAGCGCCAGGAAAAATGCATCGATATTACTTAATGCAGGATCTCCTGACGCAAGAGAAAATGCCCAGTCCTCAGGGTCGCCACGCAAAAAAGAAATAACGATCCTAACTTGTTGAACTGGGTCACCAGAGGAGCGAGGTTTCAAAGCCAGAAATAGTTTACAATTATTTTTGAAACTCAGAAATTTAGTTCTATCTCCAAAAAACAAATCAGGAATAGGAATTCTCGGTTCTAACATAGAATTCTGAACCACAAAGTCTTGAATACTTTGTATTCTTGCCGTGAGCTGATCCACACATGAAGACAGACCTTTAATGTCCATTGCTACACCTGTGTCCTGAACCACCCAAATGTCTAGGGGAAAAAAAAGGCAAAACAGTGCAAAGAAAAAAAAATGGTCTCAGAACTTCTTTTTTCCCTCTATTGAGAATCATTAGTACTTTGGGCCTCCAGTACTGTTATGAAAGGTAATTCAGTACCACAATGGACATAGAGGTCAGCGCACATACAGTGACCTGGCAATAACCCAAAAAACAAGAACGAGCTCTGAGACGTGGGAACTCTGTTGACCGCAATCCCTAATCCTCTCCAACCACACTAAAGGCAGCCGTGGATTGCGCCTAACGCTCCCTATGCAACTCGGCACGGCCTGAGAAACTAGCTAGCCTGAAGATAGAAAATAAGCCTACCTTGCCTCAGAGAAATACCCCAAAGGAAAAGGCAGCCCCCACATATAATGACTGTGAGTTAAGATGAAAAGACAAACGTAGAGATGAAATAGATTTAGCAAAGTGAGGCCCAACTTTCTGAACAGAGCAAGGATAGGAAAGGTAACTTTGCGGTCAACACAAAACCCTACAAAAATCACGCAAAGGGGGCAAAAAGACCCTCCGTACCGAACTAACGGCACGGAGGTACACCCTCTGCGTCCCAGAGCTTCCAGCAAGCAGGAAAAAACAAATTGACAAGCTGGACAGAAAAAAACAGCAAACAAATAGCAAAGAGGAACTTAGCTATGCAGAGCAGCAGGCCACAGGAACGATCCAGGAGGAAACAGGTCCAATACTAGAACATTGACTGGAGGCCAGGATCAAAGCACTAGGTGGAGTTAAATAGAGCAGCACCTAACGACTTCACCACATCACCTGAGGAAGGAAACTCAGAAGCCGCAGTACCACTTTCCTCCACCAACGGAAGCTCACAGAGAGAACCAGCCGAAGTACCACTTGTGACCACAGGAGGGAGCTCTGCCACAGAATTTACAACAGACACTAATAGCAGGGATATAGGGGATACTAAAGGTTATATCCATATAAAAATATCAAAATATCAATAATATTACATGAAAATGCACTAGAAATATACTAAATCCTCATAAGATTGGTATCAACAGGGATCCTAGTAGATAGAAAATTAGACATAATCAGTAAGGCTAATTGCAGCAACAACAATGTCTCTCATATAGATATATATAGTTAATCAGTCAAGTCTGAAATAGAAGGGTCATGCTGCATGTTTCAGCTGGAAATAAAGTGCAATAGTGCGTACTACTTGTATGTAACATAGGTACTTAAGTGCAGAGATAACTGACACATGATAAAGTAGTGTAACTTAAATGGAAATGTAGATGGTAAGTAGTAGATCCCCACCTGCCCCAGAGACCTGGTCGTTGCAGTATGGCACTCTGCCGCTAAGGGGAGTAGCGGTACGTCTGATGGCACTAAGGAGTTCTCCTGACCAGGTATCACCAGAACACATTACACTTCACACTCTGGCCACTAGGGGGAGAAAAAGGCTTTATTTATTGGGCCACTCCTCACACTGGTAAAACTAGGGGCTGGGGAGGAAGTTAGTCAGAAGCTGACTGGGTTGGAACCAGGCAACATCCCGTGGCAGGGGGTGTTGCAGGGAGAAGGCACAGGGGGGCCCCTGTCGGGCGTGGGAACCTGGCAGATGCCTAGCGAACAGAACAGAACGTAACGGAACCGCGCCTGCACACCCTGCGGCGGTATCTTAAGAAAGAGACACGAAGGGAAGGATATTGTGGAACCGTGTAAACAAGATCAAGCACAAAGGAGAGCCAGTAAGAGTCGTGCCGAGAGAGAGAGAGGCAACATCTTACTGAGGCGTGTAGTCGGTGGCCGGAACACCGTAGGAGTAACTGACTTCAGGCCTTACTTCAAACTCTGCTGGACAGTTAGTCATAGGTTGGCTGTCTACCTTACTACACCTATGAAGACATAAGGGGCAACATTGGGAGAGGGGCGTCTCTAGGGTCCCGGAAGACCTCCAAGCCTTCCCGTCATACGGGTGGCGTCCTAGCCATAACATACCTGGGGAACGTTAGAAATTAGTAACATCTGGAACCAAAGAACGAGAGAGAGAGCTGTAGAGAACGAACGAACGAGAACAGCAGTTGTGAGGACTATTCCGAATGCTCAGCAGGATAGGACTACAACACACAGGCGCTATTGGTAGGCAACGATTTCCATCTGTGAAGGAAACTCTGGATGTGCCCATTGGACCGGCCGGTCTCTGAGAGCCCTGTTAAACGGACTCTGGATAGAGGATCCTGAAGCCTTCAGTAAAGAGGTAAAGAGACTGCAACCTTGTGTCCTCATTATTGACTGTACCTCACACCATCACCATCCACTTAGCTGGGAAGCCCTGGGGACATACTTCACATGTGAGAAGGTATACCATCCAGCTGCCATTCCATCACCCCAGTGGACCCCATAGCAGCGTCGGTCACCCTGACCGAACACCACAGGTGGCATCACGAACCCCTGACAGACTTCTTTACTGCTTTCATTGGACGCCCCTTAGCAGGGTTGCGGACCGGGTCTAGCCACCGTGACAGCCTCAGAACCGAACCAGAGAGGCCCGGTACCGAAACGCGTGGCCCTGTGTCTGGGGGCGCTCCACACATAAATAAAGCATATCAGGGAGACTAAGTGCAAAAAGTCCAAGCTTACATACAAGCTGTACTAATTGTATAAATTATAAAATTATAAAAAGTATGCCCGGAATATGTGTAAGAAAAGGATATAAAAATTATATATAAATATAAATGTGCTATATATGTATGATAATGTGCCTAATTAAATGTGAGCTATCTTAGTGTTAGTGTAAAATTCTGATAGTTATTATAGTTAGGAATAATATAAGTAATTAAAATGTGAATATAATATATAATGATAATATATGTGAGTGATATTATATTGTGAAAAAATGATATATGTGGTAATTAACAAAGCCCAGTATACGAATAAACATAAAACATACATACATATATTAATAACTTGTCCAAATAACAGAAATTATATTCTGCGTGCAGAACATAGCATAAGATTTTGCTAGCCAGCTAATACGGCATTCCAGATTCAACATAAAATGTCCATTGAATATTAATGTGTCGATGTCTTGGGGATTTTTCAATCCATAAGATAGAACTTCAGGTAAGTCATATTGATAGTCATATCTGAAGAATTCTTCCTCACCGCAACGGAAGACACAAGGCAGAGCACATCAACGATTACAAATAAATCTGGTCTATAGCCATAATTTCGAGCCCTCTAGCATCCGAATTATGAAATGCCCTGAAGTGGCGAGGGATGGTCTTGAGTTGTTCATCTTGTTTGACGTCTTTAGATTTTTCGATGTCCCGTACATGTTCTCTTATTCGTATGCGTAGTTCTCTTGTGGTCATGCCGATATATATTATATTATATATATGAATTATAGATATGAATTTTAAATTTATTACACATATTTCTGGCATGCGGCCTATAGTTTACACAATTAGTATAGCTAGTATGTATTCATAAATTTCTTGCATTTAGCTCCAGCAGTATGCTTTATTTATAGGCACATACAATTCCCGCTGATCGGCAGTCAGTACGCATGCTCAGATCCTCTGCACTCAGCCTTCCAGATATGCTCTTCTGGTATACACACGTGATCCCCGCTGCTTAGCAGTGGTGGATGGCGTGCGTTCCATTTAGCGTGGGCAGAAGTGCTCCTACGTAGTGCGGCGACATCTACGCATGCGCCACCTAGACTGACGTCAGGCGGAACACAAGATCTGATTGGCTCCTTGAGCTATTTATACCGACACACACGCGTTAGTAAACCACTCCCCCTGAAGAAGACCGGCGAAACGTGCGTTTAGGCGTCAGGTGGGGATCTACTACTTACCATCTACATTTCCATGTAAATTATACTATTTTATCATGTGTCAGTTATCTCTGCACTTAAGTACCTATGTTACATACAAGTAGTACGCACTATTGCACTTTATTTCCGGCTGAAACATGCAGCATGACCCTTCTATTTCAGACTTGACTGATTAATTATATATATCTATATGAGAGACATTGTTGTTGCTGCAATTAGCCTTACTGATTATGTCTAATTTTCTATCTACTAGGATCCCTGTTGATACCAATCTTATGAGGATTTAGCATATTTCTAGTGCATTTTCATGTAATATTATTGATATTTTGATATTTTTATATGCATATAACCTTTAGTATCCACTATATCCCTGCTATTAGTGTCATTCTGTAATCCAATTTTTTACTATCTTTTGATTAAATAAAATTTGTTAGATTTTTTTACATAAATACTCTCGGACCTTCTTTCTAGTTTCTAATTATAGAAAGGGTTATATGTGGTTATAGTGCTCTGTATATATTGTATAGTGTACAGATAATTTAGTGATCACCAGTGACATTATACACAGGAGCTTTGTATACAGTATACAGTGTATGGTGTCAGTGTACAGGTAATACACTGACTCAGCAGTGACGTCCCTAGCTGAAGTCCTTCATCTTTGCGTTTCTTTTTAATCCAGCGCAGACTGCCATCACTTCTTTCAGCCAGGACTCGTCTCTGCATAAAATAACACAGTTATCTAGAGCATCGCTTCCATAGCACATTCCCCACTTTTTCCCTTTCTCCTACACATCTGAATACAGAAGTTCATCCACCATTAATATATAATTAGTTATTATGCAACCCACCATTCCAAATATAAATTATAATCCGCCACTGTGCTCCAACTATCTGTACATAACCACTTTCCCTATTTAATATATAAATATGTACCTCCCGCTCTAACCCTTACCCCTATTCATTATAGTTACATGCCCCTTTTGCCTCAATTGATCGTCATGTCTTCTCTCTCTCCCACTCTCTATTCATTATCAACTGCTCTTCCCCACCCTCAAAATTCATTATTTGCTCTCCCCCACCTTCAATACACCATTTCCTCTCCACACCCCCACCTTCAATTCAATTGCCGTCCGCCGTCCCTCACACTCACGTGATGTGCAGTCCCCATCACCACCACTTCATCATTTGCAGTCCACCTTACTTCATCATTTAGTCCCCTATCCCCCTTCACTTCATCTGAAGTCCCCTTATTTCATCATTTGCAGCCCCCTATCATTTCATCATGTGCAGTACCCCCTCAAACACAATTCATCATCTGCAGTCTCCATCACTCCCACATCATCATTTGCAGCCCCCATCATTTGCAATCCCCATCACCCCCACATCATCATTTGCAGTTGACATCACCCCCACTTCATAATTTGCAGTCCCCATCATCCCCACATCTTCATTTGCAGTCCCCATCACCCCACATCATCATTTGCAGTCCCCATCACCCCCACATCATCATTTGCAGTCCCCATCACCCCCACTTCATCATTTGCAGTCCCCTATCCCCCTATGTTTTTTTTTTGGCTGCAGCTGATGCACACTTGGTATGCTTTTGTTTAATTGCAACTTGTATATATTGCACTTTATTATAACCACGGAGCATCTGACCTTGAGAAAGACACCCTGTTGTGTCGATACAAGTGGGTTTAGCACCTACTCTGACTGTTCTGCCACATGGGGGCGACCATGACCTTAGAATAGGGTAAAGTATTTGGTCTTACTGGTTCATTGGTATCTCAAATGGCAATCTCTCTATCTTTATGCCTCATTTTGCCTTTTGCCTTTAGGATCAGAATCGTCCTTGTAAGGCCGGAGTCACACACAGTGTATAAACAATCTGTCCGATTTTGTCTGCTGAGAATCGCACAAATGTTCTCCGTATGGTAATCCGTATCCGTGTGCAATGCTAGGATGCTTTTTTTTCTCATCCGTATGGTGAGATTTTCTCACACACTTGCAAAATGAGCAAATAATGGCTGAGCCTTTCCTGTCACTTGCCAATGCCTGAGAATTTCTCGCAAGTCACACTGATGGTCCGTGTGCTGTGCTATTTTTTCTCACACCCATAGACTTGCATTGGTGTTTCTCAGCTGAGATACGCGGACAATCGCAGCATGCAGCGATTTCATTCGCATGCGTAATACGGACGAGAAAAAAACGGATGATAGGAGCAGCCCCATAGATTAACATTGGTCCGAGTTCTATGCGATTTTTTATCGCTTACTACTCGTCTGTATTACAGACAAGTGCGACTCCGGCTTAATAGTTAGTGCAGGTCTGCAACTGTTAATTCCACATCTCCTGAGAAATCAACAGGCAAATTCTGGGGTCCCGAGATTTCAGCGCTAGGTAGGCAGGGGAGTCTAAGTGCACATATCAATATCAGTGCAAGGCCTGCAGGCACTGTAAGTGCGTACATAGCTCCCACTGCATACTTCCCAAAGCTCCATAACTGTCTTTTGCTGCTGCTTATTTACTATATACCTAGCTGCAGTTTTCCTTTTTTCTTTTTTTTCCTTTTTAAATTCACTAAAAACCAAAAATAAAATGTATACAGTCTGTTATGTCAGACTGAGGCCTGGTGTATCTGTTTAAAAATCATGGTTTCGCTGTCATACGTAACATAATTCTGTGTGCTAGCCTTGTTCTACTCTTTTAAAAAAAAAAATCCCCAGAAAGCTGAAAACAAATTAATACAGTTTGTTATGTCAGGCTGAGGCCTGGTGTTTCTGTGTTTGAACAATCGTATTTCCGCAGGCATACGTAGCATAGTTCTGTGTGCTAGCCTTGTTCCATTTTTTGTTTTTTCTTAAATTCACAAGTGATGAGCAAACGTGCTTGCCACTACTCATTACTCGCTCGAGTATCAGTGTACTCGCCGAGCACCGAGCATTTCCGGGATTATTCGGCGGTAACTGCTGTATCCACCCAGCATTTTTGGCGGACTTTAGAGACCCAATCGCTGCAGGGATTGTCTGCCAGGCCATGAAATGCCGCAGCCATCTATGTTGTGCTCATGCAGTGATTGGCTGGGCTGCACAGCATCATCACGAGTGTAAGAGACCTGATGCCGCCCTGCTCGCCGCATTCTGCTCCGGACTTAGCTAGTGTAGGGAGAGCTGCTGCCGAGATAGTGACAGAATCGTGCTTTTAAGGCCGGAGTCACACTGCAGCGAGATACGGCCGAGTCTCGCAGGTTAAAAACAAGCTCTGGCACCGGCACTCCAGAGCGGAGCGTGCAGCTCCATGTATTGCTGTGTGGCCGCACGCTCTGCTCCGGAGTGCCGGTGCTAGAGCTTGTTTTTTACCTGTGAGACTCGGACGTATCTCGCTGTGTGTGATCCCGGCCTAATACTTAGTGCAGGTCTGCAACTGTTAATTCCACAACTCCTGAGTAAGCAACCATCCTTTTAAGGGCTAATTCGTGGGTTCCGATATTGCAGCGCTAGGTAGGCAGGGCACAGCATATCCACATCAGTGCAAGGCCAGCAGGCACTCTATTTGCGTACATAGCTCCAGCTGCATCCCTCCCAAAGCTCCATAACTGTCTGCTGCAGCTTATTCACTATATACCTAGTTGCAGTTTTCTTTTTTTTTTTTTTCTTTTTTCCAAAAATTCACCCCCCCAAAAAAATATACAGTCTGTTATGTCAGAGTGAGTCCTGGTGCATCTGTAGAAAAATCATAGTTTGTCAGGCATATGTAGCATAGATGTGTGTGCTAGCCGTGTTCTACTATTTTTTTTTTTTTATAAAAAACATAAGCCCCCCCCCCCAAAAAAAAAAAAAAAAAAATTAATACAGTGTGTTATGTCAGGCTGAGTCTTGGTGTTTCTTTTTTTTTTTTAATCATATTTCAGCAGTGGCATAGTTCTGTGTGGTAGCCTTGTGCCAAATTTCAAAAAAGGCCTCATATATCTTCGTGCTCCAAGTTTGGGCACCTTAGGCTTTGGGCACCTTAGGCTTAGGTTTTCCACTGTTTTTGCAGTCTATGACTCTACTTATATACAGCACTATTTTGCAGACCCCCCAAAAAATACAGGCCACATATTTGGCAGTGTTATATTTTTGTGACAGGCCTCATATCTGCGTGCTCCAAGTTTGGGCATTGTAGCCCGGTTTCCCACTTTTTTGCTGTCTGTTACTCTACTTATATACACCACTATTTTGCATTAAGAAAATACAGGTAACATATTTGGCAGTGTGGTATTTCTGTGACGGGCCTCATATATCTGCGTGCTCCAAGTTTGGGCATTGTAGGCTGGTTTCCCACTGTTTTTGCTGTCTGTTACTCTACTTATATACAGCACTATTTTGCATTTAGAAAATTCTACAACACCCCAAACAAAATTTAATATAGTCTTTTATGTCAGGCTGAGGCCTGGTGTTTGTGTTTGAAAAATCGTAGCTTTGCAGGCATACTGATCAGATATAATTTAGCTCCAAATAAATACATTTGTGTTGAGCTTTACAAATAGTGCATTTGTCCATTTAAAATGGGCAAGAGATGGGGAAGTGAATGTGATGCTGATGGTGCATGCAAAGGACGAGGCCGTGGCCAAGGTGAAAGTAGGCCACAACAAAGACCCACAACTTCTCGCTTGACCTTCCTGTCCCAGTTTCTAGGGGACCGCAGCACACCACTATTGAAGCCAGAACAGTGTGAAACGGTTGTTGGTTGGATAGTGGATAATGCTTCCAGTCACTTAGTTACCACCAACATGTCTGAGTAGTCGTGAGTGTGGCCCAGATATTCCTCACCCTGATCCTCCTTCTTCCCACCATGCCAAGTGCCCTGAGACAACTGATCTATACTTGGACACTCTTAAGAGCTGTTCAGTTTTCCCTTTCAAGATTCCTGACTCTCAGCCATCAACTTGAAATGGTGCGAGATGAGATTGCATGTAGCGATGCCCAAAGCTTTGGCCAGCCATGGTCACACGAAGGCAATGGTGGGAAGTGTCACAAGAAGTGGACGATGAAGAGACACAATTGAAAAATGTTAGGAGGAGGAGCAGGGTGCGGATGTGGAAGACGAGGTGGTGGATGACATAGTGACTGACCCAACCTGGCAGGAGGACATGCAGAGCGAGGACAGCAGCACACATGGGGAAGGAGGCATATCCCCACAACAGGAAGGAAGAAGCAGTGTGGTGGCCACAGACAGAAGGCGTGCATCCGTTCCCTGTAACACTAACTTGAGGGAAGTTGCCATTCCAACTGTTAGTTCTTCCTATCATGACCCTGTCAGCAATGGCGCGCTGCCACGGCAGAGCAGGGTGACTCACCCACACTGCGGGAGAGCCCGGGGTCAGTTGGCACAGGGAAAGCTCAGGCAGACGGGACCTGCGCAGCGTGCTGAAGGTAGCAGAAATCAGAAGGACCTACGATCATGTGACCACAGGGGGCGGGGCTTAGCGTCCTGCTACTGGAGATAAGTGCAGGATTCTACAGGCACCCTGAAATAGAGGAAAGGAAAACTCAAGTCGTACAAACAGGGGTCAGACACGGAGAGGGCGGCATGGTACAGAAGGGGCGAGCAGAGAATAGTCAGAATGTAAGCAAGTGGTCATACACAGAGATAGCAGCGCAGTACAAAAGGGACAGAGAGAACTCTAAATGGGGACAGAACCAGATCAGAACCATACAAGCATAAAGTAGGACAGGCACAAAGCACAGGCACAAAACACAGGCACAACAGGGTCACACACACTCGGCCAAGAGTAAGAGTATAAGCGACAGAGGATGGCTCCACAATGAGGCTATAAAAAGCCTCCCAGAATCCCAGAGTGAGGCCATCCAAGTTAACCCTAAAACCACCTAATCCCAGAAACTCAGCAGACCATGACACTTCCCAAGTCTGGTTATTTTTTAAAGGCTCTGCCGATAACCCCAAACAGGCCATTTGCAGCACCTGCCATGTCCGTATCAGCAGGGGTAACAAAACTACCAGCCTAACTACCACCAGCATGATCAGGGACATGTCAGCAAAGCACCCAACTTTTTGGGCCAAACCCCAGGCTCCAGGAACACTGTCTGCAAGTGACTCCACTGCTTCATCCACTATTTTGCGTAGAAGCCAATCCTTAGTCCACTGTGCATGTGAAGATGCCTCTAGCCCTGCACCTGTTGTTGCCCACATTCAAGCAGCACCATCATCATGCCAGTCCACATTATCCCAGCACAGCCTTCAGTTGTCTATACCCCAGTCTTTGGAACACCAGCAGAAATACCCAGCCAACGCCCAACAGGGTACAGTACTAAATTCTAACATTTCTCTTCTGCTTACTGTCGAAATTTTGCCTTTTAAGCTCGTTGAGATGCAAGTTTACTGCAACCTGATGGCGGTAGCCGTCCCAAGTACTCGGTGTCCAGTTGCCACTATTTCTCCCAGTGTGCCATATCAGCAATATACCAGCATGTGTCCCACAACATTACCCGTGCCCTCAACAATGCTTTTACTGGGAAAGTCCAACTAACCACGGACACGTGGACAAGTGCTTGTGGCCAGGGATGGCACATCTCACTGACGGGACACTATGTTAATATAGTGGAAGCCGGGACCCAGTCGGACCTTGGGATGGAACACATCCTCCCCATACCAAGGATTGCGGCCCCTATGTCAATCAGGGTTGCCCCCACAGTGTACAGCTCCTGCACCTCCTCCTCTTCAGCCTCCATCTCTGAAATCAACACATCAGTCAGAGGCTGTAAGCACTGCAGCACTGCTTCAGCCAAGTGGCAACAGGCTGTGATGAAACTAATCTGCATAGGTGACAAACCGCACAATGCAGAAGAGTTGTGGATATCGCTGAAAGAGCAGTCAGATATTTGGATGACACAGCTGAAGCTACAGCCAGGCATGGTCATGTGTGACAATGGCCGGAACCTGGTGGCGGCTCTGAGATAAGGTGAGCTCACACACATACTTTGCCTGGCCCATGTGCTTAACCTCATTTTATGAAAAGCTACTGGAGCGCCCCCAGACACAGGGCCACGAGTTCTCGGTACCGGGCCACTCTGGTTCGGTTCTGAGGCTGTCACGGTGGCTAGACCCGGTCAGTGACCCTGCTAAGGGGCATCCAGTGAAGGGATTTGTACAGTCTGTCAATGGTTCGTGACGCCACCTGTGGTGTTCGGTCAGGGTGACCAACGCTGCTGTGGGGTCCACTGGGGTGATGGAATGGCAGCTGGATGGTATAACTTCCCACAGGTGAAGTATGTCCCCAGGGCTTCCCAGTAAGGTGGATGGTGATGATGTAAGGCGCAGCCAATAACGAGGACACAAGGTTGCAGTCTCTTTACCTCTTTACTGAAGGCTTCAGGATCCTCAACCCAGAGTACGTTCAACAGGGCTCTCTGAGACCGGCCGGTGCGATGGGCACATCCAGAGTTTCCCTCGCAAATGGAAATCGTTGCCTACCAATAGCGCTTGTGTGTTGTAGTCCTACCCTGCTGAATATTCGGAATAGTCCTCACAACTGCTGTTCTCGTTCGTTCGTTCTCTACAGCTTTCTCTCTCTCTCTCGTTTTTTGGTTCCAGATGTTGCTAGTTTCTAACGTCCCCCAGGTATATTTTGGCTAGGACGCCACCCGTTTGACGGGAAGGCTTGGAGGTCTTCCGGGACCCTAGAGATGCCCCTCTCCCAATGTTGCCCCCTATGTCTTCGTAGGTGTAGAAGGTAGACAGCCAACCTATAATCAACTGTCCAGCGGAATTTGAAGTAAGGCCTGAAGTCAGTTACTCCTACGGTGATCCGGCCACCGACTACGCGCCTCAGTAAGATGTTGCCTTCCTCTCTCGGCACGACTCTTACTGGCTCTCCTTTGTGCTGATCTCGTTTCCACGTTTCCACAATATCCTTCACTTCGTGTCTCTTTCTTAGGATACCGCCGCAAGGTGTGCAGGCGCGGTTCCGTTACGTTCTGTTCTGTTCGCTAGGCCCCTGCCAAGTTCCCACGCCTGACAGGGACCCCCCTGTGTCTTCTCCCTGCAACACCCCCTGCCACGGGATGTTGCCTGGTTCAAACCCAGTCAGCTTCTGATTAACTTCCTCCCCAGCCCCTAGTTTTACCAGTGTGAGGAGTGGCCCAATAAATAAAGCCTTTTGCTCCCCCTAGTGGCCGGAGTGTGAAGTGTAATGTGTTCTGGTGATACCTGGTCAGGATAACTCTTTAGTGCCATCAGACGTACCGCTGCTCCCCTTAGTGGCAGAGCGCTATACTGCAACGACCAGGTCTCTGGGGCGCTGCACTACCTGAAGCTGACGGATCTGCTAGTGAAAGTATGCTGTCTGTCTGCCCATTTTAGAAAGTCAGCTATAGCTTCAGCCACCCTTTCCATGCTTCAGCAGCTTTTGCAGCTTCCGGCTCACTGACTGGTGTTTGATGTCCCCACGCGCTGGAACTCTACGCTGCATATGTTGGAAAGGATTTGTGAGCAGAAGAGGGCAGTTGTTGAGTACCAACATAAACAAGGCTGTCGATATTCAGTTCAGACTCCACACATAACACCTCAGGAGTGGACAAGGATGTCAGACATATGTTCCATCCTCCAAAACTTTGAGGACTGCACCAAGATGGTGAGCGTCAATGATGCCATAATTAGCATCATCATACCGCTTCTCTGCATTATGAAAACCTCTCTGCTCACAATAGAAAAAGGATGCATTGCAAGCAGAGCACTAGGACATGGATCAAGGAACCATACAGAGGGATTACACTCAACCCAGCCTCATGTCTTCCCAACGTGGATTGGTAGGCAATGAGGAGGAGGAGGAGGAAGAACAGGAGCTAATTTCATGTGCTATAGATGGTACTACAAGAACAGCTGTCATACTGTCTGTTCAGTGGGGATGGCCTGAGGACAGGGAAGAGGAGGATGAGGAGGAGGAGGAGGACAGCATGGTCAGTTGTCCTGTTGGTTTGGACACAGAAGTCTTGCCTGTTAGCAGTCTTGCAGGCATGGCTGACTTTATGTTGTGCTGCGTTTCACATGACCATCGCATGATAAAAATTTTTGGTGACACTCATTACTGGTTGGTGACACTTCTAGACCCATGCTACAAGGAGAACTATCTATCTCTTCTGCCAGAGGCAGAGAGGTGTATCAAAATGTTGCAGTACCAGAGGCCCTTTGTAGCAGGATTAATTAGAAAATTCCAATGTGAGAAAGCTGGCACCAGACAACAGAGTTTATTGTACTACCAAGGAGTCCAAGTGAGAGAGACAGAAGTACAATCCAGTTCAGGCAGTGGAACAATGACAAAGTTCTGGGACAGTTTCTCAGACCCTCCCATCGACCCTGCACAAGAAGTGCAATGTTAGGGAAGATGCTGAGGGAGTACCTTGCAGATCGCACAAATGTCCTCCGGGATTCCTCTGTGCCTTTTAATTATTGGATATCCAAACTGGACACGAGGCATGCACTGGCTCTCTATGCCTTGGGGGTCCTGGCCTGCCCTGCTGCTAGCGTTCTGTCAGAGCGGGTTTTTAGTGCCGCTGGTTGAATTATTATTATTATTATTTATTTATATAGCCCCATTAATTCCATGGTGCTGTACATGAGAAGGGGTTACATCAAAATACAAATATCACTTACAGTGAACAAAACTAACAATGACAGACTGATACAGAGGGAAGAGGACCCTGCCCTTGCGTGTTTACATTTTAGAAAATTATGAGGAAGGAGACAGTAGGTCGAGGTTTGCAGTACCTCCGATGGTGTTGAGGTGGCCGTGTGGTCATTACAGGTTGTAAGCTTCCTTGAAGAGGTGGGTTTTCAGATTTCTTTTTAAGGATTCAAATGTGGTGGATAACTGGATGTGTTGGGGCACAGATAAGCAGATATGTACATCCACCTGTCAACTGATAATGCTGACAGGCTGACTCTTATAAAAATTAACAAGGGCTGAATTGGGAAAGACCTATGTACACCACCAAGTGAAAACAGCGAAACATAACCTCAAATACATTCTCTGTTTTTGGGAGGTGTATTTTCATGCATCTCTTCACAACCACATATGGGTATAAACTTACAGATTTGGTCTGTTTGCTGTTATCCTCCTCCTTGTCATCCACAACTAGTAGAACACCAGGGTGAATGGATGCCGTTATGCCAAAGTCACAAATTGTTTTGTGCAAGGGTGTTTTTATGATGCCTGTTACTAATTGTTACTCCCACAGGGGGAAATGTCATAAAAAAGAGATGTACATCTATTATTCCCATTTATACTTATATTTTCCTTTTTCCCTATCTCTGGACAGTTCTCAAATGAGGTAGTGTAGACCTCTACAATATAAAATTATTCAAAGACTTTTATATTATATTTTTATTTATAGCCCTGTCTCTGAGCTGTTGCTAGGGACAAACATATCTTGTTGGACAAATTCTGGCTTCAAATCTATGAACCTGTGTTTGGCCCTCCCTTTTGTTATTTACTTTCATCGGTGGATTCACATTTTATATTTATTTGTTTGATTTCATTATGATTTATCCTTATTTCTCCTCATTCTCCACCACTAGATCACCAGGCTTAATGTCTTCTGTGCCGCTGCAGGCAGGTCATTTTTTCGCAAGGGTGTCTATGATGCCCATAGTATATTTTTAAAAAATGTATCCCCTTTGGGGAAATGTTTGTCAGCCCATGCACTGTGTGTATAGGCATTACAAGTCTAGGAGACACACTCCTTTAAATTGGGCCTAGTTTTTAATGAGGCCTTCCTCCACCTCTCATCATTTTTCACCTCTAGATCACCAGGGTTCACATGTTCCATGCTGCTACAGACAGTCAATTTTTTGGCAAGGGTGTCTATGAAGCCGATAGTATATTTTTAAAAAAATTGAACCCCCATGGGGAAATGTTTGTCAATCCATACACATACTGTATGGGCATTACAAGTCTAGGAGACCTGCTATTTTAAGTTGGGCCTAGTTTTTAATGGGGCCTTCCTCCATCTCTCATCATTTTCCACCACTAGATCACCAGAGGTTCATGTGTTCCGTGCTGCTACAGACAGTTAATTTTTTGGCAAGGATGTCTATGATGCCCATAGTATATTTTTAAAAAATGTAACCCCCAAGGGGAAATGTTTGTCAGCCCATACAAGTCTAGGAGACCCTCTCCTTTGTAATGGGACAGTTTTTTTTATGAGGCCCTCCTCCATGTTTCTTCCAAGAGGGGATTGGGGTGGTGCAAATTTGGATCAAGGCGGTCCTTGCATTCAATGCATAAGGAAACATTATGGCGGGACCCACTGAAGAATGTGAAGTGGATTTTCCTGTGGCCATCCAGTACCTGGGTTCAAAGGTTTATTGGGGTGCATATGACTTGATAGCAGGGCAGGCCTTGCATTTAATGCAACATTTTTTCAGGAAGCCCTCCTGTACCTCTCGTGAAAGGGGTATTGTAGTTGTGGCAGTCCAGCCACTCACTTCATAGGCAATAACAGCATAGGAGACCCACTGTTTAACAATGGCCCTTTAAGAATATTAATGCCGACTGATGCCCCTCTAAAAATAGGCTTTGAGACTTTAACCCCTTCATGATCTTGGGATTTTTCGTTTTTCCGTGTTCGTTTTTCACTCCCCTCCTTCCCAGAGCCATAACTTTTTTATTTTTCCGTCAATTTGGCCATGTGAGGGCTTATTTTTTGCGGGATGAGTTGTACTTTTGAACCACATCATTGGTTTTAGCATGTCGTGTACTAGAAAATGGGAAAAAAATTCCAAGTGCGGTGAAATTGCAAAAAAAGTGCAATCACACACTTGTTTTTTGTTTGGCTTTTTTGCTAGGTTCACTAAATGCTAAAACTGACCTGCCACTATGATTCTCCAGGTCATTACGAGTTCATAGACATGTAACATGACTAGGTTATTTTTTATCTAAGTGGTGAAAAAAAATTCCAAACTTTGCTAAAAAAAAAAAAAAAAATGCGCCATTTTCCGATACTCATAGCGTCTCCATTTTTCGTGATCTGGGGTCGGTTTAGGGCTTATTTTTTGCGTGCCGAGCTGGCGTTTTTAATGATAGCATTTTGGTGCAGATAAGTTCTTTTGATCGCCCGTTATTGCATTTTAATGCAATGTCGTGGCGACCTAAAAAACGTAATTCTGGCGTTTCGAATTTTTTTCTCGCTACGCCGTTTAGCGATCAGGTTAATGCTTTTTTTTAATTGATAGATCGGGCGATTCTGAGCGCGGCGATACCAAATATGTGTAGATTTGATTTTTTTTTATTGATTTATTGGGGCGAAAGGGGGGTGATTTAAACTTTTATATTTTTTTTATTTTTTTCACATTTTTTTTAACTTTTTTTTTAACTTTTGCCATGCTTCAATAGCCTCCATGGGAGGCTAGAAGCAGGCACAGCACGATCGGCTCTGCTACATAGCAGCGATCTGCTGATCGCTGCTATGTAGAAGAAATGGAGGTGTGCTGTGAACGCCGACCACAGGGTGGTGCTCACAGCCACCGGTCATCAGTAACCATAGAGGTCTCTAGGACCTCTATGGTCACCATCCTGACGCATCGCCGACCCCCGATCATGTGACGGGGGTCGGCGATGACGTCATTTCCGGCCGCCCGGCCGGAAGCGGTAGTTAAATGCCGCTGTCTGCGTTTGACAGCGGCATTTAACTAGTTAATAGGTGCGCGCAGATCGCGATTCTGCCCGCGCCTATTACGGGCACATGTCAGCTGTTCAAAACAGCTGACATGTCCCGGCTTTGATGCGGGCTCACCGCGGAGCCCTGCATCAAAGCAGGGGATCTGACCTCGGACGTACTATCCCTTCCGAGGTCAGATAGGGGTTAAGAGTCCCTCTTTCATAAATAAAACAAGATGTGTCTCCTTATGTGTCACACACCACATGGCCAGCTAGGGTTGTTAAATGTTACAAGGACATTTCCCAGTGAATGCATTTGTATTGGTTGAAAGCAATGTAAAAGTTGAAAAACGCATCAAAAACGTTGTGTGTGAACATAGCCCAAGTGGTGGAGGAACATTTTGGTATGAGGTTAATTATTTTGCCTCATGTACAAGTCATTACCCTAGAAAGGATGTACCTTAGCATATTTCCTAGCAAAATCCATTTTAGTTTCGATTTTGTATGTTTTTTGGTGCACCTGTTAAAATGGCGTGAAATTCTGACAACATTGCTTACAGCTGTGACCAAGGAGTCAGAAATGCTTCCAGGGGCGATCCCCATGATGTTTCTGTGTCATTTGAACAGCGTTTCCATCATTTTCAGACGTTTTTAGATCTTAAAAGGACCCCTGGGGGGGATCGTGGTAAAAATACTCGGGTTTCCCATAGACTTACATTGGGCTCGTTGCTCGGTTGGAGTACCCGAGGATTCCAATTTGCTCAACCCGAGCAACGAGCACCCGAGCATTTTAGTGCTCGCTCATCACTATTCTTAATGTCTCATTCATTGAGGTTCTTATTGGGTTTACCTTACAGCCCGAGGCTGTTGACTTTTTGACAAACATCTCCATCTCGTGGACTCTATTAGAACCATTTTTTATACACTTAATATTTTGCAATTTTTTTTCTCTTTTGTGACCCAGTAGCACAGTCTTTCCAATATAGCTATTTCATTTTTGCTCTTTGGACAAACATATATCTAGTACCATTTGCCTATGTCCAAGTTCATCATCTGGGTACAGTAGTAATTTGATTTATTTCATTTACCAATCTGCTTTTCCAAATTTCTCTTCTTTCTTTTCTTCTTTTGTTGTGGAATATATTACTGTCTTGTGTGATTTGGGATGTCATATCCTATCACGTACACTTGTATTTACTTTTAATATTCCTGTTTTTATCACTGTGTGTGCATTCATCTTTTAGTGACACTATCTAACCATTGTTTGCTAATTAAACTTTTTTTTTACTTTTAACTTTAGTGACAGAGCCAATTTGGTTCTTAATGACCTAGCCAATTTTTACAATTCTGACCACTGTCACTTTATGAGGTTATAACTCTGGAACACTTTAACGGATCCCACTGATCAGGAGAATGTTTTTTCATGACATATTGTACTTCATGTTAGTGGTAACACTTCTTCCATATTACTTGGGATTATTTACGAAAAAAATGAAATATAGTGAAAATTTTTAAAATTTTTGCAATTTTCAAACTTTGAATTTTTATGCACTTAAATCAAAGAGATATGTCACACAAATAACATTTCCCACATGTCTACTTTACAACAGTACAATTTTAGAAACAAATTTTTTAGGGGTACAAAGTTATAAGGGTTTAAATTTGGCCAGCGATTTCTCATTTTTACAACAAAATTAACAAAACCATTTCTTTTATGGACCATCTCACATTTAAAGTCACTTTGCGGGGTGAACATGACAGAAAATACCCAAACTTGACACCATTCAAAAAACTACACCCCTCAAGGTGCTCAAAACCACATTCAAGAAGTTTATTAACCCTTTATGTGCTTCACAGGAACTGAAACATTGTGGAAGGAAAAAATGAACATTTAACTTCTTTTTGCAAACATTTTATTTCAGAACCATTTTTTTTTATTTTCACAAGTGTAAAAAGAGAAAATGAAACACAAAATTTGTTGTACAATTTCTCCTGAATACGCTGATTCTCCATATGTGGGGGTAAACCACTGTTTGGGCGCACGGCAGCGCTTGGAAGAGAAGGAGCACCGTTTGACTGTTTCAATGCAGAATTGGCTGAAATTGAGATCAGACACCATGTCGCGTTTGGAGAGTCCCTGATGTGCCTAAACAGTGGAAACCCCCCACAAGTGACACCATTTTGGAAACTAGACCCCTAAAAGAACTTATCTAGATGTGTGTTGAGCACTTTGAACCCCCAAGTGCTTCACAGAAGTTTATAAGGTAGAGCCGTGAAAATAAAAAAATCGCATTTTTTACGCAAAAATGATCTTTTTGCCCCAAAATTTTCATTTTCACATGGGTAACAGGGGAAATTAGACACCAAAAGTTGTTGTGAAATTTGTCCTGAGTACGCTGATACCCCATATGTGGGGGTAAACCACAGTTTGGGAGCATGGCAGAGCTTGGAAGAGAAGGAGTTCCGTTTGACTTTTTCAATGCAGAATTGGCTGGAATTGAGATCGGATGCCATGTCGCGTTTGGAGAGACCCTGATGTGCCTAAATAGTGGAAACCCCCCACAAGTGACCCCATTTTAGAAACTAGACCCATTAAGAAACTTATCTAGATGTGTGGTGATCATTTTGAACCCCCAAGTGCTTCACAGAAGTTTATAACTTAGGGCCGTGAAAATAAAAAATCCTTTTTTTTCCCTCAAAAATGAATTTTTAGCTAGCAATTTTTTATTTTCTCAAGGGTAACAGGAGAAGTTGAACCCCAAAATTTGTTGTTCAGTTTGTCCTGAGTATGCTGATACCCCATATGTGGGGTCGGAAGGGAAGTAGTGACGTTTTAAAATGCAGACTTTGATGGAATGGTCTGCGGGCGTCATGTTGAATTTTCAGAGCCCCTAATCTACCTAAACAGTAGAAACCCCCCACAAGTGACCCCATTTTGGAAACTAGACCCCACAAGGAACTTATATAGATGTGTAGTGAGCTATTTGAACGCCCAAGTGCTTCACAGAAGTTTGACGCAGAGCCATGAAAATAAAAAACAACATTTTCCACAAAAATGATTTTTTAGTCCCCAATTTTTTTTATTTTTGCAAGGGTAACAGGAGAAACTCGACCCCAAGAGTTGTTGTCCAGTTAGTACTTTGTACGTTGATGCCCCATATTTGGGTGTGAACCACTGTTTGGGCACACTGCAGAGCTCAGAAGGGAGGTTGCACCATTTGACTTTTTGAGCGCAAAATTTGATGTCGCTTTTGGAGATCCACTGATGTACCTAAACAGTGACAACCCCCCAATTCTAACTCCAACGCTAAACCCAACACATCCCTTATCCCAACCTGATCCATAATCCTAATCACAACCCTAACCATAACCCTAATCACAACCCTAACCCCAAAACTTCCCTAATCCTAATCCCAACTCTAACCATAACCCTAATTAAAACCCTAAACTCAACACACCCCTAATCCTAATCTCAACTCTAACCTCAATCCTTACTGTAATCCCAACCCTAATCCCATTACACCCCTAACCCTAATCCCAACCCTAACCTTAACCCTAATCCCAAACCTAAACCTAATCCCAAATGTAACCCTAATAGCAGCCCTAACCCTAATCCAAACCCTAATCCCAACCCTAACCCTAATCCCAACTCTAACCCTAACTTTAGCCCCAACTCTAACCCTAACTTTAGTCCTAATCCTAGCCCTAACCCTAGCCCTATTTGGAAAATGGAAATGCATACATTTTTATTATTTTAATATTTTTTCCTAAATAAGGGGGTGATAAAGGGGAGGTTATTTACTATTTTTTTGTTTTGATCACTGTGATAGGATCTATCACAGTGACCAAAATGAAATGATGAAGAATCTTCCTCTGCCGGCCAGCAGATCACGGCGGGCGCACTGTGCATGCGCCCGCCATTTACTTACCGGAGAAAGAAGCTGGCAGCCAGGAGAGGAAGCAGGAGGTCCCAGGGACACCTGTAAGTATGACAGGGTCCACAATCCCCCTATATCTCTGTCCTCTGATGTGCGATCACACCAGAGGACAGAGAATGACACACCGTAATTTTTTTGCAGTCGCCGTTAAACAGTTAATTACCGGCAATCGCAAAACAGGGGTCGTTGATGACTATGATCATGCTCTTTTGGGTCTTGGCTACCCCCGGCAGCTGAGACCCCAAGGATCTGCCGGGTGCCGGCCAGCGGCCGCACTGTGCATGCGCCCACCATTTTTTTGCCGGAAGGAGATGGCTGCGCCCATGGGGAACCATGAGGAGCAGTGGGGGAGATGGGTGAGTATTGGGGGGGGGCGATATGGGACCCCATTACTCTGTCCTCTGATATGCGATAAAAACTGACCCGAATCATGTTCTCTGGGGTCTCGGTTACTCCCGGTAACTGAGACCCCAGAGAAAATCCGACTCTGGGTGGCGCTATACACTTTTTCCACAGCGCCGTTAATTAACGGCGCTGTGGTTTAAGTACCCTTAACTACCACCATTAAAAGGCGTATCAGCGGTCATTAAGGTGTAAATATTCTGGTTTTGATTTTTTTCAATGACCACAAGTTTGTTTTTTTTCTTTTTTGAGAGCACATAATTCTACCAAATGGTCAGCCATTCTATCTTCCTGCATAAGTATGTTACTATATCTATTTGTGTTATCTAATGCACAGATTTTCTATTCAAAGTTGACATATATAACCTGGCTTGTCTTGAACGTGTTTTAACAAGGTGGACAAAACCAGATTGATTCTTCTCCCTTAGGAAATATCTGCCAACTGCTCCTATATCCTCTGCTTCTCCAACTTTGGCATTAAAATGCATATGATACAGACAATGTTCTTTCTTAGAGTTCTGTTGAGTGCGTTATGGACTTGGCAGAGAAGTTTCCAATGCCCTGCCCTGATGCATGTGCTGTTGGTCCAAAAACTTGGATTCCCCAACCCATAGCACTTACCCACAAATCCGCCACATTTGGTATGTTAAGTGTTGCCACACTCCCTGTACTTTAAACCAAATAAAGGAAGTAACGGATCATCACTGTATAACACTCCAGGTAACAGGTTGTTACAGTGGCATTGCTTTCCTCACGGGGAGAGTGATGTCACGCTTGGAAGCGAGGAAGGATCCCTTTGACAGGTATTCAGCACATACAACATTGTTCTGACTCCAGGCCAGAAGGGGGAGCTCTACACCCAACTTCAGGGGAGCTGCTCTTTCTGGTCGGGAGGAGGAATCAGTTGTTAGGCAGTTGGAGTTAGACAGTTGGTGAGAGGAGAGCAAAGAGAGAGGAAGGAAAGCTGGGGCCATGGAGACGAGTGATTCTGCTGCTCCTGAGAAGGAAAGAGAAAGCAGAGCAGCCAGTAGGAGACTGAGAAGGAAAAGAAGCGAAGGAGAGTAAAGAGCTGGAGAGAAGCTGTGGCTGGGCTTCCTCCATGCTGAGCGCAGATACCGGTAGCCAAAAGACCAAGGTTGTGGGAGTAACTTCTTGCCCCACGGCAGAAACCAGCAGACAGCTGATTGCAAGTGACCTGTCCACCATTAACACCGGAGGACACAGTAACAGATAGAGCCCGGGTCGTGATAGAGATCCTGTAAAAAGGCTCGAGCTACCTGTTGTATGGGTAGTGTCCTACCTAAAGGGGGCCAGAGAGAAAATGTGATGACCTTTTGTGAGGACTAAGGCAGTAAGGGACTACAACGCCACAGCGCTAGAAGGAAGGCTTCCAACTCCACCTGGTTAGAAGGATTTCCAATGTGCTTCTAAGCCGGCTGGACCACACCAGCATCCGTGATCCGGTACCTTGGACTGTGGTTGCCTTGAACCAAGTAAAGAGGTAAAGAAACTGCAACCCTGTGTCCTCCGTTTCTTACTACACCACCTATCACCATCTTCATCTATTACACCGGGAGCCCTGGGGACCCAGCTTCACCTGTGAAAAGCCATGCCATCCCTGTTGTCATAACATCACCCCAGTGGACCCTTCTAAGCAGCGTCCCCTCTAACCGAATACCACAGGTGGCGTCACAAACTTTTATTATTCAACTAACCCCTTTAAAAACTGTCCCTTTAACAGGGGCGCTCAGGGCCATGGACTGGGTCACCACCGTTGTGACACATCCCTTTAGGGACCGGACACGGTACAGAGTACCTCACGGCCCTGGCGGGCATTCCAACTGTATGATGGAAATATTAGTCATAGTGTAGTGTTTTTTTATTCAGTAAACATAAAGTGCTATTATGCTATCACTATACAGTGGTAACTGTAGTTACCATGGTGGAGCTATATTATTGATACAATCAGCAATATTGGTCCTTGAATATTATAGAGATAATCATGATATTAATATTTAGGCCTGTAATTATATTGTGAATGGATAGTAAGCTCATCAATATTTCTCATACTGTTGGGTAAGTTATGCAAGGATGGATCTGCAGTCCAATTGATCAAAAATTCCATAACCATAAAGGAATCCAGCAAAAGAGATCCACTCTTATTGTAAAAAAAAAATATTATTAATGCATATTTAAAAGCAGGCTAGTCTACCATTATATACAGAAAATATAATCCAAATAGCATGACGATTGATGCTGTTGGACATGCACAGGACTTCTGGATCAAATTTTCTTACCATGTTCCAATAATCTGCTTTGAATTACTGTATGCTCTTAGGAGCACTAGCGAACAATGCTTTCTGCACACCGCCATGAATTGAATGACTGATTGTGTTGTTGGTTCAGTAAGTTATCATTTAGACTTAAGGTACCGTCACACTAAGCGATGCTGCAGCGATACCGACAACGATCCGGATCGCTGCAGCGTCGCTGTTTGGTCGCTGGAGAGCTGTCACACAGACAGCTCTCCAGCGACCAACGATCCCGAGGTCCCCGGTAACCAGGGTAAACATCGGGTTACTAAGCGCAGGGCCGCGCTTAGTAACCCGATGTTTACCCTGGTTACCATCCTAAAAGTAAAAAAACAACCGCTACATATTTACCTACCGCTGTCTGTCCTCGGCGCTCTGCTTCTCTGGTCTGGCTGTGAGCGCCAGGCAGCCGGAAAGCAGAGCGGTGACGTCACCGCTCTGCTTTCCGGCCACTGTGCTCACAGCCAGACCAGAGAAGCAGAGCGCCGAGGACAGACAGCGGTAGGTAAGTATGTAGCGGTTGTTTTTTTTACTTTAACGATGGTAACCAGGGTAAACATCGGGTTACTAAGCGCGGCCCTGCGCTTAGTTACCCGATGTTTACCCTGGTTACCAGCGAAGACATCGCTGAATCGGTGTCACACACGCCGATTCAGCGATGTCTACGGGAAGTCCAGCGACGAAATAAAGTTCTGGACTTTCTTCCCCGACCAGCGACAGCACAGCAGGGGCCTGATCGCTGCTGCTTGTCACACTGGACGATATCGCTAGCCAGGATGCTGCAACGTCACGGATCGCTAGCGATATCGTCTAGTGTGACGGTACCTTAAGTCCACAAGATTACATGGATTCTGCACCCAAAATGCTTAGCAATTTTCAGTACAATACAAGCAAAGATATTCCTATGCTGTGGGAAAAAATCTGCATAAAACTTAGAACATGCTGAGGTTTTAAAAGTCTACAGCGTGCGCTTTGTTTTGCAGAATTTCCACTGTGGATTTGATCCTACTCAACGCCTTGTCTGAAATCCACAATCAGCCAACCAGCGAGAAGTGAATTCATTGCAGATTTGTGACAAAATCCAAATATTCTCACATGTGAAAACTTAGGGCCTAGCTAAAACCTGCCATGTTACCACGTGAGGGCGGCTCCTATTAATTTTCCAGTACACTGTAATTTACAGGACTGTAAAATGAAAAATGATTTACAGCAGCTCATTTTGGATTCTGTAAGGACTTGTTGTCTGTATTAGTTATGTGATCATGGGTTTTTAATCTTATTATTTTTCTTTTATCCTGGTTGACTTTTTGGTGGCTGATAACTAATCAATTTCCATCACTTTTCAGTCTCAGATTAAAATGCTTTCCTGTTCCCTGTTGTTTGAAAATAAATTAATTCTGAAACTTGGAGGACAAATGTACTGAAATATGTTCTTTTTTTAATTGAAGATACTCTGTAAGATGTCATGCAATAGCTAATCATATAACTTTTTCAACGCTTTTGTAAGATAAGTTTGCATTAAAGAGGTTGGCCACTTTCTGATATTAATGCAGCTTTTCTCACCTCTGTCAATGTAATGGTTTTTTGTGGAGTAGCACATGATCAGACCTGTCCATCAGTTTTCCGATATTAAAATTATATTTAAATGGTGGGATTGTGGAATATTTCATAGAAATACAATAAACACATTGGAAAAAAAATAGGAAACATATTATACAGCATGATTTTATCAGCCCTTTATGGGAAACACAGAAATACACAATTTGAATGTTTAATGAAAATCTTGAACTCTCCTAATGGAGCCAATCCTAGCATTTGTTGCCCCCCAATCACTGAACTTTCTGTACTCGCCAGGTCTCAGGTAATACTGGCATCCTCTGTAGTTGTGTTCCTCATAGAAGATCCAATGGCCTTCAATTACATTGCAGGAGTTGATTTCATGGTAATTAAAATCTTTGTTGATGTTTGGACTATCTTCTGTAAATTCAGCCATTTGACCCCTGAAATCTTCTTTTTCATACAATTTGATCATAGAGGACCCTGTGTGCTGCAAGGTTGAGAGGACATGTTATAAATCAGAAAACTGTGAAACAACTAAGATGAAAAAATATGTAAAGTAATAGCTAAATGTATATACAGTATATCACTAAAGTGAGTACACCGCTCACATTTTTATAAATATTTTATTATATCTTTTCAGTGTACAGCTTGTATAACAGCGTAAAATTGCTTTGTCCTCTAAATAGCTCAACGCACAGCCATTAATGTCTACACCGCTCCCAACAGAAGTGAGTACACCCCTAAGTGGAAATGGCCAAATTGTACCCAATGCGGCAATGTTTTGTGTGGCCACCATTATTTTCAATCTCTACCTTAACTCTCTTGGACATGAAGTTCACCAGACCTTTACAGGTTGCCACTTGAATACTCTTCCACTACTAAATGATGACATAACGGAACTGGTGGATGTAGAAGGCCTTGCGCTCCTCAACTTTCTTTTTGAGGATGCCCCACAGATGCTTAATAGGGTTTAGGTCTGGAGACATGCTTGGCCTGTCCAGCACCTCTACCCTTAGTTTCTTTAGCAAGGCGATGTTAGGGGTCGAGTTCCTGCCTCTGCACAGGGGGAATCTCGGGCCATTTCTGCTGTGGCCTCCCATTCTTCTCCTGCCGCAGTGGAGCCTGCTCAGCAGAGACGGTGATCCCAGCGTCTCGCTCAGTCTGACTCTGTGCTAAGAGTTACCGCTGCATTTCCTGCTTCTGCCATTGAAGTCAGTACTGGGCAGCGGCAAGCAGACGCTTCTGGGACTAAGTCCTGCTCTTCACGTTCTGAGCATTCCCAGAGTAAGATCTCTCAGTGGAGATTGAGGGTCACATGATCAGATACTGAGCATGCCCAGGGCAAGATCTCTCAGTGGAGATTTAGGGTCACATGCTCAGGTATGGCAGTCTCTCATTGGTCCTTCTTGGAAGGTCTTTTAATTGCTGCAGCTATATAAGGCTCGCATGGCCGCACGGCCATGCGCTAGTATCAAATGTGTTTTGGCTTATGCCAGTGGATACTATACCACTCAGTTCTTATGCGGTGTGAAGCTGTTAGCATTGAGACTGTACACTCAGGCAGGCAGTTAGCGTCAGTGGGGGCAATTAGCCTAGTTAGGGTATTAGTTATTCTGTACAGCGCGACTTGGTGAGGCAACAGAGTTCGCTACCAGTTCACACAGGGTGAAGCCTAACCCATGTGTGAGCTCAGAGTCCATCCGCCATTACTTATCAGCAGATATCTCTGCACGGTGGACCCCGGGCTGCGAACGCACTTTGTAGCTACCTACTCATTTTCCGGTGCGTTCCGCTAGCCTTAACAGAATACTAGCGCCAGGGTCTGGCTAGTAATGGCGGACATTCAGCAATCTTTGCGGTATATCCAACAGCTGGAGGGTAGGTTGGCGGCTCTCGAGAGCTCAACCTCAGCTGTGGATGTTACCACAGTTGCTGTACAGGCTGCTAGCGTGGCTGCAGCAACCTTGTCCACTGCCACCCCTGTTCCGACATTATCTCGCCTCCCGCTGCCAGAAAAAATTTCTGGAGATAGCAAATCTTGTAGGGGATTCGTAAGTCAGTGCTCTATTCACCTCGAGCTCCTGGCTGCACGTTTCCCTACAGAGCGGGCTAAGGTGGGATTTATTGTGTCTCTCTTGTTGGACAGGGCGTTGGAATGGGCTACGCCGCTGTGGGAGCATGGTGATCATGTGGTGCAGAGTGCTTCGCTGTTCCTGAGTACTCTGAAAAAGGTCTTTTTAGGACCTCAAGTCACCCATGACACAGCGCTCCAACTACTGGCACTAACTCAGGGTGAGTCTTTGGTCAGCCATTTTTCCGTCCGCTTTCTTACTTTAGCTTCTGAGCTGGAGTGGTCGGATAAAGCCCTTATCCCCATATTTTGGAGGGGCCTGGCTGATCACGTTAAGGATGCTCTGGCCACTAGGGAGATTCCTGCCACACTGGAGGAGTTAATAACTGTCTCTACTCGAATTGACCTCCGTTTTAACGAGCGGAGGTTAGAGCGAGCACAGTGTAGGCAGAGGTTATGGCTGGCTCCCACCTTCGCCAAACCTCTGGAATCTCCGGTCCAGGTTCCTGAGTCACATGAGGCCATGGAAGTGTCACGAGCGGGATCTATGTCCCGAACCGCTAGTGCACTCAAGGTCTGTCATGTTTGCCAGCAGTCAGGACATCTTGCCACCAGATGTTCCCAGCGGTTGAGGAAACGTCAGCGTCTAGTGGTAGTAAGTGGAGGTACACTAGACACGGCGACGTTTGCCTCCAAATTGTCCTTTAAAGGGACAATTACTATAGGCTCATCCTCCCACTCGGTAGAGCTCTGCGTGGATTCTGGGGCTGAGGGCAATTTTATGTCTTCTGCCTTCGCCGAACGGCACGCAATACCCCTGGTTATGCTAGCTCAACCAGTAACAGTATGAGTGGTGAATGGGTCGACACTGCCCTCACAGATAACACACCAGACTATCCCTTTTACTCTGTTCATGTCACCATCCCATCAGGAGATTATATCTCTGCTCGTCATTCCTGAGGGAATTGATGAGGTCCTGTTGGGGATACCTTGGCTACGGTACCATTCTCCTCATATCGAGTGGTCCTCAGGCAGAATTCTGGGACGGGGTGAATCTTGTGGGGGTAGGTGTCAGAGGGAGTGTGTTCAGGTTGCTACTACAGAGGTACTCGCAGATCTATCCTCTCTTCCCAAGCAATATTGGTCTTATGCAGACGTGTTCTCCAAAAAGGCGTCGGAGACCCTTCCGCCCCATCGCCCTTATGACTGTCCTATTGATCTCTTGCCTGATGCTGAGCCTCCCCGGGGTCGAGTTTATCCATTATCTCTCCCGGAGACTGAGGCAATGTCTCAGTACATTCAAGAGAATCTGGCAAGAGGGTTCATCAGGAAGTCAGTGTCACCTGCTGGGGCTGGGTTCTTCTTCGTGCAGAAGAAGAATGGAGAACTGCGTCCATGCATAGACTACAGGGGTCTTAACGCCATCACCGTTAAGAATAAGTATCCTTTTTCCCTGATATCTGAGCTCTTCGATAGGCTTTGGGGAGCAAGGTTGTTTACTAAACTAGATCTGCGGGGTGCTTACAACCTGATTCGCATCCGTGAGGGGGACGAATGGAAGACGGCTTTTAACACCAGGGATAGGCACTATGAATATCTGGTGATGCCCTTCGGGCTCTTTAATGCCCCAGCCGTTTTCCAAGACTTTGTGAACGACATCTTCCGGGATATGCTTTCCACCTCAGTCGTAGTCTATCTGGATGATATTCTCATCTACTCTCCAGATATTGACTCCCACCGGAGAGATGTTTGCAAAGTCTTCGACCTCCTACGGCCAAACTCCCTCTATGCCAAGTTGGAGAAGTGTATGTTTGAGCAGGAGTCCTTACCTTTCCTCGGCTATATCATCTCCGCCCAGGGATTGGCTATGGATCCTGCCAAACTACAGGCTGTGATGGACTGGCAGGAACCCCATTCTCTTAAAGCGGTGCAGCTCTTTATGGGGTTCATAAATTATTATCGCCAGTTCATTCCGCACTTCTCAACTTTGGTAGCCTTGTTTGCTCTCACCAAGAAGGGGGCAAATCCCAAATTGTGGTCTGAGGAGGTCTCCAAGGCCTTTGTCTCCATAAAGTCACACTTCGCTGGCGCTCCCATTCTACATCGCCCCGATGTAGATAAGCCATTTATCATGGAGGTGGATGCCTCATCTGTTGGTGCTGGAGCAGTCCTCTTCCAAAAGGATGCTCAAGGTCGGAAGCATCCTTGCTTCTTCTTTTCTAAGACCTTTTCATCAGCAGAGAGGAATTATTCCATCGGGGACAGGGAGTTGCTAGCCATGAAGTTGGCTTTTTCAGAGTGGAGACATCTCTTGGAGGGAGCTCGTTTTCCCTTCCAAGTCTTCACAGATCATAAAAATTTGGTGTACCTGCAGACAGCCCAGCGGTTAAATTCTCGCCAGGCCAGATGGTCCTTGTTCTTCTCCCGGTTCCATTTCAACCTTCATTTTCTTTCTGGGGAGAAGAACATTCGTGCTGATGTTCTCTCTCGGTCCGTTGTGTCATCTGTGGAGGAGGAAGAGGAGCCTCAGCTTATTGTCCCCACCGAGAGCCTAAGAACTGTGACCCAGGTTTCGCTAGAGTCTGTGCCTCCAGGCAAGACTTTTGTACCACCCAGTTTGCGACCGGAGGTTCTCTCTTGGGCACACTCGTCCAGGGTGGGTGGACATTTTGGTTCCAAAAGGACATCAGAGTTACTGGCGAGGACATACTGGTGGCCGCATATGGCTCATGATGTCGCAGACTATGTTCGGGCGTGTGTCTCTTGCACCAAGAACAAGTCCCCTCAGCAACGGCCAGCTGGTTTGCTTTATCCTCTGCCGATGGCGGACAGGCCCTGGGAGATGGTCGGGATGGACTTTGTGGTGGGCTTACCCAAGTCTCGTAGTTGCACCATTATCTGGGTGATCACTGACCATTTTTCCAAAATGGTTCATTTGGTGCCTCTTCCACGGCTACCATCTGCACGGGCTCTGGCAGCCTTGCTCATCAAACATATCTTTCGCTTACACGGTATGCCGGACAAGATTGTCAGAGTGACTGGGGTCCCCAGTTTGCATCTCGATTCTGGAGAGAGCTTTGTCGTCTACTCAGTATTGAGTTAAATCTCTCTTCGGCTTATCATCCCGAGACGAATGGGTTGGTTGAAAGAGCCAATCAGACTCTGATCACTTATTTGCGACATTTTGTTTCTGCTAGGCAGGATGACTGGGCATCATTGTTACCGTGGGCAGAGTTTGCCCTTAACAATGCTGTAGCTGACTCCACCGGTCAGACTCCTTTCCTCCTTAATTACGGCCAGTATCCGTGGGTTCCCGTGCCTATGCCTGTGTCCTCTGCTGACTCCAGGGTGGCAGACTGGGCAGTGGAGGCACGGGACATTTGGGACCGCACTCAGGATGCCATCCGGGCCTCCAAGGAGAGAATGAAGTCCTCCACCGATGCACATCTGCGCCCTGCCCCGACCTTTGCTCCTGGCGATTTGGTGTGGCTCTCCGTCCATAACATCAGGCTGCGTGTAGAGTCCACTAAGTTTGCACCTCGCTACTTGGGTCCCTTCAAGGTCCTCGAACAGGTTAATCCTGTGGTCTACCGTCTAGCCCTTCCTCCACGCCTAGGTATCAATGACACCTTTCATGTGTCCCTCCTTAAGCCCGTATACATGTCCCGGGGAGACATGAGAGAGTTCTTTGCAATAAGGTACCATGTTGAACTTCCAGTGACCAGTATGAGAGATTGTGTGAGCGATAACACCAAATTTAACACACCTGCTCCCAATTCTCACCTGTGTTATGACCTGGTGGTTAGGAGCACCCAGAATGACCTGATAATTAAACCTCATACAGGACGAGCTCTGGGATGTGGGAGCTCTGCTGACCGCAAGCCCTAATCCTATCACACACACTAGAAATAGCCGTGGAGCGCTCCTGACCAGACATAGGCGCCTCGTCACAGCCTAAGAACTATCTAGCCCTAGAGAAAGAAAATAAAGCCTACCTTGCCTCAGAGAAATTCCCCAAAGGCAAAGGAAGCCCCCCACATATATTGACTGTGAGTAAAGATGAAAGTCACAAACGCAGAAATGAAACAGGTTTCAGCAAAGGGAGGCCAGACTTACTAAATAGACAGAGGATAGGAAAGGTAACTTTGCGATCAGCACAAAAACCTACAAAAGACCACGCAGAGTGTGCGAAAAAGACCTCCGCACCGACTCACGGTGCGGAGGGCCACTCTGCATCCCAGAGCTTCCAGCTAGCAAGACAAAATCATGAAAACCAGCTGGACAAGAAAACAGAGAACAAAATAAGACTATAAGGAACTTAGCTTCTGCAGGAGAAGGCAGGTCACCAGAGAGATCCAGGAGCGAACTGAACAAATGCAAAAACATTGACAGCTGGCATGGGGTAACGATCTGAGAGGAGTTAAATAGAGCAGCCAACCAAAGGATAAACCACGTCACCTGTGTAAGGAACCTCAGAAGCAGCAGCTTCACTCATAGCCACCAGAGGGAGCCCATAGACAGAACTCGCCGAAGTACCATTCACGACCACAGGAGGGAGTTCGACAACAGAATTCACAACAGTACCCCCCCCCCTTGAGGAGGGGTCACCGAACCCTCACCAGAGCCCCCAGGCCGATCAGGATGAGCCAAATGAAAGGCACGTACCAGATCGGCAGCATGAACATCAGAGGCAAAAACCCAGGAATTATCTTCCTGACCATAACCCTTCCACTTGACCAGGTACTGGAGTTTCCGTCTCGAAACACGAGAATCCAAAATCTTCTCCACCACATACTCCAACTCCCCCTCGACCAACACTGGGGCAGGAGGATCAACCGAGGGAACCATAGGCGACACGTATCTCCGCAACAGCGACCTATGGAACACATTATGGATGGCAAAAGAAGCTGGAAGGTCCAAACGAAATGACACAGGATTAAGAACTTCAGAAATCTTGTATGGCCCAATGAAACGAGGCTTAAACTTAGGAGAGGAAACCTTCATAGGAACGTGACGAGATGACAACCAAACCAAATCCCCAACACGAAGTCGGGGACCAACACAACGCCGGCGGTTAGCAAAGCGTTAAGCCTTCTCCTGGGACAATGTCAAATTGTCCACCACATGAGTCCAAATCTGCTGCAACCTGTCCACCACCGCATCCACACCAGGACAGTCCGAAGGCTCAACCTGCCATGAAGAGAAACGAGGATGGAAAACAGAATTACAGAAAAAAGGAAAAACTAAAGTAGCCGAGCTGGCCCGATTATTAAGGGCGAACTCAGCCAAAGGCAAGAAGGACACCCAATCATCCTGATCAGCAGAAACAAAGCATCTCAGATATGTCTCCAAAGTCTGATTAGTTCGTTTGGTTTGGCCATTAGTCTGAGGATGGAAAGCCGAAGAAAAAGACAAATCAATGCCCATCTTAGCGCAAAAGGACCGCCAAAACTCGAAACAAACTGGGAACCTCTGTCCGAGACGATGTTCTCTGGAATGCCATGCAAACGAACCACATGCTGGAAAAACAATGGCACCAAATCAGAGGAGGAAGGCAATTTAGACAAGGGTACCAAATGGACCATCTTAGAGAAGCGATCACAAATCACCCAAATGACCGACATCTTTTGAGAAACAGGGAGATCAGAAATAAAATCCATGGAAATATGCGTCCAGGGCCTCTTCGGGATCGGCAAGGGCAAAAGCAACCCACCGGCACGAGAACAGCAGGGTTTAGCCCGAGCACAAGTCCCACAGGACTGCACAAAAGAACGCACATCCCATGACAAAGAAGGCCACCAAAAGGATCTAGCCACCAAATCTCTGGTACCAAAGATTCCAGGATGACCAGCCAACACTGAACAATGAATCTCAGAGATAACTCTACTAGTCCATCTATCAGGGACAAACAGTTTCTCCGTAGGAAAACGGTCAGGTCTATCAGCCTGAAACTTTTGCAGCACACGCCGCAAATCAGGGGAAATGGCAGACAAAATTACCCCTTCTTTAAGAATACCCGCTGGCTCCGGAACACCCGGAGAGTCAGGCACAAAACTCCTTGACAGGGCGTCAGCCTTCACATTCTTAGATCCCGGAAGGTATGAAACCACAAAATCAAAACGGGAGAAAAAGAGCGACCATCGAGCCTGTCTAGGATTCAACCGTTTGGCAGACTCGAGATAAGTCAAATTCTTGTGATCCGTCAAGACCACCACACGATGTTTAGCTCCTTCAAGCCAATGTCGCCACTCCTCGAATGCCCACTTCATGGCCAACAACTCTCGATTGCCCACATCATATTTGCGCTCAGCAGGCGAGAATTTTCTAGAAAAGAAGGCACAGGGTTTCATCACCGAGCCATTAGAACTTCTTTGCGACAAAACAGCCCCTGCTCCAATTTCAGAAGCATCAACCTCAACCTGAAAAGGGAGCGAAACATCTGGCTGGCACAACACAGGGGCAGAAGCAAAACGACGCTTCAACTCCTGAAAAGCCTCTACAGCCGCAGAGGACCAATTGACCACATCAGCACCTTTCTTGGTCAAATCAGTCAACGGTTTAGCAATACTGGAAAAATTAGCGATGAAGCGACGATAAAAATTAGCAAAGCCCAGGAACTTCTGTAAGCTCTTCACAGATGTCGGCTGAGTCCAATTGTAAATGACCTGAACTTTAACAGGGTCCATCTCAATAGTAGAAGGGGAAAAAATGAAACCCAAAAATGAAACCTTCTGAACTCCAAAGAGACACTTTGACCCCTTCACAAACAAGGAATTCGCACGAAGGACCTGGAACACCATTCTGACCTGCTTCACATGAGACTCCCAATCATCCGAAAAGACCAAAATGTCATCCAAACATACAATCATGAATCTATCCAGGTACTCTCGGAAGATGTCATGCATAAAGGACTGAACCACAGATGGAGCATTAGAAAGCCCGAATGGCATAACCAGGTACTCAAAATGGCCCTCGGGCGTATTAAATGCCGTTTTCCATTCATCACCCTTTTTAATTAGCACAAGATTATATGCACCACGAAGATCTATCTTGGTGAACCAACTAGCCCCCTTAATCCGAGCAAATAAATCAGACAGCAGCGGCAAAGGATACTGAAATTTGACTGTGATCTTATTAAGAAGGCGGTAGTCAATACAAGGTCTCAAAGAACCATCCTTCTTGGCCACAAAAAAGAACCCTGCTCCCAATGGTGACGACGATGGACGAATATGACCCTTCTCCAAGGATTCCTTTATATAACTCCGCATAGCGGCATGCTCTGGCACAGATAAATTAAACAGACGGCCCTTAGGAAACTTACTACCAGGAATCAAATTAATAGCACAGTCGCAATCCCTATGAGGAGGTAGGGCACCAGATTTGGGCTCTTCAAATACATCCCGGTAATCTGATAAAAACTCAGGGACTTCAGAAGGAGTGGATGGCAAAATTGACAGCAATGGAACATCACCATGTACCCCCTGACAACCCCAGCTGGACACAGACATAGATTTCCAATCCAACACTGGATTATGGACCTGTAGCCATGGCAACCCCAAAACGACCACATCATGCAGATTATGCAACACCAAAAAGCGAATATCCTCCTGATGTGCAGGAGCCATGCACATGGTCAATTGAGTCCAGTACTGAGGCTTATTCTTGGCCAAAGGCGTAGCATCAATTCCTCTCAATGGAATAGGATACTGCAAGGGCTCCAAGAAAAAACCACAGCTCCTGGCAAACTCCAAGTCCATCAAATTCAGGGCAGAGCCTGAATCCACAAATGCCATTACAGAACAGGACGACAGAGAGCAAATCAGAGTAACGGACAAAAGAAATTTAGACTGTACCGTACCAATGGTGGCAGACCTAGCGAACCGCTTAGTGCGCTTAGGACAATCGGAGATAGCATGAGTGGATTCACCACAGTAAAAACACAGCCCATTCCGACGTCTGTGTTCTTGCCATTCAGCTCTGGTCAAAGTCCTATCACACTGCATAGGCTCAGGCCTATGCTCAGAGAATACCGCCATATGGTGCACAGCTTTGCGCTCACGCATGCGCCGATCGATCTGAATGGCCAAAGACATAGACTCATTCAGACCAGCAGGCGTGGGAAATCCCACCATGACATCCTTAAGGGCTTCAGAAAGACCCTTTCTGAAAATTGCCGCCAGGGCACATTCATTCCACTGAGTAAGCACTGACCACTTTCTAAACTTCTGACAGTACACCTCCGCTTCATCCTGACCCTGACACAAAGCCAGCAAGATTTTCTCTGCCTGATCCACTGAATTTGGTTCATCATAAAGCGATCCAAGCGCCAGAAAAAACGCATCAACATCACGCAATGCAGGATCTCCTGGCGCAAGGGAAAATGCCCAGTCTTGAGGGTCACCACGTAACAAAGAAATAATGATTTTTACCTGTTGAACGGGGTTACCAGAGGAGCGGGGTTTCAAAGCTAGAAACAGTTTACAATTATTTTTGAAATTCAAGAACCTAGATCTATCCCCAGAAAATAAGTCAGTAATAGGAATTCTAGGCTCTAACATAGGATTCTGAACCACAAAATCTTGAATGTTTTGTACCCTTGCAGTGAGATGATCCACACAAGAGGACAGACCTTGAATGTCCATATCTACACCTGTGTCCTGAACCACCCAAAGGTCTAGGGGAAAAGAAAGACAAAACACAGTGCAAAGAATAAAAAATGGTCTCAGAAGTTCTGTTATCCCTCTATTGAGATGCATTAATACTTTGGGCCAGCTGTACTGTTATGACCTGGTGGTTAGGAGCACCCAGAATCACCTGATAATTAAACCTCATACAGGACGAGCTCTGGGATGTGGGAGCTCTGCTGACCGCAAGCCCTAATCCTATCACACACACTAGAAATAGCCGTGGAGCACTCCTGACCAGACCTAGGCGCCTCGTCACAGCCTAAGAACTATCTAGCCCTAGATTAAGAAAATAAAGCCTACCTTGCCTCAGAGAAATTCCCCAAAGGCAAAGGAAGCCCCCCACATATATTGACTGTGAGTAAAGATGAAAGTCACAAACGCAGAAATGAAACAGGTTTCAGCAAAGGGAGGCCAGACTTACTAAATAGACAGAGGATAGGAAAGGTAACTTTGCGATCAGCACAAAAACCTACAAAAGACCACGCAGAGTGTGCGAAAAAGACCTCCGCACCGACTCACGGTGCGGAGGGCCACTCTGCATCCCAGAGCTTCCAGCTAGCAAGACAAATCATGAAAACCAGCTGGACAAGAAAACAGAGAACAAAATAAGACTATAAGGAACTTAGCTTCTGCAGGAGAAGGCAGGTCACCAGAGAGATCCAGGAGCGAACTGAACAAATGCAAAAACATTGACAGCTGGCATGGGGTAATGATCTGAGAGGAGTTAAATAGAGCAGCCAACCAAAGGATAAACCACGTCACCTGTGTAAGGAACCTCAGAAGCAGCAGCTTCACTCATAGCCACCAGAGGGAGCCCATAGACAGAACTCGCCGAAGTACCATTCACGACCACAGGAGGGAGTTCGACAACAGAATTCACAACACACCTGAGACCTTGTAACACTGATAAGTTACATGAAACCGGGGAGGAAACATGGCTAATTGGACTCAATTTGGCTATTTTCACTTAGGGCTGTAGTCACTTTTGTTGCCAACAGTTTAGCTATTAATGACTGTGTGTTGAGCTATTTACTGGCCACACCAAATCTACACTGTTATACAAGCTGTACACTGACTACTTAACATTGTATCTAAGTGTCATATCTTCAGTGTGGTCCCATGAAAAGACATAATAATATATTTACAAAAATGTAAGGAGTGTACTCACTTTTGTGATATACTGTAGTTGTTAAGAGGAATTCGACAACAGCTTTTTGCTACTCTAACTGAAACTGATAGCAGTATAATGCAGGGGTAGAGACCCTGATTTCAGTGATGAATCACTTACTTCATCACTTAAAGGCTTCATACTGCAGTTTTGAAAAGTCTCTGTTTTATCTGCTGTAGATCTATCAGTTCTCTGAAAGCTGAGCTCTGTGTAACCCCGTCCACACCTCTGATTGGCAATTTTCTGTGTACAGTGTAGAGAGGCAGAAAGCTGCCAACCAGTGGTGAGGGTGGAGTTATGCAGAGCCCAAGAATATGGAGGCCTACGTGGCAGCAGGTTTACTAGTCTTCTAGTGATAATCAGAACTACGGCAAGTAGCCTAATTAGTGACATATCATTGTAATCAGGGTATCTGCCCTATATTATGCTGCTCTCAGATTACGTGGCAAAACCTGAGACAATTTCCCTTTCATAAAAACATTGCTTTGGTTTCATGAGCTTGACAATAAACAACTATAGATTAATAGAGAAAATGTTTTGTACTGACCAGAGGAATCATGTGGCAAGAACTAATCGTATCATTAAATCCCATCCAGTGTTTATAATCAGGATATTCTCCTTTTTTAAGAAAATACTGGTGACCCTTATTATTAGCCTGTTCATAAATCATCCAAGAGCCATTGTCAACTTTAATAGAGTTGCAGCGACTGACATGAGAGTGCAAGTCATTATTGTCACTGCTGCACTCGAAGGAGCGGCCCTTGAAATTCTTCTCCTCAAAAAAGGTGATCTACAGAAAAAAAATATATCAATCATAATAAAATAATATCTGTGGCATTTAATCAATGTTTTAACTTTGCACTCTGAAACAAAAAGAAACTAAAAACAAAATGTTAAAATTATTTTCATGATTACAGTGATGCCTATCTATTTACATATACGAGCTTGTATATGAGTTTTTCTTTAGTTTCTTTACACATTTAGTTTTTATTCAATTATAATTTAGTTTAACATTTCATTTCACCACTTCAAATAAAGTACATATAAAATAATATAATTAAAAACAGTTTAAAAAAATATTTTACACAATTATATGAAATCACAAATATGCTAGCAAATCATATTGTATACTGCATTAAATGAATAGAATGTAATTTATAATAAGTAGGTTACACTACTGGGAACTTTAAATAATATGTGTCTGAACACACCATCATATCATAAATGGAAACAATATATACTCAGGGGCAACCAAGCACTTTACTTTTTCACAAAGATATAGTAACATAGTAACATAGTTATTAAGGTTGAAGGAAGACTATAAGTCCATCTAGTTCAACCCATAGCCTAACCTAACTTGCCCTAACATGTTGATCCAGAGGAAGGCAAAAAAAAACCATGTGGCAAAGAGTAAGCTCCACATTGGGAAAAAAAATTCCTTCCTGACTCCACATACGGCAATCAGACTAGTTCCCTGGATCAACACCCTATCAAGGAATCTAGTGTATATACCCTGTAACATTATACTTTTCCAGAAATGTATCCAGTCCCCTCTTAAATTTAAGTAATGAATCACTCATTACAACATCATACGGCAGAGAGTTCCATAGTCTCACTGCTCTTACAGTAAAGAACCTGCGTCTGTTATTATGCCTAAACCTTTTTTCCTCCAAACGCAGAGGATGCCCCCTTGTCCCTGTCTCAGGTCTATGATTAAAAAGATCATCAGAAAGGTCTTTGTACTGTCCCCTCATATATTTATACATTAAAATAAAATCATCCCTTAATCTTTGTTTTCCAAACTAAATAGCCCCAAGTGTAATAACCTATCTTGGTATTACAGACCCCCCAGTCCTCTAATAACCTTGGTCGCTCTTCTCTGCACCCGCTCCAGGTCAGCTATGTCTTTCTTATACACCGGAGACCAGAACTGTGCACAGTATTCTAAGTGTGGTCGAACTAGTGACTTGTATAGAGGTAAAATTATGTTCTCCTCATGAGCATCTATGCCTCTTTTAATGCATCCCATTATTATATTTGCCTTTGTAGCAGCTGCCTGACACTGGCCACTGAACATGAGTTTGTCATCCACCCATACACCCAGGTCTTTTTCATTGACGGTTTTGCCCAGAGTTTTAGAATTAAGCACATAATTATACATCTTATTACTTCTACCCAAGTGCATGACCTTACATTTATCCCCATTAAAGCTCATTTGCCATTTATCAGCCCAAGCTTCTAGTTTACATAAATCATCCTGTAATATAAAATTGTCCTCCTCTGTATTGATTACCCTGCAGAGTTTAGTGTCATCTGCAAATATTGAAATTCTACTCTGAATGCCCCCTACAAGGTCATTAATAAATATGTTTAAAAGAAGAGCGCCCAATACTGACCCCTGTGGTACCCCACTGCTAACCACTACCCAGTCCGAGTGTGCTCCATTAATAAACACCCTTTGTTTCCTATCCCTGAGCCAGCTCTCAACCCACTTACACATATTTTCCCCTATCCCCATTATTCTCATTTTATGTATCAACCTTTTGTGTGGCACCGTATCAAAAGCTTTTGAAAAGTCCATATACACTACGTCTAGGGTTGAGCGACCTTTTCTTTTATAGGATCGGGTCGGGTTTCACGAAACCCGACTTTTTCAAAAGTCGGGTCGAGTGAAATCGGCCGATCCTATAAAAAAGTCGGGGTCGGGGTCGGCCGAAACTCGAAACCCAATGCGAGCGGTCACATGGGCGGCCGCGCGACCAATCACAAGCCGCGACGTCACCGCGACGTCACCGCAAGGTCTTGGAAGGCTGATTCTAAGGAAGGAAGGTTCCCGGTTAGTACCAGGGCGCGTCAGAGGGTAAGTATGGCGATATTTTTTATTTTAATTCTTTATTTTACACTTAAATCTGAATTCCGATACCAATTCCCGATATCTTAAACATATCGGGAATCGGTATCGGAATTCCGATTCCAGATTCAGAAGATCGCCGACCTCATGGCCGACCCCACACAGGGGTCGGGTCGGGTTTCATGAAACCCGACTTTGCCAAAAGTCGGCGACTTCTGAAAATTTCGCTCAACCCTAACTACATCCACTGGGTTCCCTTGGTCCAGTCCGGAACTTACCTCTTCATAGAAGCTGATCAGATTAGTCTGACATGAATGGTCCCTAGAAAACTCGTGCTGATACTGGGTCATGAGGTTATTCCTCTTCAGATACTCCAGTATAGCATCCCTTAGAATGCCCTCCAGGATTTTACCCACAGTAGAGGTTAAGCTTACTGGCCTATAATTTCCGAGTTCAGTTTTTGTTCCCTTTTTGAATATTGGCACCACATTTGCTATACGCCAGTCCTGTGGTACAGACCCTGTTATTATGGAGTCTTTAAAGATTAAAAATAATGGTCTATCAATGACTGTACTTAATTCCTGCAGTACTCGGGGGTGTATCCCATCCGGGCTCAGAGATTTGTCAATTTTAATGATTTTTAGACGCCGCCGTACTTCCTGCTGGGCTAAGCAGGTGACATTTAATTGGGAACTTTTATCACTAGTCATTTTGTCTGCCATGGGATTTTCTTGTGTAAATACTGATGAAAAAAAGTCATTTAGCATCTTGGCTTTTTCCTCATCCTCATCCACCATTTCACCCAGACTATTTTTAAGGGGGCCAACACTATCATTTTTTAGTTTCTTACTATTTACGTAGTTAAAGAATATTTTGGGATTATTTTTACTCTCTCTGGCAATGAGTCTCTCTGTCTCAATCTTTGCTGCCTTGATTTGCTTTTTACAGAATTTATTTAATTGTCTGTATTTATTTAATGCCTCATCGCTACCTACTTCCTTTAATTCTCTAAATGCTTTCTTTTTGTCACTTATTGCGCCCCTTACAGCTCTATTTAGCCATATTGGTTTCCTCCTATTTCTAGGATGTTTATTCCCATACGGTATATACTGTGCACAGGTCCTATCCAGGATGCTAATAAATGTCTCCCAATTTCTTTGTGTATTTTTATGTCTCAAGATATTGTCCCAGTTAATTGCACCAAGATTATCTCTCATCCGTTGGAAATTTGCCCTCCTGAAGTTTAGTGTCCTTATAACACCTCTACAACACATCTTATTAAAGGATACATGAAAACTTATTATTTTGTGATCACTATTCCCCAAGTGACCCCCAACTCTTATGTTTGATATGCGGTCTGACCTGTTGGTTAATATTAGGTCTAGCAGTGCCCCCCTTCTTGTTGGGTCCTGAATCAGTTGGGAAAGGTAATTGTCTCTCATAGTTGTCAAAAACCGATTACCTTTGCTAGAACTGCAAGTTTCTGTTCCCCAAACTATTTCAGGGTAGTTGAAGTCCCCCATAATAATGACTTCTCCATGAGTCGCAGCTTCATCTATTTGCTTTATGAGGATATTCTCCATTGCTTCCATTATTTTTGGAGATTTATAACAAACCCCTATCAGTAATTTATTATTTTTCCCCCCTCCCCTTATCTCCACCCACAGGGACTCTCTCTACATTTTCATTAGATTCACCTATATTGTACCGCCGGATGGGTTTTAAGGACGATTTTACATATAGACACACCCCTCCCCCTCGCCTATCCATTCTGTAATTTCTGAACAGACTATAACCATGGAAGTTAACAGCCCCGTCATGGCTCTCATCCAGCCATATTTCAGATATCCCCACCATGTCATAATTATGCTCCAACAGCATTAGTTCTAATTCGTCCATTTTGTTGGCGAGGCTTCTGGCATTAGTATACATGCACTTGATGTTCCTCACTGTAACTCTATTCTTTCTTAAATTATTAACTGTTCTAACCCCACCCCCCATGCCACCGCCACCCCCAACTTCCTTATTTGTGCCCAGGTCTCTATCTGCACTATCTTCCCCTCCTATAAAATGAATACCCTCCCCCCAATTCCTAGTTTAAACACTCCTCCAACCTTCTAGCCATTTTCTCCCCCAGCACAGCTGCACCCTCCCCATTGAGGTGCAGCCCGTCCCTAGCGTAGAGCCTGTAGCCAACTGAGAAGTCAGCCCAGTTCTGCAGGAACCGAAACCCCTCCTTCCTACACCAATTCTTGAGCCACTTATTAACCTCCCTAATCTCCCGTTGCCTTTCTGGCGTGGCACGTGGTACAGGCAGTATTTTGGAAAATACTACGTTGGGGGTCCTTGCTTTCAGCTTGCAGCCTAATTCCTTGAAATCATCTTTAAGGACCTTCCACCTACCTCTAACTTTGTCATTTGTGCCAATGTGCACCATGACCGCTGGGCCCTCACCAGCCCCTCCCAGTAACCTGTCCACCCGATCAGCAATGTGTCGGACTCGAGCGCCAGGTAGGCAGCACACCGTTCGACGATCCCTGTCTTTGTGACAGATTGCCCTATCTGTTCCCCTAATAATTGAGTCCCCCACTACCAGCACCTGTCTGGCCTGGTATTTCCCTCCTTACTGGAGCAGTCACTCCTCCGGCTTTCAGAGGACATGCCTGGCTGCATCAGTGCTAACCCTGGACTGGCACCCCCCTCATCTGCCAACTTAGCAAACTTATTGGGGTGTGCCAGATCAGGACTAGCCTCCCTGGCACTCTTTCCTCTACCCGGCCTTCTAACTGTCACCCAGCTTGCTACTTCACTGTCCTGCAGCTCCATCCTACCATCCACCACCTCATCTATCGCATCGAGCGTTTCCATGTTGTCAATGGATCTCAGTGTTGCCAGCTGCACATTTAGATCCAGAATCTGGGCTTCCAAATGCTCAACGTGCTCACATCTCGCACAGCAGTATGCACCCTCGACCGGCTGCTCAAGGACTGCATACATGTGGCAAGATGTGCACTGGATGGCATTAATAGTGGAGCACATTTCCTAATGGGGATTGCACCAGACAGAACCGTTAAATTAAAAAAAAAATGCAAAGTATTAATAAAATACAGACAGCAATTCAGTAACTCCTCCCTTGGAAACTCCCTGAATCCAAAGTCACTGAATTACAAGTCACACTTACCGCCGTTCACACTTACGCACAGGTCACACTCAGCTCGCTCACACTCGCTAAGCTTAAGGCTAAGTTCACATTGCGTTCATTGACTACGTTAAATGGACTATGTTACACCGCAGCATAACGCGGTGTAACGTAGTCCGTTAATGCCGCTATTGAATGCAATGGCGAACGCATCGCTAGCGCACGCCCACAATGGGCGTGCGCTAGCGATGTGCCATCATTTGAGTGACGGACCTGAGACGCTGGCTGCAGCGTTTCCGGGTCCGTCACTGCTAGCGCAACTGGAGCTAGCAGATGCTCCATCTGCGCTAGCATGATGTAGCACAGGCACTTGCGCTAGCAGCAGCCCGTTAGCGTATGTGCTGAACGGGCTGCTGCTAACGCAATGTGAACCTAGCCGAAGATGTAAAGATTTTTTTTTTCCCCCTCAGCTGCAATCCACCTTGCTGTTCAATGCACTTCCAAAAAAGACGTGAGCCCCAAACAGCTGCCCCTTATAAACCCCTAATTATAAGCCCCCAACCTAAGTTAACCCCTTGTGAATATAGCTACTCCCAATTCAGCAATTCACAGCAATTCACACAGGTATTTGTTATAGGTATTCCAAATACCTGTTCACTGAATCACAAGTCACACTTACCGCCGTCCACACTTACGCTCAGGTCACACTCAGCTCGCTCACACTCGCTATGCTGAAGATTTAAAGATTTTTTTTTTCTTTTTCCCCTCAGCTGCAATCCACCTTGCTGTTCAATGCACTACCAAAAAATAATAAATGAAATCATGTTTCTATATCTCTACTGGGAGTGCCAATTCCTATCCATTAAATGTTCCTGTCTACACTACATGTCTGAGTTTGCCTCCACCGAGCCGGCCCGTAATTGCTGCAGGACACTGTGTCCCATGCGGCTGCAGAGATTTTGCTGGATTCCCGACAGCAAGCACAGCAAAGGCACTGACTGGTCTCTTTGATCTCCAGCACCACCCAATCCCAGGGGCACAGGGTTGCTTGTCCTGTGCTTGGAAGTTCTCCTGCAGGACTCCTACCCACCTGACTTTCCAATAGCCCTTGCAGTAATTACATGTGTATGTGTAAAAATGGCTGAAGAGCTGGCTTCTCACACCATCAAAGTTCACAGATATTTGTGACGGCTGACTTTGCAGGGTGCCACATACAGGCTGGCAGTGAAGTGGCTCCCACATAATACATAAGTGGAGAACATGCTAAACACATGTGGTGAGTCTAGAAAATCTTTTTTCTTGTTGTAAGTTACATATTGCAGGAATCAGGTTCCCTGTCTCTAGACCATAGAGAAAAGAACAGATATATATACACATCTTCTGCACATGTATCACTGCTGCATGCACAGTAAATACACACACAACTTTGCTGCATACATATGCGCACACACACAGCTCTATTCCATACAAAATTATACAAATACTGCTCACACACAAACACACGTACAGTATATACACACATACAGTATATACACACAAACACACGTACAGTATACACACACATACACACATACAGTATATACACACACACGTACAATATATACACATCAATATATATAAGAGGCATCGTGATTGCTCGCTAATTCTGCCCCCTGCACAGTAGCTCCGCCCCACCACATCACCACACATAATCCCGCCCCCACACACCATTACCACACACAATCCCGACCCCACCACATTACCACACACAATCCCGCCCCCCACCCCATTACCACACACAATCCCGACCCCACCACATTACCACACACAATCCCGCCCCCCACCCCATTACCACACACAATCCGCACCACATCACCACACATAATCCCGCCCGCCCACCACATTACCGCACATAATCTTGCCCCCCCCACCACATCACCACAGATAATTTCGCCCCCCACCACATTACCACACACAATCCGCACCACATCACCACACATAATCCCGCCCGCCCACCACATTACCACACATAATCTTGCCCCCCACCACATCACCACAGATAATCCCGCTCCCCACCACATTACCACACACAATCCCGCCCCCCACCATATCACCACACACAATCCCACCCCCCACCACATCACCATACATAATTCCGCCCGCCCACCACATCACCACACATAATTCCGCCTGCCCACCACATCACCACAGATAATCCTGCCCCCAACCACATACCATCCCGCCCCCCACCACATCACCACACATAATCCCGCCCCCCAACACATCACCACACGTAATCCCATCCCCCACCACATTACCACACATAATCCCGCCCCAAACACATCACCACACATAATCTTCACCCCCCCACCCCATTACCACGCATAATCCCGCCCCCCACCACATCACTACACATAATCCCGCCCACCACATCACCACACATAATCCCGCCCTCACCACATCACCACACATAATCCCGCCCCAACACATCACCACACATAATTCTGCCCCCAACACACCACCACACATAATCCCACTCCCCACCTCATTACTACACATAATCCCGTCCCCCACCTCATTACCACACATAATCCCGCCCCCCACCACATCAACACACATAATCTCGCCCCCCACCACATCACCACACACAATCCCGCCCCCCACAACATCACCACACATAATCCCACCCCCCCACATTACCACACGAGGCTCCATCCCCACACATTACCACATGAGGCTCCGTCCCCCCACATTACCACACGATGCTCCGTCCCCACACATTACCACACGAGGCTCCGTCCCCACACATTACCACACGAGGCTCCATCCCCACACATTACCACAGGAGGCTCCGTCCCCACACATTACCACATGAGGCTCCGTCCCCCCACATTACCATGCGAGGCTCCGTCCCCACACATTACCACACGAGGCTCCGTCCTCACACATTACCACACGAGGCTCTGTCCTCACACATTACCATACGAGGCTCCGTCCCCACACATGACCACACGAGGCTCCGTCCTCACACATTACCACACGAGGCTCTGTCCTCACACATGACCACACGAGGCTCCATCCTCACACATGACCGCACGAGGCTCCGTCCCCATACATTACCACACGTTAATTTACCACCTACGTAAGTACTATTGAATGTCGTCATTATTTACTTTAGTTTATCCACCAGCAGCGTTAATTAGATAGCAATGAGCGTGCCGAGCGTTAGCTGGCTGGAAACACCTAGTACAGTGTATACACGCATACAGTATATATACCCACATACACACATACAGTATATACACACAAACACACATACAGTATATATACACAAACACACATACAGTATATACACACATACACACATACAGTATATACATACACACGTACAATATATACACATACATTATATACACACATACAGTATATACACATCTATATATATAATTGTCTAAGGGTTTTTCCGTCTGTCTTTCTGTCTGTCTGTCTGTCTGTCCTGGAAATCCCGCGTCTCTGATTGGTCGAGGCCACCAGGCCTCGACCAATCAGCGACGGGCACAGCGACGATGATGTCATAAAGGACGTAGATATCCCGCGTCTGATTGGTCGAGGCCGCCAGGCCTCGACCAATCAGCAACGGGCACAGTATCGACGTAGATGTCATAATGGTTGCCATGGCGACGATGATGTCATAAAGGTTGCCTCGACCAATCAGCGACGGGCACAGTCTGCCGCGAATTCTGGAATTATCATTGTCCATATACTACGGGGACATGCATATTCTAGAATACCCGATGCGTTAGAATCGGGCCACAATCTAGTACAGTATATATACCCACATACACACATAGAGTATATACACACACAAACAGTATATACACACATATACACACATACAGTATATACACACAAACACAAGTACCATATATACACACACACATGCAATATATACACACACATACACACATACAGTATATACACACATACACACATACAGTATATACACACAAACACAAGTACCGTATATGCACACACACATGCAATATATACACACACATACACACATACAGTATATACACACATACACACATACAGTATATACACACAAACACAAGTACCATATATACACACACACATACAATATATACACACATACACACATACAATATATACACACATACACACATACAGTATATACACACGTGTACAATATATACACACACATAAACATGTACAGTATATACACACACATATGGTATTTACACACATACAGTATATACACACAAACACACGTACAGTATATACACACACGTGCAGTATATACACACATACGCACATACAGACATACAATGTATGTCTTTGTGGTAATTTTCCTGATGAAGGGGTCAGATAGACCTTGAAACGCGTTGAATAAATTACTAGAATTCTTCAATATATCTGAATTTGTAACATTGTGGCAGCACGGATTTAATCCACAAATTATCCTTCACAAATGACTCGTATCTAAAACAGACATGTTTTCATAAGTTTATTTGCAGACACACAGCAAAATACAGACTTATGAACAGCACACTAGGCTGTAATGGGCACCTGTTAAATCCATGAAACACACAGATAGAACATGTATGAGAAAGTATGAATGAGGACTTTACTTCCTCTACTACAATGATAAAATGAATTAGTGTTGGGCAGGAGAAGAGAGAATTGTGGGGATGTAAATATTTTTTTCAATGGTCAGCTTTTCCTTGAAAGCCCAGTGATTTCTGCAGCTGACCACTCAATTTATCTA